>NC_141547.1:79878125-80248750 GCF_021556685.1 Rattus norvegicus
AAAGACAATGTTCTGGATGATTTGACTGCAAGTCTACTTTAATGGCTCAGATACTTTTCTAGCCTGAAGAAAGTCCTCCCTACCAAGAAGCAGGAGCTCTGTCCCCTCTGTCCACTCTGCTAGACAGAATGATGAGGTTACCCTTCAAGGATCATACGGTGTCAATTACAGCTGGTGGAGGGCAGGCATAGCTCAGACAATGCATTCAGGGAAAAAGCGAGAGCCACAGGAGTGAGGACTCAGGCTGGTCCGGTCACGTCATGCCTACCATCCAATGACTTGAAGGGCCACAGTCAGAAGCTGGTGGCTATTGTTCCTGAGCTGGCCTACTTCATACCCCTCCCTAGCGAAGGTTCCTTCCCTGCAGGGTTCTGTGTCTTCCAGCTGCCCGTACAGTCTAAGCATCCCACACAGGGCTCAGGGCTGCTGAGCCAGCTAGTTCATCACCACTCTCCTAGACAGAGACCAGCTCCCTCTTGTCTCAAACTCTCAGAACAATGGAGGAACCAAGGACTGAATAATGGACGGTCACCCTCTGCTTGTCACCCACTGGCCAGTGGCCCACCATCACCACAGCTGCCTCTGCACATTTCCAAAGTCGGTCTTTGTAACTACGTCAGCTGTGTCCCTAAGCATAGGACACACTGCTACCCACTGCCTTGCTTGAGAAATTTAATTCAGTCCTCAGATGACGCCTACACCTAAAAAATGTACACTGGTGCTTTGCTCGTGAGATGGTCTCGGAAGCTGAAGCCTGGGACTGCCTGGGATGGGAGGTGAAGGCAGGCTGGGGAGATTAGTGGGTCCCCCCTGGGGCAGTTAGAGACCAGATAGGAAAGATAGAGATGTACCCCCACCCCTCCCTGCACTCCCTGTTGACAAGGCCTGGCTGTTGCAGAGCCAGGAAGAGGGTCCGTATTGGAGCACCCGGAGGGCTGGCTCCCCTCGGACCTCTCTACTTTCGGTTTGGTTCTCACGCTTGCAGGTCTGTGTCAGTGCCGCCCATCTGTGGTATTGCAGTCCAAGCTGATTAATGATCTAATATTAGTCTGGATTCTACTTCTCTGATTGTCCTAAATTATATTTGTACCTGTTCTCTAATGAAGAATTTAATTGAGGATTGTGCATTGTGTATAGCTGTCACTTCTCTCGTCCTATTCCTCTTCCTCCTCCTCCTCTTCCTCCTCCTCCTCTTCCTCCTTCTGCTCCTCCTGCTCCTCTTCCTCTTGTTTCCACTCCTCCTCCAGGTCCCTTTCCCACTTCTGTTCCTGGTCCTCCTCCTCCTCTTCCTCCTCTTCTTCCTCCTCCTCCTCTTTCTCTCTTCTCCCCGTTCTCCCTCTTTCTTACCTTCTGCCTCCTTCTCTTTCCTCTTTGACTCAGTTTCATGTGGTTCTGACTGCCCTTGACTTGCTCTGTGGCAGAGGTTTTCCTTGTGATCTTCTGATCTTCCTGCCTCCACTTCCCAAGTGCTGGAACTGGCTTACATGGTGCTTGTGATGAGAGCCAAGGCCTCGTGTATGCTGTCAAACACTCTACCAACCTCCAGCCCACCCCTAGCCTCCTTTGTCTTCGTTCATGAGAACAGTGTCTCTTTTCTATGATACTTGCGTGTCTGTACATATATTTGAACAGCATGGTGGCTCTGTTCCTCCTCCAGCCAACCGATAGAGTTGCGGGAGAGGTAGAGCCTGGAGTCAAAAAGGCTCCATCCCTTAAGCTTCCAGAGCCTTTGTCTCCAGGGTGCACAGGGCAACTCTGCTGCTGCTGCTGCTGCTGCTGCTGCTGCTGCTGCTGCTGCTGCTGCTGCTGCTCTGCTCCCAGCAGCCTAGGCTCAAAACACAGATGGAGAAAGGAGTCCAGACAACTTCCGAGCCCCTCACTGCAGCCACTGGGTGCACTTGGGCTGGAGGCTAATTGATTGAGCTTGTGACACAGACTCCCCTAGCTGCTCGGTTCAAAGACTCCTCCCTTTTTGATAGAGGCGGGAGCTTGTGTGAGGGTCCATTTTAGATGCAGTGAGCTGAACTCCAGAGAGAAGCGTGTTTGTTCAAGGTCACTGACAGACATTAGGCACTGCCACTGCTGGGGTGGCTTAGGGAACAGAGCAAAGGAGTCCCTGGCACAGGAAAGGATGACCAAGGAAAGGGCGACTCCTGCCCATGCCAGGGAGAGAACAAGGAAGCTAAACGCACCTTAGGGGAGTGCCTATCTTGGGTGGGCAAGGAGATGAGAGCAGTGGGAGCCTGACAGCAGTGTCACCTAAGAAACCATGCAGGAAAACCTACTCCAAAACACTGTAGGTGGACTGGAGAGGTGGCTCAGTGGTTAGGAGTCCCAGCTAGACACTGATCAAGAGCAAGCAAAGGTGGTCTGTGAGTATTATGTAATATGAGAGAGAGAGAGAGAGAGAGAGAGAGAGAGAGAGAGAGATTGATTTACTATCAGAAAAGAGAAAATTCCAACCACGGGGTAATACTATGGTGACATAATGAGAAAGCCATATCTGCAGCCAGTCACAATATTTCTAAACATGCAGGCAGGAGCTGTGGAACGGTAAGCCCTACCGCATTCTACAGAGCCCTAAATAAATAGGTAAGAAGCCACGGCCACCCTAAACATACACAAAGCAAACCACAAAGACCTAAATCCACATCCACATCAGGGTGTTGAGCCTCAAACACATGGGCAGACAGTCACGGAGCTTTAAACACGCACACAGCAGGCTGCAGGGCCCTGAACACAAAGGCCACAAGCCCAGAATATGATCGTGCTGTGACTCCGTGGTAGCTGGCTCAGGGTCCCCATGCATCCTGTTGATGCGTGCTAACACGGAGGTAGTCCCCTGCACATTCTCTCCTTTCAGACTGAGATGAGCAACTGTCACAAGGCGAATGCTATCTGAGAAGTCACAGAGCATCTCTGCAATCAATTTTTGGATTTATCACTCCCGAGTTGTTTCTGCTGACTTCGTTCTCAGTCGTTCCCAAGTGATTTTCTGATAATGATTAAATTGGCATAATAGAAAATGTATTATATGAAAAAGGAAGAAAAAGAGAGGCACAAAGATTCTTCTGCCAAAGAAAAAATGTTTGTCTCAAAGTGCTGGCTTAAGACCCAGGAGACTACAGCAGCCTATGATGGGCATCTGTTTGTCTAGACAGGAAGACACATTCACACCCACAGCTCCTCAGAAGCCCTGAGCAGTAGAGGCAGAACAGAGGGGACATGGAATTTAGTTGGGGGCTGGCAAGATGGCTCAGTGGGGCAAAGACACTTGCTGCCCAGCCTGCTGACTGAGAGAACTGACTCCTGCAAATTGCCTGTCTGACCTGTGCATGCAGCTCTAAGGACTTCACAGCCATCACCGATGTGACTCCTGGGGCTCAGCAAAGCCTGGACTTCTCTTCGGAAACTTGGGATCCTGTGTCTCCTGTCCACAGAGCCCTGTTGATGAGGGAGGAGTCATGCAGAGCCAGACCCTGGCATCATAGAGGCCACTGTCCTCAAACCGAGTCAGCCAGGAAAGTATGGGGGCTGGGGTATGACCTGGAGAATCACATCTATCACAGCCTTTCCACAGCACCAGGCAGGGCAAGCGGCCCCAAGGTATGTGAAGCAATTTAGCAGGGCCATGGAGATCAGGCCCTTCTAGGCCACTATTTGTTTATCCCCTCCCCTGGCTCCCTGGGGGGCTCCATGACACAATCACAGTCAGGAGAAAGATGACTCTTGCCGTGAATCTTCAAGGGAAGACAAGTGTCCTCTGTTCATATGCCTCAGGCTAACAGATTTTCCTCTCTACTTTTTGTCAACTGCCATTCCTTAGAGCCACATGCAGCCAGTGTCCAGATCCTCACCATACCACTCACCTGACCAGGTGCAGTCTGGAGACAGAGAAACCGAGGCTGCAAAATGTAATCAGTGTCAAAAAAATTCAGTGATCAATATAGGTGCGACAGTGCATGCCTGTGGGAAAACTCTGCCAATTAAGGCAGAAGCCTACCATTGACTAGGGCTGTGTTATAAGGAGACTCTGTTCATTGACAAGACTTCTTCTCTGACCTTTTCTGGGGAGTTCAAAACCCCCCACACCTCTACCTGCAGAGTATCACCTAACCTTGGTTAAGATTACCGGTTCAGCTTCCTTTCTTCTGATAAGAACCTGTTCAGCCAGAACCTGAGATTCCTGAAATGCTTCCCCATGCAAATGAGGAATTTCAGCACTCTAAGCCTTCAGCCAATGATCTTCCCTCACTGGGTATTCCTTCCCTCAAGAGGTGTATAATCCTAGTTCACCCCAAATAAAGTATTCGAATTCACATCCACCACCAAATAAAGCAATATGAACAAACGAGGATCGTCTCAGAGAGCTGCTTCGTTAAAGATTGCCATAGGGGGGGCCTTTGGCTAAAAGAGCCATGCTTAAGACTCCCAGAAAAAGGTTTTCTTTTCTCCGGCCCTTCTGGTACTCAGCACTCCCTCCCAATCAGACCAGATCCTGCTCATCCTGGGCTCTACCTTCCCCTTTCCACCCAGAGTGTGGTTTCCTTGAGGGGAAAGGTAGATCTCCTGCTGGCATAAACAGTGGAACCTGGACACCCAGAGAGGAGACCACAAATCACAGCATTCATCCCAGATCCCGCTGTTTCCCCTTATGATCTGGTGTGTAGTAATGACTGATGCCTGATGGGAAACACGGCTGTGGACTCCCCATTCCGGACTTTGACCTGCCTCCTCCAGGCACGCCCCAGCAGAGAGGCAGACCACCAGAGACGGAGAAGGATGACAAACGCCTGTCATCCCAGAACTTAGAAGGGTGAGGGACTATATAGTTACACAGTGTAAAAAATGTAGAAGTAATATCAGAGCCCCAAACTGTACAGTGGTCTGCTCCCTTACTGGGCTCTGCTCAGTTCCCGGTCCTTGCTTGCCCCTAAGACTCTACACTGTCCCACTCCCTGCCCTTTCCAGCCTCAGTGCCAATTTCCACTGGCTTTTGGACCGCCCTGCTTAGCTTGGGATCTTTCTAGTCCTCTGAACTGCTCACTCAGTGACAGACTTTGGATTACCAACCCCATCTCAAGCCCCAGCTCTTGTAATTTGCCCTACATGGTTCATAGGTGTGGGCCTTAATTCTCACCAGTGATCAACCACACTCATATTCTAGAAGGTCATGGGGGACATTGTGTGGCCCCTCAGAGCTGCCTTCCATGGGGTTCAGGGTTCTAGTATCATCAGCCAGACGACTCCCTGGTCTGGAAAGACATGTTTCTCTTTGCTTTCTAGAAAGTTTGACCCAGCCTTGCAGACACATGTCAAGGCCCATGTGCTGGAGTCCGAATTCTGCCTGAGGGTTACTTAGAAGTATTCCCCTTCTAAGTGAGCTCGTCCCCACCCCCACCCCAGCTGCTCTGCTCCATGTCCACAGTCTTGCTGTTATACACCCCTTTAGCTGTCATTGTTTCTTGTTTCTTCCCGCCACCCGCCCCCTGTGACAGCTCTGCTCTTCTCTCAGAAGTTTAGAATGATAGATATAGGTCATTATTTCAACGTTGTTTTTGGAAGAGAAAATTTATTCCCTTTCCCGTTCCCTCCCTCTCTCCCTCTCTCCCTCTCTCCCTCTCTCCCTCTCTCCCTCTCTCCCTCTCTCCCTCTCTCCCGCTCTCCCTCCTTCAGTGCTGGGAATAGAACCTGCAACCCTCTGTGACTAACCCTCTACCACCAAGCCCTGGGCAATATTTTTCTGTCTCAATTTTCTTACTTAAAACATAATTCATTGTCCCAAGAATCCCATTAAATTTGCCTCAGCATTGCTAAACTTCAGGGAAGTTCATACTTAAAGCCTCAGTGAGAAGCCATGTCATAGTAATTAGGCCAGCTGCTGTCAAGAACAAACAAGCAAATAAGAATAGACACTAAGTCCGTGGATGCAAGGCATTGAGAGCCAGAACTCTCGGGGAGAGATGGGGAGGGGTGAGGGTGTGTGACATGGCCACCTGCTGTGGAAAACTGACATTTCCTCAAAAAAAGAAAAAAAAAAAGGAAATACACCTAAAATTACCACATGTTCTTGCACTATCATTTCTGGATATCAGCCTCAAAGCACTGAGATCCAGACCAACCCCACCTCCTACACACACACACCACACACACACACACACACACACACACACACACACACACACACACACACACGTGTGCTCACAATAGCCCTACGGCAGAATGACCCATGGCCATCACAGACAAGGCACTGGGACAAACCAAGAGGTCCCCAAAGCCATCACATTCACAGGGGCAGAAAGAATGGTGGGTGCCTAAGCAGGGTATGTAAAGTTGGTGTTCATGGGGGGGGGCAGAAAGTTCTGGAGACGAATGCAGGTGGTAACCACACAGCATGGTGAGAACACTCAGGAAGGTTAGGACGACAGCCTTTATGCTGTTCGTAACACATCATGATTTAACAGAACACACCCCTTGGCTTCAGAAGGGCAGTGGGGAGGCATCCTGGGAGAGCTAAGGTCCAGGCTCCTGACTGGTGACGGTAGCACAGACGTGGTTAGTGTATACACATTATTGTATAAAGAGAATGAATGGTAATGTTTGGGGACACGACAAAGGCCTATCCAATAGTGACATCCAGGGCTGCGCTACAGAAACCAGCAGAGCCATGATGTGATCAGAAAGCCTGAGCTTCTAATGTGGAAAAGCTTTCAGATCCTTAGACGTGGAGTCCACACTGCTTCCACACTGTCCTCTACAGAGGTTCACTGAGCCAAGTGTGGGTAGGATTTTATCTGTAAATCCCCCTTACGTCTGAGTAGATGAATGTACCCGAGATGTGGCAGGCTATAGGTTGTCAGTTCTGAAACTGAGGATGTGAGGACATGAGGTGTATGGTTTTCTGCCTCTGTCAATGGGAGCTTTTGACAAGGCAAAGTGGAAAGACAATAGTTAAATCCATGCATCCAGGTGAGGCATCCACCTATGAGCCATGGCTAAGAGGAGTGGAATTCTATCATCAAATTGGGAGGTCTGGACAGCAGTCCTGTACAGGGGTCCTTGAAGGTAACACAGTCCAGCCACAGTCTACCTGGGAATTCCCTAAGCAGAGACCCAGGAAGCTATGGAGTATTATCTGACGCCGCCTCACCTGTGGTGACCTGTGATGCAGCATATGCCCTGGAGTTCCGTTTTCCAGGGACCCAGGCAGCACCCTGGACCTCTGAACCTGCGCTCCCTCCATGCAGCTTGCCCTCTGAGAATCTCCATGACATCACAGAGAAGATGAGAGTTCACAGGGAAGGGGAAAAGTCAGAGATCAGCTGCTGTGCCTGACCTCACACAGTTCAGAGCCAGCTCTGAGTCTGCACTCCTGGGCCTCCAGGGCCTTTTTGTCTGGGAACACTGCCCAGCTGCCTTCCTCAGGAGAGCTCGGAGCGTGGAGCATAGCTCTCCGTACTGCCATTGGCTGTGTTCCCTGTAGTGGTTGTTGATGTGCGTGGGGTCAGCCGGCTACTCCAGGTATCAGGTTTTGAGAAAACTAGTCTGCTTCTAGTATAGGCCCCATCCCACATGGGGAGACCTGTCTGTCCTTCCTTATCCTGGCACTGGAACCAACAGGGCAAGGCTCTACTGTCAAGCTTGGATGGGATGAGGAAGGCACCATGATAAGGGGGTCAATGGGGTACACTAGTCAGTGACAGCCTTCAGCAGAGCAACAGTGATCACTATAGGACAAGTCCGGGAATGTTGGTCTAGCCTGGGGATGCAGGTTGAGGGAATGGGATTGGCAGTGCCATAAAGCTGAACACTGAAGTTTCATGGAAGTTGAGCTAATCCAGAACTCAGTATAGAGAACTGAGCCAGAGGGAGATGTTACCTTGCTTTTAAGTAAGTGTAGAGGGGCCAAATGTAGGCCTCCTTCCAGAAGCAAAGCCTAGATTTATTTTAAGGCATTAGCATTAGTGGAAAGACACCGGGGCTAAAAAAAAAGTATTATTATTTAATAAATGGATTCAGGAAGGCTGGTCCCTGGGGCCTGTATGGTCTGGAGGACTGGGGGTTCCCAGCATGCCACAGAGTGACTTTCTGGGGCCATATGGATGTTAGAGAATGTAGGAGGTATGTGTGCTCTGAGGGGTAGACTGGAGGCCCTGGCTTGCTTGCCTTCTCCTCTCTGGGCCTTATTGGAGAAGGCAACCACTTGGAAATGAGAGTCCTATGTGGTGAGGACTAAACAGGTAGTGTATGGTCCTCAGACCCAAGGGACAGGGACTCTATAGATGACAGAGGGGAACTGTGCTTCCCGGGGGCCCTTTCGCCATGAGGGCCACAGTGCTGGGAGAGAAGAGTCCCACCTTCTCTTCCTCTGTTGCCTGTTCTCTCACCAATTCCCCCACCCCAATCGCTTTTCTCCTTCCTTCCTTGTCTTGCTCCACCCCCACCTCTCCTCTCCCACAGAGACTCAAGCCTCTCTCCAGATCCTTACCCTCAGATCTAAGCATATGAAGTATCTCGTCCTCTTCCTCCTCCTCCTTCAGTCTGGAAGCTTCTGGGAAATGGCTACATCTTGTCCTGTGGACCCCAGCTCTGTCCACTGTGTGTGAACCTCATGAACACAGGACTGCCTGTTTTCCATGTGTCAATGGGAAGGACAAAGGCACCACTGGCTTGGTCTGGGTAATCTCTTAATGTCCCAGTCACAAGTTCTCTCACCATGCAAACCAGAAGTTTGTCGCCTTCTGACACAGTCTTTGAGGCAGAGAGAGAGGACAGGCTGAGTAGTGGCTTTCACACTAGGTAGGAAAGAGCCTCCAATGGGTCAGGGATAGAGCAGGTGTCTGGGGCAGTAAGGAAGTTGGGGGAGAGCTGTCTGAGCAGCCCTTGGAACATCTTCAGTGTTGCTAAAAATTCCCTTTCAAAGCCAAGCTCGGGGACTATAGGGCAGTGGCTGGTAGTTTGGTTCCAGAGCATAATAATTCTAAGTGAGGGAGCCCTGGGTGGCTGATGGGGCATCTGGCTAATGTGGAATCCCCTATTCACGGGGCTAAATGTATGCTCTGCTGGGGACGTCAGCAGATGTCTGATGAAAGGGGTTGGGGGAGCAGGACCTAGGGCATCAGTCCAGGTAGTTGCTGGCCATCTCCACCATACGCTAGATAAGGGTGAAGAGCCAGAGGCTTGCCCAAGGTGTGGAGGAGCTGAGGGTAGAAAGCACCTTGGAGATGCTGCTGAACCACACTACCCCCTCCCCTGCCCCAGTTTCCTTGCCCTCCCCCAGCTGCCTTAAGGGTGCCTTGGAACCCCATCTCCAGAACAATGCTCAGTTCTCCCAGAAAAGTCTCCCAGGTCTATGTTCCGAAGTCCTGCATCAACCTTCCAGAATGGCTTGTTGGGCCAGCGGGCAGCACGCCAAGAAGCAATGGACATGGCCAAGGGTTGGGCAGCAGCCAGTTTCCTGGGCAGTTCTGCACTCAATGTCCCTCCTGGTGGAATAAAACACAGAGGTGGCTGGAGGAGGCAGCAGTCTGTGGGGCTGGGACGTTAGCACCTCGAACACACAAGGCATGGAGGCTGGCCCTGTGGTTGAGCATGGCTCTAGGCAGCCCTAGCTAGTTCTACATTGAGCTCTGTGATTATTAGATGAATCCAGTAGGTTCCAGAATCCCACTCCTGAGCTTCCTGACTTCTGAACCATGGAGGAACACTTTCTTGGGAGCTGCTAGGCTCCAAAGCCCAGGGGAGAGGAGGTGGAGACCAGACAGGGTGGGGCACCTGACCTGGGTTTCCTGCTTCCCTCTGGACTGAGACTATCGCACAAGGCACCTTGCCTTACCCAGACGCCACTGCTACAGACCCCTCACTGACGCACGTAGTTAGTGCTCTCCGTGGACCACAGGCAAGAGGAAAGAAGGACAGGACTGAGGGGTGGTGGACCATCAGAGAAGTTGAACTTGTGGGGTGCCACATCAACCGCTTTAGGCAAGCAATGGTGGGGGGCAGTTGGTGTGATATAGTGCTCCTTACAAAATTACGGCCACCTGTAATCAACACACGTAACTTATCTGCAACCAGAGGGCTATTATTGCTTTTCTGTTGTTGTGATAAAAAAGGAAAAAGAGGAGAGGGAAGGGAAGGGGAAGGGAAGGGAAAGGAAGAGAAGAGGAGAGGAAAGAAGAGGAGAGGAGAGGAGAGGAGAGGAGAGGAGAGGAGAGGAGAGAAGAGAAGAGAAGAGAAGAGAAGAGAAGAGAAGAGAAGAGAAGAGAAGAGAAGAGAAGAGAGAAAAGAATTTATTTGGGTTTATGGGCCCAGAAGGATAAGAGTCTGCCAAGGCAGGGAGACATGACAGTCAGCTACAGGCACTACAGCAGGAGCAGTGAGCTGAGGGCTCACACCTTGAACCACAGGAGGAAGCAGAGAGTACACTGACAATAATTCAAGGCTTTCAAACCTCAAAGCCCATCCCTAGTGACATGCTTCATCCAACAACAATGCCATCCCCTCCCCAAACAGTGCCATCGAATGGGAACCAAACATTTAAATGCCTGAGACTATGGACGTCTCATTCAAATGACCACAAGGGACTTCGCAGATTAGTTACTATGAGTTAAGAGTAGATGAAGGTGGGCCCAAGACCAGGACATCTGACAGCCTGGGAGGTGAACAGGGAGGAGGACCTGGACAGAGGAGGCAGACACAGAAATGACACACCCACAGCTCAGATGTTCCCAAACAGCAAGGAACCACTGGAAGCTGAAAGAGTAGAGGAAAATCCTTCTTCAGAGCCCGTAAGGTCACATGGCCCTGTGAGCATCTTCTTTATAGACTCCAGCCTGCAAAAGTGAGGGAATGAAGAGCCTGCCCGAGGCCGCTGGGCGCCTTTTCTTCATCATTAGCATCCCCACAGAGGGGGTTGGGGATTTAGCTCAGTGGTAGAGCGCTTGCCTAGGAAGTGCAAGGCCCTGGGTTCCGTCCCCAGCTCCGAAAAAAAGAACCAAAAAAAAAAAAAAAAAAAAAAGAATCCCCACAGAGGGGCGGCAGTTCATTCTGAGTCCCTAGACCCTTAGGCAGCTAGAATGAGAGCAAGGAGTGCTCTCTCTTCAGAGCACAGATCTGACTACAGAGTGCTTCCCAGCGTTCAGGATGTAGGCAGTGGAAGTGGTTGCCAGAACTCAGGTCCTGAGGCAGACACAGCAGCCTGTATCTTGGTGACCTCCTGGCCTGGGGAAGGCACAGAAGGTTTGTCTTTGTAGAGTCTTGGGTTCTCCATCTGTAAGCCCAGGCCTCAGACAGAGCCACTGGGAGAAATGACGGCATGTCCTGAGACTGACACACTTCTCTATGAATGGTTGTCCTTCTCCCAAACAAGGACAAGTTGGCAGAATGTTTAAGTGGCACCTGGCATCAAATGGTGTCACCATCACCATCATATTCGTGACTGTGACTGTGGCTGTCATCACGGGTGCTGTGACAGGTGTTTATCAACTTTTCCTGTCATCTTGCCACTTCAGGCAAAGGTTCAAGGTCTCAGAAACAGCAGGTGACAAACACCTTCCGGGGAGCAGATGCGATGACAGGGGGAGAGCTGGCTCCATGTCCGTCCCATACCTATCTGTTCTGTTCTTAGGAGGCCAAGGTTTCCTGGCAAGAGACAGCCATTCAGTAGCACCCCTCCCTACCCTCCACCCCTTGTGGCTTGTCCGCAATAACTTGGCTCAGTGGTTTTATGTGGTGGTGTGGTCTGGGAGGCTCAAGATGGCAGCTCTCATGTCTGGCCAGAGGACCAGCAGCCTATATTCAGTTAGTGTTTGGGTATTTGGCACCATAGGGTCACCTCTGCGAAATCTCACCTCCCAGTGATGGCAATAAATTTTCAACATGGACAGTCAAACCACAGCCTTTGGCAACAAATTTAGCAGACTTCTGTGCAGAAGATCTCTAGGGCAGCCCGATGCCTCTGCTTCTGCTCATCTTCATAGGAACCCAACAATTTCTGTAGACCACAGTGCTGGGTTTCCTGGGGCCTTTAAAGAGAACCTTCAAGGTCCCCTGGAAGGACAAGGAGATGTGCACATTGCCTTCAGTGGGGCACTGAGGTGTATAGAAGAGGCTGGGAGAGGCAAGCGTGGATGTCCATGACCAGAGCCTTATCTGCCTAGCAGGAGGCTCTCCCCTCCACGTCTCCTTTCTGGGACTGGGCACAGTTACCCTGGAGCTCCCCAAGGCAGAGAGAGGAGGAGGAAGAGGAGGAAGATGGAAGGGAGGAGGAGGAAGATGGGAGGAAGAAGAGGGGGAGGAGGAGAGCAGTGCTGCCTCTCAATCCAAGAATTCCTCCCTGTAGACAGCGAGGTGCTCCAGCATTTAATAGAAATGCACCAGCATTTCTACCTTGTGTTAGGACAGACTATACTTGAAACCTAATATGAGCAAGGGACTTGGTCTCACCTGAAACAGATGACAGAGATCTGAAGTAGGCCAAGGCACTGACCAGGCTAAGACTTGTTTTTCATAAGGATTAAGATATGTGTAATTGTATATATCTGTCCCCAAGTTTGAACATGTGTACTTGGGACAGGGCTGCTATGACAAGATGACTTCCTAGTCCATCAGTTCTCATGCATTTTCAGGGGTAAACTGACTTTGGAGATAGGAGGGAGATGGATTGCTTCCTGGCAAATGGGATTTGAGGTCAGCTTTGGAAAAGGACAAGATGGCCAGGGGTAGGGGTGGACAGTGGATAAGTCAGGTGCAGGCAGTTGAGTTGGGATAGACATGAGCCAAGGAGTATGTGGGGAGCAGGCACAGTGGTCCGTTCTGAGCTGTGAGTCTTAGGCAGTGAGGAGGGCTGGACCCCAGGTTCTCCAGGGACTCTTTGGTTCTCTCCTTGACAGCAGTAAGGATGAAGACTGCTGGGCATGATGACTACTGTCTATGGATTCTCAACCTTGGGAATACAACATGGCGGAGTCTGAGAGTGTCAATGGCCACCCTCTGTAAGCTCCAGGCTCCTGAGACAGGGCACCTGCTGGCACCCTGCAGGGCCTACTCTGAGCTGGTGAATAATTCCTGCTGCTGTCAGGCGCTTCCTTCGCTAGCCTTCCAATCATTTAAAAATAACTTGCACAGGTGAGTCACTTGATCTGCCTCGTTGCCAGGAGCAGCCTGTCTGCTGGCATCTGTGTATTCCAAGGCAGGGGACCTCAGAGCAAGGGAGGTCACTGAGCTGTGCACTTTCTCTAGGAGCTGATGGGCACAGTAGCCTTAGGTACCAGTACAGAGAGAGGGTGTAGTGATCCATCCACAAGGGTCCTGCTGTCTCTCTGGGGCCTCTAAAGATGCTCCACTGGGACCCCCTCTCAAATGTAGGACTCTTAACTATAGGAGATGTCCCCAAATGATGCCTTCTCAAATGTAGGACTCTTAACTATAGGAGATGTCCCCAAATGATGGCTGAGCTTTGGCTTGTGTTTTTGACTTGTCTTGGAGGTCACTGAAGCCACCACCCTAGATTCACCCCTACAGCGCCCACTCTGGGTTCCTTTCCCGCACCCATAGCAGCTGATTTCACTTTGGCTCTAAGTCCATATTTATCCCCACAGAGTGACACATCTCTGGTCTCTATCAAGGCAGGGCCAGCAGAACTTGGCCAGAGCTTCTTTGATGTCATAGAGGGTGAAACTAAAAGCCCTCTATCCTCAGTAGGGAATCACTATATAGCATAATGACTCTTAGTGGCCACAGACCCTTTGCTCTTCAATGACACTTATATGGAAACACACCAAGAAGAAATCCGAACTAAACATTGACCAGGGAAGCAGAAAGTGACTCCTGCAGTCACATGCTAAACTGACAAAGTTCCCATGGCTATAAATTAGGGCCTGAAGCCACAAAACTCAAGGTCTATTTGTTACTGAGCGTAACCCATGCTGACCAGCACACTTTGGGATCCTCATCTCTGCTTTCCATTTTGCTGATTTAATAAGTTGGGATCAGCTCTGGGGAAGCTGGCCACTACCTAGGACTCTCCCATTCTATTCTGTGGTAGTCTAGGAGCTCCTGTCCATATACCAAATGCATCTTGCAGAGCTGTGAACACCCTCGGCATGACAGCAGGTTTTCTAGAAGAAACCAAGTTGTCCTATGGTAAAAGCAGCCAGGTTGGAAGCCATGCAGGACAGGTCCACATTAGATGCAAGGACCTGTTTTATCATACGTAATGGGGTGATGGAAGCAGTGAATGAGAGTCAGAGCAAGCCATGGAGCAGAGAACAGAGAGACCATGGATCAGAGAGCAGGGAGAGCATGGGGCAGAGAGCAGGGAGAGAATGGGGCAGAGAGCAGGGAGCAGGAAGAGCATGGGGCAGAATCAGGGAGAGCATGGGGCAGAATCAGGGAGAGCATGGGGCAGAGAGCAGGGACAGCATGAAACAGAGAGCAGGGAACAGGGAGAGCATGGGGCAGAATCAGGGAGAGCATGGGGCAGAGAGCAGGGACAGCATGGTGCAGAATCAGGGAGAGCATGGTGCAGCGGGCAGTTGCCTGTGCAGCAGAGTGCAGTGTAGCTTAGGTGACCTTCCTGGCAGGCGAGCAGGCATCCTAATTAAAGAGACACTTGTGCTCTCCTTTGGGCTATTATACTATTGGAAAAATGGAGCTTGCCCATTTGAATTTCAGCAGGCATCTCGTGCTGGGGGAAGGGAACGCTGAGCCTGGTGTCAGTCACAGCAGATACTTGCTCCTCAGGGAGATACTATACACTACTACGCATGTTTCAATTCACTTACCACTGGGCCACCTTGAAGCACAGACCAGAGTGGCGAGGACAGGTGGTGAATGCCTTCACCAGGATCTCTTAATTCTTCACCATACCTCTTGCCTTTTACTTAAACCTAATTTTCATGTCACCACCAATGAGAGGCTTGTATTTAATGGCTTCTTCTGGGACAGGCTTTTACAACTGGACATCTACCCTGTCTTCATAGTCTGTCACCATATTGTTCACTCTGTGACTTTGGGAAAGTCACCCCTCTTCCTAGCCTCCATACCAAGGTGCGTTCAGAACCTCTTTTTGTCTCATGGCTCTCGATGGGAAGTCACATCATCATGGTGCACAGAGGAGAGGTGAGGTCAGATGAGGCAGAGCTAGCAGGGTCACGGCACAGGGCCTTAGACAGTGGGGTCATCGTCCTGCCTGAGCCCAGTGAGGCCCCATCTGTATGTCACAGGCAAGAGTGGAAGGTTTGAGAATAGGGAGCCAGCTGGCCCTACAACTTCCTCATTCCCCACAACACTGCCTGTGGCTTCTGGTCATCTCCGTCTGAGGTGACGCTTAGCAGCTATGTACATCTGACTGACTACAGCACAGATATTGCACCTAGATCCCTGGCTCAACCCCCTTCCCCCGGCATGCTCCCACCAGGCCAATATGGAACTGCCTTTGCTCCTTCTTATCCACGCCGGGATGTCTACAGGGCCCTAGTCTTGCCAGACAAGCCTCCCTCTCCCCTCAGAGGGGCTAAAGTGGGTGTGCTTTAAGGACAAACAGCAAACAAAGGGAGCACAGCCCACATGCCCTTACCTACCCAGCTGTGAAGCCGGTGTCTCAGGTCAGGATGAAAAACATAGGCGGCTGAGAGGTGCCCTACTCCTCCCCCACCCTCAAACTCCAACTCAGGCAGGACAGAGCTGGTGTACACCAGGACTGGAGCTCTTGACCACATGGTGATAGTGGCCTTGGCCTTGCCCAGATACTCCACTCTAAGTGGCCCAGGGTCAGCCTCACTCACCCTGTTGCTATGGGAGGTTGCCCCTCCCACTGGACATTTCATTTAAGTGTGGGCTTGGCAGCAGCTGTCTCCACTCAAAAGAACCAGCCAACCCTTCTTCCCAGACCTGCAGTGGTTCTGTCCAGCCTGCTAGTCCACCCACAGCGTGGCTATCATCCCACCCTTTGGGCCATCGTTGACCACCGTCTCCTCCTAGCAAGGCAGCCTGAAAAACCACTGGTGCATTCAGACAGCATCTGCAGCCCTGCTGGGTGAGCTACAGTCTCAGGCATCTACAGACACCTACTCCAGCCTCTTCCTAGTCCTTCTCTAGGAGGTCCCCAGAAGTTCCACAGCAAGTGGCAGAGCGCTCCCCTGGCGTCCTCAGAACCCCTCCCCCATCCCCAACTACCGCAACGCTGGCCTGACTCCAAGACAGCCTAAAGGCTCTGCAAGGACTTAACTGGGGCTCTGGTCCTTCCCTTGTTCATGCCTCTTTATTATTCCTCGACTACATGCCGCTCCATGGTGTTTACACATGCCAGTCCTCTGTCGGGCCCACTCCTGGATGCTGGCATAATACAAACCATCACTCCTATTTCAGAGACCCTCTCTAAGATAACCGTTCTCCACAGTTTCTCAGCCACCCTTTCCCTGTTTAGATCCTCTTTAGTACTCATAGTACGGCACCGTCAGGTTCCTCTCTCCCAGGCTGGAAAGGGAAGTGCTGGGTGTGGGTAGTGTTCTGAGCAGCAGCACACAGCACATGCTCAACAAACAACCTCGGAGGGAGCCCTGGCTGCCCGCCTGCCCACTGCTTCCTGCAGCTCTCCTCTGGCCGGCCGGGTGCCGCCTTGAGTGCTAGTTTCATTTCACACTTGAAATTTTTATCAAGGATAAATCTCCAGGGTCACAAAAAGATCAGCGAAATTCGTTTTCAAGGACCCAGATTAAATTTAAACAGAAAAGCACTATTTATCCAGCCCAGGAAAACATTTATATAAATGTGCTTACATAATGCATTAAAACACCAGGAAAAGCTACGTGTGCCGCGGCACCCGCGCTCCTCACGCGCGCGCAGCATATGCTAAAGCCGCTGAAATCCGGTCTGAGCCTTGCTCCTTCATAGCTCTGAGATTAAATCTGCAGCTCTCCCCTGGAAAGACACCCTCCTTTTTTTGTTGGCATCCCGAGTGGCTGGCAGGTCTGCAATTCTGTGGTGCAACGAACCGTGGCAGGGGTGCTCCCCAGAGGTCCTCAGGATCAACACTAACCCTCTGTTTCCTCCCACTCTGGGGGGTTGTCCGATTTGGGGGGAAGGGATCCCAGGATCCATCCCAGTCAGCTAGGGCTCTGGTAGCTGCAGTGGGCAGAGACCTCCCTCGTCCTGTCTGGCAGGGGTGAGGTTGGTCCCACCCACAGCGCCCAGCACTCCTGAAACGCTCCCAAGGAAGCTTTTGTTCTCTAAATAGCATGTGACTGACAATTTATTCCTCCAGGTTGAAAAATAGTTAAGTCAACGAGACATTCTCAGAAAACCCACACTTGAATTGAGGAGTGGTGATTCAAAAGTTGGAAAAGAAAGCAGTTGGGATTTTAAGATGATGAGATGTGTAGGGTTTTTCTTCTTTTTTTTTTCTTTTCCTTTTTCTTTTTCTGGCATTTTTGAGGTCAGTGACACAGACACAAATCAATGAATTTTTAAGTACTTAACGTAGTTTCAAAGATACATTGTAATACCTACTGCAAATCCCTTGGCCAGGTCTTAATGCACTGTGGGGCGAGGGGGGCGTACTTTTCAGGGTCATGTTTGCCCCTCTCTCCTCTAGCACCCTGTCCTGTCATGCTTCCACACCCTGGAGTAGACTCCTGGAATCTTTGATTCACAACTTGTACAGGTGTTGCCATGAAGATGGGGAAAATTTACTCATTAAAAAAAAACCCCATGGGGTCATTGACACACACTTCATTTCAGCAGATAACAGGGTGAATTTAAACATTGGTTGATACGAGCCCAGCACCCAGACAAGGAGTTAATGGCCTCTGGCCCTGGGCTGGTCACACTGGTTTGCAGTGCTGTGGTTGGCTCTGGGTCCCTTTGGGATTCTGCATCCTAGTGGTTAGAGTAGGCTCATTAGCAGAGGCTAGCAGGATGGATTGGAAGCTGGTTCACTAGAGGAACAGCTGGGAAGACACCTCCCTCTCACTGAGAGAATTAAAATTGGGGGGTGCGGGGGGGGGGCTTGACCACGTCTGTAAGTGTCTGCAGGGTCAACACCAGGCACAGGAGACAGGAACCAAGGCCACTAGAACTGTGGGGTGCAGCTGGGTGTGTGTCTGTGGCTCTAGCTGAACAGTACTGCCCAAGGCTCCTGCCTGGGGTCCTGCCTGAGACTGACATCCTTGTCTCTGGTACTGCTGTTACCTGATGCCTAGAGGCCCAGTTGAGATGATGTTTCTGGGGTAGGGAGTGGACCCATCACTGATTGAGAACTGAATGAGAGTGCCTTGTCACCGTAAGAGACTATCGGAGGTTCCCACAGGAACCCACACATGTAGCCGAGTGAGGATCTAAGGAGGTGAGAGGCCAGGGAGGGTTTGGAGATAAGAGAACTGTAAGATATTCTGATATAATAATCCTCAGCAGTGGGATTAATAATAGGCAGAGCGTGGGCAGTTGCTCAGTAGATGTCTTTGCAAGACCATCTTCTGAGCCAGCTGGCACTGTGAGACTGTCCTGGCAAGGTCTCCTGTGACAGTTACCTTTATGCCCTGAGGGATAACCTCCTTCATCTCAGTGACTGTGGTGACTGGCACAGACCATGGTGGCCTTCTTCTGTGGTGACAGAGCTCAGGGAGGGAACAATGAGAGTCAGTGCCCTGAGATACTTAGTGCAAATGGTTTCTGATCCAGCTTATAGCCTGGTAAATTCCCTGGCCACGCAGGTCCCAGCCCAGCCTGGATCTACTAGGGCTTGGGTGGAGAGACATACTCAGTTGGGGACGCTTCTTGGTGTTGTGGCTTTTAGCTGCCAGTCCTAAGGAGAACCCAGGTGCCCAGCCACATCATTTTGTAGGTGACATCACAGCAAGATCCTCTAGATGGGGCTCAGACAGCTGAGCCTTAGTTGGAAATCCCAAATCAAGGCTTCAGCTGGCTTTCCTACCTTGGTTTATGGACCACCACACCTTTCCTTCATTTCCTTTCATGGTCATCCTCTGTGTGTTTGTGTCCCGATCTCTTGCAAGCCACTGGGTTGGGAGGTTGTCCTATGCCTGGGCGTGGGGGTGGGGCACTATTCCAACACCAGAAGAGTCATTTCTTTTAGGAGAAGTGGATCATGTCACAAGGATCAGAGCTGGCAGTTAGGAACAGCATGGGATATGACCAGACTAGAATGTTCTGGAAGTTTCTGTGAGGTGATGATGTCATTGAAGACTGGAAGGGTCAGATGAAGCCTGTTGGTCAGGGTAAAGGTGAGTGACAGGTGAGAACGGGAGCCTAGGAGGTGGAGGCGCAGGAACAGGAGGAGCAAGCACACTGCTGGGGCTGGCGGAGCACAGTGGGGAGGGGCCAAGGAAGAGCTCAGAGCAGAGCTGGGGCAGGAAGCCTTTGAGAGCTGTTCCAGGGAACCTGGGAGGGCTGAGGGACAGGAAGGGTTGAAGCCACCTCTTCCTCTCCATGTTCCTGTTCTGTTCTCTCCTCCCCTTCCAGTCCCCTCATACTCTTGCCCTTCCCAGAGACCTGTGCTTCTCCCTCCCACACCTACACCTGCCTCACTAGACAGCAGTAGACCTTAGAGGTCCAGGGGACGACCTTTGAAAGCAGATCCCAAGGGGAGACTAGGAAGGAGGAGGAGAAAGAGAAGGAAGAGGAAGAGGATGAGGAGGAAGAGGAAGCCTGAGGTCCTCAGCAGAAATGCCACTGTCTACTGGCTTGACTCAAAAAACATGGTCGAAGAGAAAGATTGTTCGAATATAAGGACTGCAGACCTTCAAGTCCGGAAAGAGGGAGCTGTGTGGTGTCCACTCTCATCAGGTGAAGAGTGCAGATGTCTTTTTTGGGGTACAGGGTCTATCAGCGTCTGCTGAGCAGACAGCTTTAGCTACAGGCTTGAGGAGTAAATGTCTTGGGCACTTTCTTCTCTGTCTGTGCAGGAGTGGAAACTTCTACAAGATGCGACAGTGAGCACGGATGGGAGCTGGCTGTGCAAAGGCTGTTCCCAGGGCCAGGAGCACAGAAACAGTTCAGAGTCCAGGTAGATGGGGGTGATAGACACATTTAATCCAGGACTCTGTAGCCAGAGGCAGGAGAGTTCTAGTTTCAGGCCTGCCTGCCCTGTCACAAACAAACAATAAGAAAATGAAGAAAGTCTTCACCTTTACACTGGGGATGAGGACGGGGAACCCCTAAAGGCCAGGATCTCCCCTCACCCATCCTGCCTCTCAAGAGTACCACCTGCTGCTGTCACTGGATCCCATCCGGAGCAGCCTCCTCTGTGTCTTCCCCACGCTCTCATGGCTGGGTTGTGGAACAAAAGTGCCAGGATGCCCCAGGAGGCTGGGGGTTCCATGTCTGCGGCTGGGGGTGCAATTGATGTGTCAGACCCAGAAGCCCACGCAGAGGCCCTGTGAACCTGTGCCTTTGGAATTCCCATCCCCACAAAAATCATCTGGTGCAGCTCCGTGGATCCGCTCTGAGGGCTGACAGACCCTCCCCACCAGATGCATCCACTGTTCTGTGGAGAGAAAAAGAGGCACATTAAGGAAAGAAATAAAGACGATAAATCGCCACGTGTCAGTGCAGGCCAGGTTCTGCCACCGACGAGTTATTAGAGAAAACAATGGGAAGGAAAACTGGGTTGTCAGGGCTTTGGGGATTAAAGCTCAGGCCTGCAGCCCAGCCCCCAGCCTCCCCCTAGTGCTCCCCTCGGAGAGCTCTGGAGTTTCCGGAGCCCAGGTCTGCATGGCTCCCAGTTCCCAGAAGCAGGTCGCCAGTGACTGTGGCTGTGGTTCTCAGGAATGACAGCAGGAATGACAGACAGATGGAAAGAGAGAAGAAAAGACAGGAAGACCTGGCTCTCCCACTCAGAGCAGGGGCTACAGGGGCTCTGCAAAGGCCTCAGCGTTAGCAGAGCTTGTTATTCTGTGGCAGCCGTGGGTGTGTTTTCTAAAACCCATTGCTTGGAAAGCTTCACGCTTCTTCTTTCTGTCTGTTCATCCTTCCCCGTGGAGGCTGAGGATTGTGGGAGCACAAAGCCACCGCAGGTGTGCTGCTGGGTTCCCCAAGGGCCCCACCCACCTGCGGGCCCTGGTGGCTGGCAATGTGCAGGCAACGGGAAGTTCCTTCAGTTCCCCAGAAAACTGAGCTCCAAGACCGTGCGACACACTCAGGCCTCCTCTATCCAGGGTCATGGTCCAGTCACCCCTTGTACTGGCTGGTTAGTTTTGTGTCAAGGAGACACAAGCTAGAACCATTAGAGAGGATGGAGCCTCGGTTGAG
Organism: Rattus norvegicus; assembly: GCF_021556685.1. NCBI lineage: Eukaryota > Metazoa > Chordata > Mammalia > Rodentia > Muridae > Rattus > Rattus norvegicus. The sequence continues at coordinate 79,899,393 of NC_141547.1, forward strand.
GAAATGTTTCCATGAGACCCAGATGTAAGGCATTTTCTACATTAGTGGTCAGTGGGGAGGGCTCGGTCAATTGTGGGTGGTGCCATCCCTGAGCTGGTGGTCCTGGGTTCTATAAGAAAGCAGACTGAGCAAGCCAGGGGAAGCAAGAGTGTACACAGCACCCCTCTACAGCCTCTGCATCAGATCCTGCCTCTGGGTTCCTGACCTGCTTGAGTTCCTGTTCTGACTTCCTTTGGTGGTGCACAGCAATGTGGAAGTGTAACCCAAACAAACTCTCTCCTCCCCAACTTGCTTTTTGGTCATGGTTTTATGCGGCAGCAATAGAAACCCTAACTAAGACACCCATCCCATCCGCACCAGCTTTGGTGACTCCAGATGACTTACAAAGAAGAAAGATAAGAATAAAAACTGCCCATCCTGGAGTGTTCTGGGGTTGGGCAGACCGGACTCCGGGAGGGCAGAGACTGCCTCGGTGAAGTCACTCTGTGAGAGCACTGTCAGCTGGGCAGTGGGGGAAGACAAAAAGCACAGTGTCACAGGCCGGTGGCAGATCCTGAAGCCTCTGAGACCTTCTGGCCACCCAAACTCTTCATGGAAGGCTCAGATAGACAACTGTCTGGGTATGACAATGCCCATCATGAGCCTGGATAACAAGGTGTGTGTGTGTGTGTGTGTGTGTGTGTGTGTGTGTGTGTGTATGTCCCATGTCATGCGTCCACCCCCCCATGTGTGTGCTTTGTGCTTGACTGGAGATCAGCTGACTGTACGTAATGGCTTTTCTTCCAGCTCCTCTGTTCCACCCTTGCTCTGTGCTGTGCGTCTACTGTGCTGCCTGCTCACCGCAGTTCCGAGGTGTATTCTGAAGCCAGTTCTGTGATGCCTCCAGCTTTGTTCTTTTCACTCAAGGTTGCTTTGGTTATTCTGGGTCTTCTTCGTTCTGTGTGGAGTTTATTTCCTGTGGAATTTGTCACCGCATTTGAATGTGGCTCGGATTGGTTATGTGGATTGCTCTGTGTGCAACAATATTTTTCTAGTTCAGTGAACATGCAACTGAAAAGGTAGAAGAAAATGCCCAAAAGGCTAATTTTAAAATGAGCAGAAGAGGGTCTGGGGCAACCACTCGGCAGGGAAGAGCACCGGCTGCTCCTGCAGAGGACTCAAGTCCAGTTCCCAGCACCCACACGGTGACTCACAACCGCCTGTAATCACTTACAGTGGCATCCGATGCCCTCTTCTGGTGTCACTGGGCACTTAGCACACATGGTGCACATCCGTGTGAGCACTCACATGTGCACATGAAAATAAAAACAAATAAATCTTTAAAAACAGGCAAAAGACCTGAATAGACATTTCTCATAACAAGGTATACAAACGGCCAATAGGTGCTGACATCACTGTTCACCTGAACATGTAAATCAAGCCTGTAGGGAGACACCGGCCCACCACAGGAGAATGGCTATTACTAGGGCTTACAGTGGTGGTGCGTGCCTGATAACCCAGTACTGGAGAAGTGAGGAGAGAGGATTACTGTGAGTTCCAGGCCAGCCTGGGCTACTTATTGAGACCCTGCATTCGGTGACAGTGCTGGTAGGAATGTGGGAAGGGAACAATGGCATGCAAGGTCCCCGCAGAATAGAACAGAACCATGCCACAGCCTAGCAGTCCTGTCCCTGGTCACATCACACGGAAAGGAAGCCCACTGTGGGGGAGACATTTGTCCCACCACACACACTGGTATCTACTGAAGCCTTAATGCAGCAGCTGGGGTACCAAACCTATCTCCCACAACAAGAAAACAGGAACCATGGCTTCTAAGGAGTCCTGTTCATCCTTAAAAGTGAGGACTGTGTCACTTGCAACAATGTGGATGACCCAGCGGTCACTGTCAGGTGGAGTAATAGTCGAGTTTCACATGACCTCACTCACACAGGGAAGCAATAGGAATAGTGTGTCAGTTACCAGGGGTAAGGGAGGTGGTGGACAGGAGGAAGAAGCAGAGGAGAGGTTTACAGGTACAGTCATAGCCAAGGAGATTCGTTCCATGAGCTTCAGAATAGGAGATCTTTGAGTTCCCGGCACTTAAAAGTCAGAACTGGGAGACACAGGAGCCTACTAAAATTTTGCATGAGCATATTCAAACATTTCAACTGCCCATGTAGGACAGCAGTCACCTGACGTCTTCCTCAGCTCTGCTCATTCTGGCCTTAGCGGGATCCACCACAAGTGTAGTATAGGAGTTTCCAACATGTCTTTTGTATTGTGCGTCTCCACTGTCTCCTGTGTTAGTGCAGTTCACACCTCCCAGGGCCACCTGCTGTGTGGAGCAGGCCAGGTACCTTGCCTTGTGGGCAGACCTGGGATTCTCCCTCTGTAGAGCCCCCACCTGAGCTCCTCTCAGGCGGGCACAAGTTTCTCAAATGGATGAATGAATGAATGCTCTAAGCCTTCTCTCATGGGACCCCCTTTGCTATCAGGCCACTTGAGTGGAAGCCACTGACCTTCATTGGAAAAAGTCACTTTGCCGCATCTGGACTCTTCTCACTCTAATAACAGGTGGGACCAGTTATTTACACACCTTGTCTCCGATGTCCCTTGTGCATCTCATTTCCTATGACTATGAGACCCTTAAACATGGGTGTGACATTACCCTGACTCCTGAGCCAACCATAGGACACACAAACAGATGCTCATCCATAAAACATACAATAGGTATTCAGTCCCAGTGCACACAGTAGATGCTCAACCACAAGACACACATTAGGTGCTTAGCCCAAGGACACACACTAGGTGCTCAACTACAGAATACACAGTGGGTACTTGGCCAAAAGGCACATAGAGATGCTTTGCCACAGAATACAGAGTGGGTACTCAGTCATAGGGCACACAGTGGGTGCTTGGTTACAGGGCATATAGTAGGCATTTGCCACAGAGCACACAGTGAGTGCTCAGAAATTGGCACACATAATATTTGCTTGGCCATGGGACTTCCAATAGGTGCTCACTTCCAAGGCACACAGTATATGTTCAGCAGATGGTGGCTTCAGTGAGAATAAGTAGAAGTATCTCAATGGACCTACAGATCAACAGAGCTCTCTGGTTGCCATCAACACTTTGAGGCACGTTCTGAGACTAGAGAAGGAGACAGGGGTCAGGGAGGTAAAAGGGCTTGCCCTTAAGTTTGATTAGCTCACACTCTGTTCAGTGGTCTTAATCACATTAATACCATTGCCCATCTGCATAATTGAGAATCACTGCAATGCTCTGGCCCCTATGAGTGGCCACAGTGGCCTGGACCTCAGGGTGGTGTATGCAAAACAGGCAGCCCAGGGTCCAATCCCTGCTGGGATGGCTCCCTAGGGTCCCTTCTGCCTTGGTGTCTGCAACAGGAAGGTGGGGGCTGGTGAATGAAGGGCCTGGGATGGAGACAGTTTAGTGATGATGGGCTGATCACAGTGGTCCCCAGAACACAGACATCACCCCACTGCAGCAGCCGATGACAGTCATTTTTTTCATCTCCATCTCAGTTTCTCCTTTCTAAACAGAATCACAGTCTTGCCCTTGCCAGAAGGTTCTAAATGCCTGGAGAACACTGGGGACAGGCCTGGCCTACCAGAAGCCAGGGAGCCCAGCTTCCCTACCACCTTCTTTTCCTAATACTTTACTATTCCTGGCCAACTCCTTCCACTGCCAAGGTTATGGCTTAGCGTTTTTTAGAGGCGCGGTCTCTACCTGGTGGAGACTCTCCTGTTTGAGAACCGAAAGAGCAACTAGGGAGTCTGTGTCTGAGCGTGGCAGGCAATAAGAGGAGAAGAGACCGTGGCAGGCTACCTGGAAAAGGCTGCTTTTCGGTCAGCATTGACAACGGAGAAGATAGCTGTTAGCAGTCGCCGAGCTTCACGTGCAGCCCAATAGCCTTCTAACCTCTGACTGACATTTCAAAGCTGTGGGCCAAAATGATGTGAGCCACTCACTCACCCAGCGGTCATCTCAGAGACCATCTGCACTCACCACCCAAGCCTGGATGGCCGCATCAGAAGACTTCCTAATTTCTGCTAGGCCTTCACCAGGCTCAGGGAAAAACAGATTTGCCTACAAGCCAGAGAGCTGGGCAGCGCGAGTCCCTGGCATCGATCTGGCCCGCAACAGCTGCATATGAAATGGACGCATAATTTATAGTCTGCCTGACAGAGGCCGCCATCCAAGCCCCCTACAGCAGGAGGGTAGGCAGGCAGGAATCCAGGATCCTCTCCACGCAGGAGCCGAAATCCAATTTCCATCCTGTCCTAGGGACTAAAAGCTCTCTGCCAACAGCCACACTGAGTTCACAGATCCAATTAGCCACTGCCTGAGTGACTTGCTGGGCACATGGAGCTGGCTGGACTTCCGACTCCAGCAGCCCCAGGCTGTGGCTCAGGGTTTGGACAGCCCTGCTGTACCCCAATATTCCCATTCTGCATCTAAGCCTCATCCATCATCACTGTCTTCTTTATCTGTGAAAGGGCAGTTCTTCCACCAACCCTCATCCCTGCCCTCCCTTTCCACAGAATCAGAGCGGTTCACCCTGTGGTCTCGTCTCTTGTCTGGCATCCATGTTCTTGGCTGCTAGGCCCCAGCATCTACATCCTCGCCCTGTGTGCACTGGTCAGGGCCACTTCTACTGCTGCCCTACAACTAACGGTAGAGCCACTCATTGGAGCATCCTTGAAAGGCATGGGGCTCTTGCTGCTTCATCTCTGATGTTTCAGCCTTGCAGAGTCCCATCTCAGGGCTTTAAGGATGCAGGACCCACTCTGCCCCAACAATCTCTTGAAAATTCTGAAGTACATTAGCATATGAAAGCTCTCCAAATCCTGTCAATTAAATGCAGCTATATAATTTGGTTTCATCTGGAATTTTCCAGATTATCAAATGCAGATGTATCGTTTGCCATCTTGAAGAGCATTGCATGCAAGTCCAGACTGGCATGTTACTTTGCAGTTTCTGAGCTGGAGTGACCCACAGGGTATACTGGGCACCCACCTTAATAGCCAGTGGCAAACACTCTCACGGTGCACACACACATTTACCACCAGGACTAATGCCAATGCTTTGTGTCTAAGAAGTAAGTGTTGATCTTCACAGCCACTCTGTGGTTGAGATAAAGGAGGCTATGTAACACACAAAGCTGGGTGTAACCATCCACTGTGGCTAAGTCACAAACAGCCCCCTCCAGGAGCCCAAGCAATCCAGTACAACTCCTACCCGAGACTCCTGTGTGCGTCTCCACTCCAGCTCCTAGGCTGGCCAGGCAGCTGCTGTGCAAGTTGTTGTTGGGGATGAGCAGTGCAGGGCCCTTGCCAAGTGAGACTCATCACGCCACCCACCTTTCACTGGGTGAGTCAGTCAGCTCTGCTCCCAAGTTCAGTTGGACAGTTCTCTTTGACTATTAACACAAACAGCCATGTGGAATGCTGGCCGTTCGACGGCAGTGCGGGCTGCTGTCCTCATGTGCCCAGTGCTCATGAAGTTGTCTGATCCTCCCCACTCAGGAAACCCACATGTCCATTTAGAATGGCCAGCCTGGGCCACACCTTTGTGTGAGGTGTCCTGGGCCCCTCATGATTCCCTCATAGAGTCTGCATAGAGTCCCCTCGCCCGCTACAGTGAAAGCACTCTGTGTGACTGTGAGTACTGTGTCCATCACAGAGCCCTCTCAGCAAAAGGGGTCTCTCTCTCCTGCTCTCCCATGCCTCTCATTTTACCCACCTCCCTCCTGACCTCTCAACAGATGAGGATGAGGGTCTGTTCAGCTCCCCTGACTTTCTGCTGTGTGTCCTGGGCATGGATTCTTTATGGCTATTAGAACTTGATGTGGAAAAACATCCATAAGGGACCAATTTTCCTGGTCCAGTGGCCTGAGAACAAGGTAAACACTTCCTGGGTTCTCAGCACTACTCCACATAAGAAACACTGGCAAATGGTAGATCCCACGGCATAGTCAGGAAGGAGCATAGTGCCCTGTGGCAGCCAGCGTCAGAGATAAGGCGATTGGCCAGGCCTGGAGCTGAAAGGGGGCAGGAACAGTGACCATTTGTCTTAGGATCAACAGTCACGGGGGACTTCAACCTGGTCTTCTTCCCAGTGCTGGGGACAGAATCTGCCATTCTGCCATGTGGCATGGCACGAGCCACAGGCATTTCCGAAGTCCCTATCACTAGGCTGAGGAAGTCGCCGGCTCCTGAGTTCCTGAGAGGCTGTGTTTGTTTGTCCTCCCAGAAAAAGTCCAGGGCCCTTTCTCCTCTTGAGAGGATCGTGTGGTTTCTGGAATGCTGTCTATGTGGTGTCTGGCACTGGTTGATTTTGGAGGTTAAGCTGACCTTGCATTCTGGCGATGAACTCTCTGCTCTGCTGTATTTAAATATTGGTGGATTTGACTTGCTGGCATTCTCTCAGACGTTAATGACAGGTGCTGGCCTCTGCTTGCCTTTTCTCACACTGCCTTTGTGTACCATTGGGCAGAGCCTGATTCCCAGGCTCTCCTTTTATAAGATACCAGGCTGGCAGGATAGGTGTTCATTTCCGTTTACCATCCGAGCATGAGCAAATCCACCAGGGCCTGTGATTTTCCTTGTGGGAAGGTGCTTGGCTAAAAGTCCAGTTTCTCTGACTTGATGGGACCCTTCAGGATCTCCACTTCCCCTGAAGTTTTTGAAGAATTCCTCCAGGCCATCTAAGAACTAAACGCAACACAAAGCTGTTGTTTTCTGTGTTCCTTCCTTCCCGATCCTGCGACGGAGACTTGTTCCTATCCCACAGCCTTAAGATAAAATCTCCTGTCCCAACTGGGATCTTTCCCTTCTCCAGTCCAGATGCACAGCGCTGACTGTCCCTACAATCTCCTCACTAGCGGTGGCTCACTGGCTGAAATGCGTTCCTCACTTAAAATCCTTTATGACATTCTTTTTGCTTCCCCCATCTCTGTGGTCGTCTAGAAGCAGGTTGTTTAGTTTTAAAACGTTTTGAGAGGTTTTTTTTTCCCCCCAGAAATAATTCTGGGAGAATTTCTGAGTTGGTCAGGCTGTTTTTGGCTCAGTCGTGCTGTGATAAAGAAGTGCTCTCTAGCTTCCAGGGACTAAGGCACTACCCAAAGACTATACATGGACTGACCCTGGGCTCTGACCTCATAGGTAGCAATGAATAGCCTAGTAAGAGCACCAGTGGAAGGGGAAGCCCTGGTCCTGCTAAGACTGAACCCCCAGTGAACTAGATTGTTGGGGGGAGGGCGGCAATGGGGGGAGGATGGGGAGGGGAACACCCATAAAGGAGAGGAGGGGGAGGAATTAGGGGGATGTTTGCCAGGAAACCGGGAAAGGGAATAACACTCGAAATGTAAATAAGAAATACTCAAGTTAATTAGAAAAAAAAAAAAAGAAGAAGTGCTCTCTACACGGTCTGTGTTGCTTTGAAGTTAGTGTCTAGCTAGAGGTTGTAACTCAGCAGCAGAATGCTGTCTTAGAACCTTCCAATGAGGGGATGGTGATGGTGTGTAGCAGGAGAACACCAGCCTAGAGCCCACCAATGGAGAACTGGGGGCGTGGCCCTGCAGTAGAGCACCAGCTTAGAACCCACCAATGGAGAACTGGGGGCGTGGCCCTGCAGTAGAGCACCAGCTTAGAACCCACCAATGGAGAACTGGGGGCGTGGCCCTGAAGTAGAGCACTAGCCTAGAACCCACCAATGGAGAACTGGGGGCATAACGCAGCAGTAGAGGACCAGCCTAGAATCCACCAGGGATTGACTAGGGGCAGGGGCCATGGCTCAGCAGTAGAGTACTTGCTTAGCAATGCATGAGATAACGGGTTTTGTCTCCAGCATCACAAAACAAATGCAATCTACGCTCACAATACGCTGAATAGACACTGTTTGCTGGGCACTGTATGTTACCATGCTGGTTGAGGCTCTGAAGGTGTCAATGAAGCCACATGGGCTGCCACCGGCCACTCAGATCCTGTCCCGACTCACCTCTGTCTACTGCCACTCCCTACCATGGAAGGGGGTATTGAAATCTAGACGGCTTGTGTGTTTTCTAAACCTCTATTTGGTTCTGTCATTTTTTTCAATATTTATTTCCGAGCTCTGTTTTTCTGCCCGTGCACATTTGAGATTGTTATGTCTCCTTGCTGAACTGATCCTTAGAGCACTATGAAATGATTCACGACCATGATTCATCTTTTTCACCCCTAATAGCATCCTTTCCTCTGGAGCTTGAAAAATGGTTAAAATCACACAAGGATTTGTACTGACTTGCTGGAGACTTCACAGTACAGAGACCACCTCACAGCACGGAGCCAGCTACCAGAGACCACCTCACAGCACAGAACCAGCTACCAGGGACCACCTCACAGCGCAGAACCAGCTACCAGGGACCACTTCACAGTGAAGGGTCGGCTCCTGGTAACTTCACAATGCAAATCTATCTGTCAGAGACTACCTCACAGTGCAAAGTGGGATACCAGGAACAATTTTATAGTGCAGGTCCAGCTACCAGGGACCTCTCAGTGCAGAGCCAGTGGAAAACCAAAGAGTAACCACTCCATTCACATTCCCAGAGAAGGCAAGCACTTCCTCACACCCCTTCACTTAGTTGAAGGCAGAGAATGACTGCCACTGAGCCCCCACATGGCCTCCCTTATGTGCATCTGTGCCCTTCTGTGGGCTGGCGGTCCATGGTCCAAATGAGAGGTTATATAGCCACTCCATTATTCTCTGGCTGACATTTCAGAGATTTGCCCTCTGATGTTGTACAGATCAGCACACAAAGACTGGAGGCACAAGAGCATTGCCGGGTAGGATGAAGAAGGACTAGCCTGGGGCAAAGGATGGGATCCAGGACTCCTGATGTGCCTTTCCTGAGACTTGGAGATAGAAGGTACTAGGGTGGATGTGAAACAGAAACCTGGAGGTGCCCTTCTATTTGCCAGGACCCAACCTATCCAGGGATACCTGGCTTTACCTGTGGGGAGTAGGAGGGCCCAGGGAAACATATATACCCTGTAGGCCAGAGCCCCTGTTAGAGACAAACTCCTGGTACATTTGGTGAAATGCACCAAAGCTCTGGGTCTTGCAGTCTGAGTGCCAGGCCCACAGTGAAAGGGAACCTAGCAGTATCTGGGACAAGAAGGTATACAGAAGGAGTCACCTAGGCAGGATACTTGACTGAGTGGCAATGAAAGATAGGGCATTCCAAGCAGAGGGAACTATGTACATGTGTCAAGGCCCGAAGGAACTGGCCACTGGAAGGAACTAAGAAGAGTGGAAGTTTTAAGATGCCATAGTTCTGCCCCTCCCAGCCATACCCACAATGCCCCGCTAATGCCCACATTAGCCCCACCTGGCACAAAGAGCATTTCAGTCGCTGCTTTCCCCGCTGTCCCTGGCAGACATTACTAGTTGACCCTGAACACAGTCCCTGTATTTCTCAGTGTAGGATTGGAAACCAATTGAACATCCCCATCCTCTCTCACCACAACAGTTTAAGGAATTAATCTCCACCAGATTTTACCTTTGTGTAGTCAGGGACCAAATTTTATCCGGGTCTGTTCTCTGCTTTGCTCCAGCTATCCAGGACCAAAGGCAGATTGTGGGATCACTTGCTTGTAGCCATCTTCACTGTCACCCAGATGAATGGCCCCTCGAGGAGGACAGAGTGGGGGCTGAAGACAGAGAGGAGGGGCACAGGACCACTGTGCCCACGCTCCCACTGCCCACACTCGGGAGGGCCCAGCTGCAGCTCACGTCAGCTGGTAGAGGCAGAATTAGTTTGGGTCCTTTGGAGAAATGGATCATAACTCCCTCACTCTCAAGGTCCTATTTTTGCCACCACAAACACTCTGCAGCTGGCCAGAAGGGTCTTCCGTGTGTCTATCAGGAAATGGAGAATCTTGAAAAAACGCTTCTTTATATTGCTTAGATGTGTGACTCAAGGGTCTTTACTGACTTTCTAAGCCCATGCTTACACACACACTCACCAGCTTGCCTGTGGCACACAAGTGCATAGACCACAGAATGCAGTGCTCCCAGCAGTGTAGACGGTATTCAGGACCCTGGTTTGGAAGACCCTAAGCACCTCCTGCTGGAATTGAGGGCTGCTTCCAACTCACCAGTTCTTACTAACTGTGTTCTGCATGTACTGTGTCTATAGGCTGGGAAGAGAGGTCTCCCTCATGAGCCTGGGTGCTTACTTGACTCGGCAACTCCCTGGGGTTTAAACAAGGCCTACTGAATGCAGAGGTGGGGTTGCACCCAGAAGATTAGCAGAAAACGAAGCTTCAGCACCACAATATGTGGACAGCTCCCACCATCTTTCCATCCAGTTTCCCTCCCACACCTACAGGTGCCTTCCATTGAGCAACCCCTCTGTACCTGCCCCCCAACTTCATACAGAGACACTGTCCCCGCCTCTTGGTAATAAAGATGTCTTGGCTGAAATGGGGACACAGAGTTAGCAGGTTATCTGGACTCTGGGCCCCTGAAAGAGCTCCCTCACACCTAGGAGAAGTGTCAGGAAGCTGGATAGAGGTGCAAGATCAGGGGTGTTCCCAGAGACCAGAGCAGCAAGATAACAGTAGGGCCTTTTGTGTGGTGTGCATAGAGTCTTGGGCAGAGCAGCACTGGCTGCTGGTCTGGAATCAGATGGTAACAGAAATCAAAGAGGGTTTGGGTGGAGTCTCAGGAATGAGGATTCAGAAAGGAAAAGAGATGGTGGGGGACCAGAAGAAGGAGGTTACCCATGCCCATCCTAAGAGAGGCTGAGCAAGTGGAGAAATGAGTTGAGTGGCCCCTGACTAGGGAGATTATTTCCTCCCCTGACAGAGCCTGGAGGACAGAGGAGAAATGGCATCCAGCAAAGATTGTGTCACACAGTAACATCAAGGTCCAGGAAGGAAAGCTCTGAAAAATCAGAAGGACATGGACTGGGGAAGCAGAAGCAAGGACTAGGTTAGCAGTGGGGCTCATCTCATCTGGTGGTGAGGTGCCCTGGGCCCAGACTTCTGTGGCTGCTCTGGTCTAGGAAAACACAGCAGGTGCTTCTCTGTGTCATCATTGGGCTTTTACAGACTTGGGGCCAGGTTTACATGAAAGGGGACACAGATTGGAGAGTCAGGAATGATGGTCACAGACAGGAAGTTGTGAGGCAGAGAGAGAGAGAGAGAGAGAGACAGACAGACAGACAGACAGACACAGACGGAGAGACAGACACAGACACAGACACAGACAGAGAGACAGACACAGACACAGACACAGACACAGACACAGACACAGACACAGACACAGACACTGACAGGGAGACAGACACAGACACAGACACAGACACAGACACAGACACAGACACAGACACAGACAGAGAGACAGACACAGACACAGACACAGACACAGACACAGACACAGACACAGACACAGACACAGACACAGACACAGACACTGACAGGGAGACAGAATATCATGGTGGGGTGGAGCTGGGGAGGGAGGGGCTGTATAGGCTGAGGTTCCATCTTCCTGCAGTTTCTCTATCCTGGGAAACAAGGAAAAGGTCAAGGCCTTCAGGGCTAAGATACAGAGAAACTGAGGGGAGAAAAAAGAGTGAGGTGCTCTCTATGGGTGGGCAGAGTATCCTGCCAGAGAAGTGTGTGTGTGTGTGTGTGTGTGTGTGTGTGTGTGTGTGTGTTTTCATAGGTATTAAGTGGAACCAATTAGCAGGAATGTGCACAAGGAGAGAAAGAAAACAGAGAGACCCAGATCTGGTGCTTGGTGTCCCATAGCCACAACCCTGCAGTACCAATGGGGCAGTTAGGTTCCCAGGCACAATGGTCCTTGGAATACAGGTGGTGGCCAGGTTGGGGCTGCAGTGGCTCAGATGAGGTAGTGAGCACCTGTCCTCACTAGGAAGATGCTATACCTGGAAAAGGTGCCAAGGGGCAGTAGCAGATGGTAGTCTTGCCTCTTCCCTGTACTGCTGTCTCCCTCTCTAGCCATGTGCTAACAGTGAGTAGCTCCACAAGGCTAAGCTGGTCTGGTCCAGCTAAAACAGTGCTTAGAATCATAAAACCTGACCTGAGGTCTGGAACCAGCCAGTGCAACTTCAGGACCAGCAAGTTCCCTGTCTGCTGGGTAGGAATAGGAAAGATATCTATCCAACATTTTCTTCCCCAGGCAAGGTACCAGGTGCAGGGACCCGGCGGTGATGAAAGATCCTGACTGACTGCAGAAGGAGGGCTCTTGTGCCCACTTTCATTTCAGGCTCCTTACCTGTCATTCAGAAGCATTCAGACTTAAGTTCAGATCTGGGGACTGCCACTCCCTGCACGGTGACCAGATTCAACAGTGCCATCAACTTCTGGAGACTTTGTACTGTGGGGAACTGACTCGCCTGAGACCCCAACATTGAGCTAATTAGGACAGAAGAAGGACATATGAAAGTTCACCTAAAGGACAAGCCCAGTGGATCCAGCTGTTTGCATGCATGCAGGTTGGGAGAAGGCTGAGGGTGCAATACGCCCAAGGCCAGGCTTTTACCAGGAGCCTGGGAATGACTACCAGGATTCCTGTGCACCTTCTACACAGGCAATGTTACTGGCGGTGCCATGGAGGGCGTGGATCAGGTGGCTGGAGTTGGATGGAAGGGCAAGCCTCTGTACTGCTCAGGCCTAAGAACTGAGAGGAGAGAATGTGTAGCCACGGCATAGACAGTGACTGGAAAGACTGAGCAATTTGGAAGCTCTCGGGGAAGAGGCTATGAGGGTGGGAGATTGGAAGGGAAAAACAGTATGGAGCGGTCTCTGCCCCCGAGGGGAGGCACAGGACCTGAGGCAACAATGGGCATGAGAGCCTGATCAGGTCCAAGAGAGACAGCAGCCCTGCGGGCAGGCTGGGACTGAAGAGTTCTTCTGGGCCCTACCCTGAAACATCTGTAAGTCTGGGGTCAAGGGGTAGGATGAATGCTAAGAGCATAGTGGAAGGAGCCTGCATTCGCAGGGAGCTGGGTCAGTGTTACAGGCCACTGTATCTACAGTGTTACTACAGACTGGCTTCCAGCTTGCTCTCCCTCTCCCTCCCACCTCACCCCCTCCACTTTATAGTGGTCTGGAATCCGGGCAGGGCGCAAGCCTGCTTCCTCAGAGCCTCCAGGGAGACTCCTTTCTCCTGCCTTCAGCTCCTAGCTCCCAGCATGCTCCTCTTACAGTCTCTGCTTCTATCACCACGTGGCCATCTCTCTCTCTGTCTGTGTCTGTCTACCCTGCCCTTTCCTCCCGGACACCGATTACTGGAGTTTGGGTGACTCTGATCTAGTGTATCATTGTGGACACTCTACCTCTGCAGAGATGCTGCTCTCGATAAGGTCACAAGGGTGTAGGAGCTGCCATTCAGCTCACAACGGGGACAGACGTGAACTGATGTGGCCTAGCAGGCTAGGAGGACAAAACAGATAGAAGCCAGGCTGCTCCTCCATAACCCTTTCCCGCTGAGCCCCAGCACACTGCCAGCATCACCTCAGGGCCCTCGTTGCTCCTCACCAGCTCTGGGAGCATGGCCAGGTATGTGGCAGCCTGGAGAGCCCAGCCCTGTCACAGATCTGACAATAAAGCCCCAACAGAGTCAAGGACACATTGGAAACTCCCAGGTGCCCTATTCTGTAGGACAGGACAAGTACATGAAGTGCTGACTCTAGATAAGGCCATGGTATGGCACCATCTACAAGGCTGTATGAGTAGCTCCCCAGAGGCCCAGGGGGACAGTGCGAGCCAGTGGGATCTGGACAAAGCTTTTTTCCATCCTCATCCCACGTGGCCCCTCTTGGGCACTGCATTGCTTCACCTGGACCTTGGGAAACAAAGCCCACATTTGACTACATGTCTTTCTATTAGAGAACTCCCACCTTCTCAAACCTTCTGCTGCAGCTCTGGGTGCCTGGACTGTGACTGAATCATCTCCATTCCTAATTTACCTGAAGAGGCCACTGTAGTCTCTCTCTCTCTCTCTCTCTCTCTCTCTGTCTCTCTGTCTCTCTCTCTCTCTCTCTCTCTCTCTCTCTCTCTCTCACACACACACACACACACACACACACACACACACACACACACACACACTATGCCCATATCCAGCAACCAGGGTCTTCTCTCTCTGCCCTCCCTCTCCTCTTTCCACTCCTACTAGCTCCCGACACTTGGAAGCTTCCCATGCAGAGCTCAAGCCACCTTTTTTAGCACTTCTCATCAGCAGACACATTGTATCCATCTTGCCCCTAGTGTGACCTCAGGGTAAGACTCAGTGAGGTGAAGCTAACAGAATGTGTCCACTCAACCTCTGCAGCCTGTAACCTCCAAAACTCAGAGTGACTCTGACGCCCTTTATTAGAGGAGCAGGCAAGCCGACGGGCCCCCCAGATGCAGAGATAAGAATGAGAGAATGCATCGCCATTCTTACGTAGAAGCCGATGGGAAAAGACCACAGAACATTCTGGAAAAAGCAGGCTATAGAGACCATACAAAGGTGAGTGGATGAATTGGTCAGGCAGCATGCAGAGGATTTGGGACAATGACATGGTTCTGTATGACACTGGGAAAGGTAGCCTCATGCCACTTCATCTGTCCAAACCCACAGTGAGCTCAACCTAAGAACAGACCCTCATGGAAAACACATCACGGACTTTCTAGGTAATTGCATACCAATGTGGCTCACCACTCACAGCTCACGTACCCTAGAGACCCAGCGGATAACAGTCTTTCAGAGGACCTTTTTGGGGATACAAATGCTATCTGCTTCTTTCTTTCTATAAACACAAACCCACAAGAGTAAAAGAAATGCAGAGGCTAGCTGTTGAAGGCAGGAGGCTTCTGCTGCTTTGAGCATAATCCGTTTGGGGACCCAGGCTGAAAGCTGCTGAGGTGGCATTGTCAGAATGGGCTGGTGTCCCCAACCGCATTGTCTCCACTGGCCCAGCCTTCCTGTCTGTGGGTCAGAAATCCAGGTGTCCTCTGAGTATGGGAAGGCTGTGCCCTAGTGTGGATGGCATACACTCTTGGAGGCTGGCCAAGCAACTTGATCTGCATCCTCTGTAGACACTTGCAGGAGCCTTAGCCTGTCCCTATGGTTCTACCTAATGTGCCTGGGCTGAGGGAACTGTGTGCAGTGCTGTGTTTCCATCCTCTATATTGGGCAGCAAAGAGCCCCTAAGGTTGCCCCTGACCCCCTTTCTGATTCTATCTGCTCTCCCCACCAGGTCTCTCTCCACTTAGACTTCCTGAAATTCACTTCCCAAACAGGCAGCCGGCACACTGGAGTGCCTCAGTGGAGAGGAGCAAGGCATGGATGATGAATGCCACAGCTGGACATTCACCCTGAATCCAGACTGACTGGAAATTCCATGCCAGCCTGTCTGGGTGGACACGCTTCAGGACACCTGAGCAGAGGGATCCAAGCCACCTAGGTGGAGGGGATCCAATTCACCTGGGTTGAGGTGAGATGGAGATGCCCCGGGACACCTGTGTGGGGGGCGTCTAGGACATCTGGGTAAAGATGGCTCTAGGTTATCTTCAGTTACCCTGAACACTAACCCTCAATTCTGCAAGCCTCTTTGGGGTCTGGGGTACTTGGCCTGGGTTCCAGGACCTCTATTCTTCCTCTAGGAGGGAACCGGACACCCCTAAGACTGTTGAGAAGGTGGACCACAGGACCCCATGATCCTTGTCACCTTCCTGCCAGCTCTGCACTTCCCTCCACTGTTTGCCTAAGGCTGAGCGGAATATGGCTCTTTCTCCCTCCCTCCTCCCAGACTCCTGTCATTAGAGCACAGACAGAAGTGCCTGCGGACCATCTGCAGCACCCAGCACAACTCACGGCATCATAGGAGACGACTAGGAATGACATCAGTTCCTGTGCAGGGGCCAGCACCATTAGGGTCTGTGAGGATGTTCATTCCAGTTGGGGAGCCTTAGACAGATATCAGAGCAAGACCCAGAAGGTAAGGGTGACTGAGTCAGGCCCAAGTAGCTGGACTCAGACCCCAGTCTCCCTCCTTCTTTGGGATTGGCTTTTCTGTTTCTGCAGTAGGGTCTGCCTATCCCCAACTGTGATACTTACTGCCTTCTCTGGTGGCTACAGACCTCTCTAGAACAGCTCCATAGGCTAGGACAGCAGCAAGGCAGTCATAGAGACAGCATCTCAGTCCCGAGTCTGCATGCTCACAAGGCTGGCTCCATGGAGTGGCTCACAGGACCTGGGTCTCAGCTCCAAGTGAATGCAGACCCCAAGGCTGGCTGGAGGTCCTGAGCACCCATGATCATCCCCCACAGCACCCTTTGCCAGGGTTTGCTAGAAATCTCAAAGGTCAGCTGTTCTTGTATTTCCAGAGCCTATTGATTTTGTCTGGGTTGGCAAAGCATCAGCAATGCTTTTACTGTTCACTCGGGGTCTGCAGTGGAAGCCAAGAGGAGACACAATTTCTGTCCCCATCCATGGGGTCTATAAGTCAACCTTAGGGTCAGTGCCACCATGGGGCTTGCCACATACATCTGCCCCAGACTCCGCCCCTCTCCAGTTTGCCTCCTGTCCCCAACAACAGTGCTGTCTCCCTCGTTCTGCAGGGCCTGAGCGTGGTGGCACCTGCCCTGAGACTGCTGCATTTAGCCTCTTTCCACTTCCAGGGCCCAGAGCATAACTCAGCTCCCTGCAATAAGAGATGGTTTGTGGTGACCCAGGGACTGCCCAGCTATAGGGAGGTAGAACTGGAGAAGAGAAGATCAAAGGCTGTACTCCAACAGCCCGAAATGCACCACGGGTTCACCTGCTTATTCCCACACTTGCCAAGCACACTGAGGGCAAAGCAAGCTGGGCAGCCAGTTCTCCACAGCCTTGGGATCATGTCCATGTCGGAGGAAAGTCAAGCCTGTACTTCCAGGGCCCAGGTTAGGATCATGGTCTCAGCTAGTGTCATGAGACATCGCCTTGGGCCATCTGGGTGATTCTGGGTGAGTCTTCACCTACCCCTGTCCAGGGCCACTTTTCACTCTTTTGACTGTCACAGTCCTGCTGACTCAGGCTAAGGCTTGGTAGCGTAGGAGAACATGGGAGAGTCAGGTGGGTCAGGAGAGTTCTAGATTCACTGCCCGACTGGATGAATCTCTTAGTCCATGAAAGGTCCTTGGCATCCAAACCACATCCTTCTGTAAAATGTGGAAGTTGTTAGCCTCTCCCCACGACCTTGAGCTGATATGGGTGGCTTCCAAGCCCTGAGATTCTGCTCACTTTGAGCTGTCATTGTACTGACCACCATCTGAGTCACCCTGGGGCAGATGGGCTCCTGTGGAGGCAGGTGACACACTATGACATCCCTGGCTGTGGGTCTTCATCCTTGAGCTTCATTTGCCCTGAATTCCAGATGTGGTGGGAGACCCCTCCTCCCCCATCCTGCCCTCCTTGATGGAGGTCACACCTGCATCTTTGACTTGTCACCACTACTCCAAAGCAGGAAGCTGCTTGATTGCTACAGCAGGCAGGAGGGTCTATTCTCCAAGAGGTAGTCTTGCCACCAGCACGGGGCCTAGCATAGCAAGCCCGCCCTAGGGCAAATGGAAACAGTTCCAGTCGTCCTCATCTTCAGTCTTTGAAGCAAGCCCTGCAAAGGAGTGGGGATGTGCGGGGAAGTATTAAGCATCCCCTCACCAGGGCCATTCAAGAGAGCCTGAGCGTCCATTATTGAGAGCCCAGAAGGAAGAAGATGGGACAGAGACCAGCACAGACGTCAGCTTTTTTTTAAATCCCCACTTAGGGACCTGGACAGGTGGCTCAGTGGTTTAAGAGGCAAACTGTTCTCCAGAAGACCCAAGTCAGGGTCCCAGAACCCACATTGGGTTGCTTACAACCGCCTGTAACTCCAGTTCCAGGAATATCTGACACCCCCTTCTGGCCCCTGTGGGCAGTACACTCTCACGCAACAAACCCCCATACATGGGTGCACACACCTAGACATAATTTAAAAACAAGAATAAATCTTTATTTTTTTTTTAAAAAAAATCTCTTCTTAGCTCAAAACTGCAGCAAAAAAAGCCTGTGTCTGGCACCTCAGTCCCATCAGATCTGAGAGCTGGTGAGATTTAACTTTGCAAATCAACAAACCACCACTTGCCTCCTGGTGCACACCTTCTCACACAGAGTTCAAAATGAAAGCTGTTCATTAGAGCGACAGGTTTACTGTTGTGCAGTGGGGACTGTGAGGGACTGTTTCCCCCTGAGGAGGAGAAATCATGGTTCTGAGGAGCAAGAACTCTTGCAGGGGACGGCATTTTAGTGGCAACAGCTATGGGACAAGTTTAATGCGGGGATTTTTCCTCCTGGCGTCAGAAGCACAGGAGAAACAGCTCCGATGAGCGTGGCTGCTGTGCTTTAATGGCCCCACCAGGACACAGCATTTGAAATTACTCCCATTGCTTAGAGCTCAGGATTGCTGCCGGGAGCCAGGTGTCTCTGGGAGCTGAGTATTTGCAGCCTAGCTTGGGGGCTGTGCATGTGGCCAAGAGGGTCCTAGACTGTGGTCAGTGGGAGTCTCTGACAGGCTGTGCAGTCAGGAGATCTGCCCAGAGCCAAGCAGAGCCCCAGTCTAACAGAGAATGGAAACAAGCACAGGGTCCATCCTTGAAGAAATGCCAGCTGAGAAAGAACAGGGCTTGGTGTGGGGGCCTCAGTGGCCTGGACAGAGGCCAGCATTGCCTAGAAGCCACGCAGCATGGGCTGAGGAGGAACCTTCTAGGCCCATGGAAGTCGTTGAGCAGATCTGGTTGTTACATATCTCCACTCGGAAACAGACCTACAGATCAGCTCGACTGCTTTATCTCTCCTGATGACGGAATGAATCAGGGTTGCAGAGGGACGGACATGCTCTGGCCTGTACAGTACTGGGTCCAGGCAGCAGGAAGAGAGTCCCCTGGAGGGCAGTGATACCAGAGACCACAAGAAATATGGACCCAGGCAGAAACAAACCTACCAGCTTCCTGCAAGTCAGGGCTCCAGAACGGAGTCACAGCAGGACTGTATACTGCTCACCCTCTGAACCTCAGGACCTGATTTTCCAGTGCAGAGCCACCTTCCTTCCCACCGTGTGCCTCAGGTGGGAAAGGTCTCTCTCTGCTTCTTAGCCTACTAGTTCTGGTGGGATCACTAGAGTTGACCTCCCTCCTTTCCTTGAATGCTGGGCTGTAATATGAAGCTACAGCTGGTCAACTGCCAGAAGTGGGCGGTGGGGGGTACAGGCATGTGTAACATGGCCTGACATGGTACCTCCCCCACCCCAGCTTTCCCATTTTGGGTTGCTGCATGTTGGGACCTGACATGGTAGTTGGGACTCTTGGGTTCATGACATCGTTCAGTGGTTACCCTACCACAGAGTACATATAATTTCTCAACCCTCACAAAGTCATCCAACGAGCAGCAAATTCCCAGAAGCCAATGATCAGGTTCCGAAAGCATGAGAGAAAACAGAGAAAAGGCTGTCGCTCAGCCACACACAACAGCAGCTTCCAAGTTCGGTTTGCAGAGTCCTCAGCAAAGAACACTGGACTCAGAAAAGAGACAGGACAGACAGAAATGGCTGTGGGCTTCCGTGTGACAACTGCTGGACCATTGCTGGGCTGAAACGGGGCTGATAAGTGTTCTATGCTGAGAGAATTTATTGATGTCTTTAGAAAGGGGGTAGAGAGGGAAAGGGGGGAAGAGAGAGAAAGGAGGGAGAGAGAGAAAGAGAGAGAGAGAGAACTTCCTGCCTTTGCTGGTTTCATAACTGCCTTCAGCTTAGAAATGTTCATGTCAAACAGCACATTTGGGGTGACATATTGGGGTTTCCTTCCACTCTCTCCTCCCCCAACCCCAAATGCACATACGAGGTCTCTAGTGAGCGCTTGCTGCCTGCGGCTCACATTGATGCCTTCAGTCCAGTCTGAAAATAAGCCACCAGTTCAGTGCATGGACAGATCCTGATAGAGGAAGCCCAGCATACTGCCCAGAGTGAGGACAGGCAGGCCTCTCTTTCTCAGTCCTCTAGACTCAGGACACTCTCTTGTCTAGAAAGGCTGCAGAGGCCAGTTACTGTGCGTGAGCTGAGACCTTAACACAGAATCCTGTATTCCTCGGGGTCATGTGCAAATTGGCAGGAGAGGCAGGGTCGTCCCACTCAGGAGCAACTATGTCAGCCTGCCCCATGTGGCTGAGTCCAGGTGCCCTTTTGCCCACAGAGCTGGGTCCTGGGGACAGAATTCTCATTTAAACCTCCATGGCTGTTACCAGGGAACAGTAAGGGAATGAGTATATCAGAGGAGTCCTGCTCCGCCCCATAACTACTCAAGACAGTGCTGCTGAAGGCCTTGTTCAGATGGGATTGGAATCACCTGAGGTTTCAGAGTGTTGGAGCAGGACTAGATGCCCCCAGTCTCAATCTTCTGTTCCCTTTACCTAGGGACAGGTTGTGTAGTTTTAGGTTTCACGGGGACCCTTAGAGATTATAGAGCAGCTGGGACCATGGCACAACATGGTCGCTTCATTCTCTGGAGGCAGAAAGGAAGCTCATGGCACTGCAGCTCTCCTAGCCCTGAGCACTCTCCTCCCTAGCATACTGATGGCAGATAACAGAGCCCCTGGACCGGCTAGTAGTTTTCCATCATTACACAGCAGTTGACAGACCTCTGAGGAGACCAGGTCATGTTGAGAGGATCCCTCCTTAGTTCTAAGCAGTTCTAAGGCATTTTTCCAGAACCTTCTGAGCAGAATGCTGGCCAGTTTCCCCCATCATCCATAAGACCGGTGGGCAGACCAACTAGCCACTGTCTCTGAGAGCTTACTGAGACTCTGATAAGAAGCTTTGGCCAAGGCTCCACACTTCATAGCTGATAAAACTTTCCCACACTCCGAAGAGGACACGCCCACTCTCCCTGTTAGATCTCCACAGCACCCTCATTTATAGATGGAGACATTCAGTGATGCCGAGGGGCATATGGCGGCTGTGCTTTCCGCTTGGTTGCTGTGAACCCCACACTGCTGTAAAGACTAACATCTCCTAAGCAAATGCCGTGTAACAGAGCCAGAGATCGCACAGCCCTCGGGCTAGCCTCTTGTTTTCTCTGCTTGTGTGCATCTCGGCACTGAACCATAGCTCCTCATCTGGAGGCGCTAGTGTTTGATCCACTTATCAATCCGTGGATGTTGGGGCTCTTTCCAGGTTTTTTCTATTATTAATAAGACTCTTATAAACATCAAAAGAGCAAAAGGCATAGCAGAAAGCCCCGATGGTCACACCTGTGGGGAGCCACGAAGTGCATTCCACATGGCTGAGGGGGCACAAAAGCCAAATGGTTCTCCAGGGCATCCACAGAGTTTCCCTCACTTAGGAACTGCCTCTGGGAGATAGTATCCTGCTACCACAGAACACACAATTGCTACTTCTCCCAAGGGCATAGAATAGGAACGTGGAGGGAGTGGCCTCTGAAGGAACCAGGGGACGGGTCTCTGTCTCTGTCCTGTGGACTCACCCACAGTATCAGGGCCATTCCATGGAGCCATAAGATAGAGCCATCCTATGTCCCAGGTCCCTCGCCTGGTACAGCCAGGGTTAAGGATTTTGGCTATAAGCTGTCTATCAAAGTGTTACTCCTGGAGTGTCAGGCTGCCTCTGGGACATCTACCTCACATTCATGTTTGGTAAAGCAATGCTCCCAAATTCTGAAACAGCATGGTAGAGGGGTGTGCTAGTCCATTGCCCTAATTTTCAAGTCACAGTGTCTCTATGGGACCCAGTGGAGTGAAGGCAGCAACCTAGCGTTCAGCTCTGATCTCTCTCTCTCCTTCTCTCCCTCCCCTTCCCTTCCCCTCCCCTCCCCTTCCCTTCCCCTCCCCCAACAGCTGGGTGACCTGAGCAGGCCAGATATCCACCCTAGTAGAGCCTCCTCTTGGGAGATAGAGGAATTTGTTCATGCTGGATGACCCCAGTGAGTGACCAGTGCCCTGGGCTCATCCCCTGCCACAGCAACACATGAAGCCCCTTCCAACCTTGAGATGTCCCCTGTCCATGTCTGCAGCTCATTCTTGCTGTGGACTGGTGACTTGGGCTTGCTTCCTGGCTGTGACAGGGATATACTAGGACAGGTGAGCAAACATTGGAAGAGTTAAAGAAGGCTTCACGCCACTATCTTTGAGCAAATGCTTCTATCTGCAGAGGTTTCATTGGGCAAAGGCAATACCAGGCCCCAGCTGGGCTCTGTGGGCTAAACATGTGGTCAAAAGACCATAGTAAGGGTTGATGGGTGATCCAGAGAGCCACACATTAACCTTCTGAAGAGTCCAAGGAGCCACTGCTGATCCCCTCCCTTCTGTTCTGCCTCAGAAGGCTATGTCACCATGGCCCACGGTGTTTCATCTTCCATGCCCAGACGACTCCAATAGTGGTTAGTAACCTCTCCCACTGGCCATCTGCAGGTGCCTGGGCTGCCTGGTTCTGGTCTCTTTGTCGGCTTTGGGCTCCTGGGTGAAAGGATAGAAACAGTTCCACGGAACACCAGTAGAAGGGATAATAATATTTACACAGGCATTTCGGATGGACTTCCTGTTGTCCTAAAATACACCGAAAACCGAAGGGTGAGATCTGGAATGCAGTGCCCCTCACTCTTGAAACTGATCAGGGCACACTCCTGTGAACTTGGCCATTTCAACAGGTGATAAACTCCCATGATGGGAGGGATTCAGGTTGGGAGCAACCTTGGCATGGAGACATCCAAGGAACCTCAGACAAGCTTCTCCAAACATCACTTCCCCAGGTGATGCCTGGTGCTCCAAGATGCATTGATCCACATCTACAAGCACCCAGGGACATCCTGGGGTGCTGGAGGCTGCCTGAGGGTGAAGCAGAAGCTTGAGAAACTATTCCCTCTATGGGTACTAGCTCCTTAGGCGTGAAGTCTTCCTTCCACAGCTCCTCTCAGTGAGCTGGACGCTGATTCTGTTATGAGCCCCAAGTCAGACAGCAGGTCTGGGGCTCATTTGGACCTCTCACACTTTCACCGCTTCCAACATTTAGAAAGTACCTACTGGACATAGTCCATTTGAGGCTTGGAATGAGATGAAGTGGGGTAGGACCCTGGAGACCTGGGAAGCCAATATCCCAGACCTGGGTCTGACTCAAAGCTAGGGTTAGAGCTCCCCAGGACTTGGGTCCAGTTGAGCTCAGGGTCTTTAAGCTCCAGATTGCTGGTAACTCTAGGTCCTTAGCCAAGCCTGAGGTAGGAGAATTTGTTTTCCTACTTAGGACCATTGCTTAGAGATGAAAACCAAGGCTCACTGCAAGACATAGTTGAACCATTGTTCCATTCCAGCATTCGTGCCTCCAGGAACTGAAGCTACACTGTATGGTCAGATACACCAATGTCAACCTACCGGATGCTGAGTGATAAAGGTGATGATACCCTGTCTGTTCCCCAGCCCTGAGGTAGACACATGCTCAAGCACGATGAGTGACAGCCACTCTTCTGCTCTCTCCAGGCACGGCCTAAAGCCCACATGGAGTGGCCCTTTCCAGTTCCCCTCTGCCCAAGGGCAAACCCACCCTTGGCTGTCCAGCTGCGGCTGCCTGGCCAGGACTCTTATTTAGCGATCCCAAAAGTCAGATAATCGCTCTGCTGTCTTTGCCTCCTGTTGGATCCTCATGGAGGCAAAAAAAAAAAAAAAAAAAAAAAAAACAAGCAATTTTAAGTAACGGCTTCATTTGAACCAATCCAAAGAGGGCTGACTTTGCCTCCAATTCGATTTGCAACGGCAGCACCCAGTAGGAAACCGGTAACTGAATTATTTTTCACCACAAACATTTTGGCATTTTATCTCCTGGGTGGGGTGATCTTAAGAAGCTGCCTCCTTGTTCGGAGTCGTTTCTAAGACGACGTGCCAAACATAAAGCAGGCTGTGTTCACATTGCCATGGGGGCCAACCTGCGGCAGCTCCCACAGAGGCTGAGGGTCAGACTGTGGATTACGTCACGGATGATGGAGCAATTGGAGTGGTGTGTCGGTCTTGGGCACCGGCTGGGCCTGTTGGCCTAACCTTTAATCTAAGTGCTGTTTGAAACGGGAGGAGGGGGAAAGGTCAGACTAGGCAGCATAGGCTCTGTCCACCAAACACAGTCAGTTTGAAGCCATCCAGTGCTTCTGTTTGCTTAGCTCAAAACTGAACTTGATGGTCAGGATAATGCATTGGGGATGGAGTGTTGGGGCGTGGCCAGCATCTGGCTTCCATTCTTAGAGCTCAGTTTTCATATCTGTTAAATGGGCGTTCCTGGTGGGGTGTAAAAGACACAGAGGCATGATGGGCGTGACACACAGTGGGTGCCTTATGCTTGTTCTTTGTCATGGTTGCCCTTTAGGCCCTCCTTATGCCAGAGGTGAAACGGGGAGGGTCTGCAGCAGGAAGCCTGAGGGGGCACCCCTGTCCTCACGCTCAGCACACAGGCTAGCCCCTGTGCTGCAGGCCCAGTGAGATGTTCCTTCCGTGAGAGCTGCAGTCAGTAGGAGCTGATCAAACTGGGGAGAAACCCGCCCACCAATATCTGAACAGCCGGAGGCAGCAGCCGGGCCTGCACTTGAAGCAGAAAGTCCCCTGCAGCGTCAGAGCAGAGTAGGTCAATGCCTGGGTCTCTCTCGATGCTGCAGTTTCTCAACCTTTGCTGTGACCACCTCAGCAGTCAGCACAGACCTGATTCCTGCTGTACTGGGAGATGGGAAGTAGCTAGCTCATCCTCAGAGAGCCTTTCTGGAGGTGAAATCTGTGAGCCAGGCAGACACAGGTTCGAGAATGGGTGTGACTTAAGCTGAGCACCAGTTACCAGAGGCCGGGGCGGGGGGTGGGAGTACAGTCAGAGGTAACAGGAATGGGCAGGGATGTGAGAGGTGGCCACCAGCTCAGGACAGGCCTGCACTCTTCTTCTGTGGTAGGTTTGTTCTGGGCCATGGGAGCCAGCTGGGAAGAGTCTGGAAGTGCCTTATGCCAGCAGCCCCATTCAGTTGTGGGAGTGTGAAGGCCACACAGCCACATGGCCACAGTTTCAAATATAGCTGTGACCCTCAGTGTCCCCGGTTCTGATGTTTAGGGCCTGTGACTGCTGATGGGGACTGGGCTTGGAGACTGGGCCAGTGCAGTGAACTGAGCTCTTGGGAGCACTCTGAGGTATTTGAAAACCCTTCCTGGGAACAGATTCTTCCCAGTTGAAGGGGTCATGTGCTGTGGACTTCCTGGTCTCTAGCTTTTTCTGTCAACTTCACATCAATAACTGTGTGATATCCTCTTTCTTTCTTCTCTGTGGCTGCCAGGCAGCTTTGGGCCTGGTTTGTGTTCAGACCCCAGGGCAGGCAGGATGCCTTTCACCCGGCTCAGTACCCAGCATTCTCTCCGCCCTGAGTGGACTGATTCCTTATCTTGACCATAATGATCCCATTGTCCCAGGGCTTTTACTGTGAGCAGCCACAAATCCTCTTGGCAGGAAAGAGATACATTTTTGGTCCCCAGGGCTCGCTTTTGGCCCAGAGTCTGGAGCTGACCCGGCTTCCCAGGCTGACTTCAGAGGACTGCGCTGCACCCTGCTGGAAGCAAATGGCCCTTTCGCCCCCTGTGCCGACTTGGTGGGAGGTGCAGGAGGCGGGGAGGGGGCGATGTGCCCTTATTACACTGGGTAGGAAGTAAGAGAAGGCCTAGTGGGAGCCACAGGGCCTTCCCAGACCATCCTTTGGCTGTGGAGACACGCCCACACCATTTCTTCTGTTCCTCAGTTCCAAGGACCTTACCTACCACCCATAAAATCCTCACCCCACACCCACAGACTGCCCCTAAGATACACCCAGGAGAAGGTAGCAGGTGTCCCTAGCTAAAGGGAATGCATGAGCTGACACTGGAACAGATACTGTAGTGTTGACCACAGGGCCCTGAGGGTGCTGTCCCCTCTACTCTCTCCTTATATATGGGATTTCACAGGTGCATGAAGCTGGGGGTTTAACTGGATGAAAAGCTGCATCCGCCCAACCAGACTCAAGACCTGCAGGCGCCGTGTGTTTTGAACCAACACTGGGCTGGACTATCTGAGCCCAGCCCATAGATTTGATATAAAAATACAGCTGCTGCCAGCACTTTGGGAAGGGCGGCCTTGCTGCCATCGGGTGCCACAGCAATGTGCCTCCCATCCTCCGCCCCCACCCTGGGGGGCTTCAGAGATCTGAGCTGCTTCTGTGGAGTATTAGCAATCCCGAGTTCTTTTGGAATCTTTCCTGAGCTGTAAGGGGATATCCGGATTATCTTTTCCCACTCCACCAATTGCATCCGGGTTAAGTATACTCACGTGTGTCCGTGTGTGCTGCAGGTTGGGGCACGCAGAAGCACCTGAGCACACTATGCTCAGGACTGCACTTTGCGTTCAGGGCCTGTTTTCCTGCACCTTGCCGGGGTGACTTCAGGTCATCCTGCCGGAACTCTTCTGGAGGCTGTACAGCATCTTACTGCGGGGCCCAGAGTCACATCTGAGGTCATGCATGGGGCTGGATAGAGGGCTCAGGATTCGAGCTCTCTCTATCTGGGCTTTCTAGCATTTGTAGTTTCTGCCCCCCTCTCTAACTGCCTCAGGAACCTGGGTCATAGTCACCTCTAGGCCTCACTTTTCTCAGCCATTGACAGACTCTGGCAACTTTGGCTTTGTAAAGGAGACCTAGGAATAGAGGAGGCCTTGAATGCCAGGATGGTAGATAGAGACCAGGTCTACCACAGAATAGAAATCTGTCAGCCCATGAGGCCCCTCCTCCATACACTAGGGGTGCATGTGGGAACAGAGCTCACAGCACCCAAGGGAGATGTGAGCACCCCACCTCATCCTCCAAAGATGTGAGACATAGGGTAAAGCAGCACGACCCTGAGACAGGTCTGTCTGCTTAGCCAGCTACCTCTCCAGCCACCCGTCCTGAGAGCATAGATAGCTGCCCCATTATGTGGGGCACAAACCAGAGCCTAGAGCATCATTTCTGGGATTAGGGAAGGAAACCGAGTAGAGTTTGTGGACAGCCCCAATGAGATGGAGATTCAGCTATATTCACAGAGCGAATCCCCAGGAGGCCTGACTCTGGGCTGAAGCTGCCTTTGCTGCCCAGCAGGGCCCTTGGAGCTCAAGTGATCAGCTCTAGGCTGCCGTGCTCTGTGTAACAGGACAGCTCTAGCTGCCAGACCAACACTTTTCTGCAAAACTTATAGCTTCCCAGGGACTCGGAGCTTCACCCTCTTGTCCCCCCAACCATGGCAAGAAGGTCTTTTCCCCTTCACCCTGGTTCCCAGACTTTCTTTGCAGTCTCCTATTCATCTCTCTTCCCCTCGCACAACTCCAGGATTCAGTCTCCTAAAACACAATTGTCCCTTTTTTCTGCAGCTGGTCTATGTCTGGATACCTCCCTCCTCTGTGGGAATCTATTTCCCCACAACCTAAGGGTTGGTGAGTACTTATCTAGAAATTCTTACTTTATGACTGAACTTTGAGCCAGTGAACCCAAACCCTGTCTGGGTCTTATGGCTGGCTGTTTGATCCCAGGCAGGTGTATTCATCTCTCTGAGCTTCATGAAATCTGTCTGTAGCAAAAGTCACAGAATCTAAAAATGCTACTCTGCCTAAGGCAAAGGTGTCTTGGGTTAGTTTGGGGTTACTGATTACAGAGGAATGAGGACTGTCTCCCTATCTCATTGGTTATCTGGACTCTATTCTGGGTTCTCTGAGATGCAGATTCCGACAGTGGCACTTCTGTGGCCCTTAGCCCAGAATACCTTTCTGTAGGTACATAGGAGAACTCCACAATCTTTCCCCTAGTGGGAGCAACTGTGCCAGTTCCTATGTATCACCCTGGGCCCTTGACTGTGCCTTTGGACCATATTGGCAAAGTTCCCTCTTAATAGGACCAGAGACAGCTGAGGTCTCCCTGATCTGCCTTAGCCAGCCTGTTCTGTTCCTCTTGCTGCTCCGGGCTCAGTTTCCCCATCTGGGCTTAAGCCCAACACAAAGTAAGCATGTCACCACATGAACTGAGTGATGGTGGAGCCTGATGCTGCTGGGACACTGTGATGATACACAGTGGGTGAAGAGCTCTCTCTCTCTCTCTCTCTCTCTCTCTCTCTCTCTCTCTCTCTCTCTCTCTCCAACACCCCATCCCACCCCCCCTCTGTCTTCCTCTCTGTCTCTGTCTGCCTGTCTATGTCTCTGTCTCTCCAACTCCTCATCTCCCCCTTCCTTCTCTCTCTCTCTCTCTCTCTCTCTCTCTCTCTCTCTCTCTGTCTCTGTCTCTCCAATCCTCCCCTCTCTCTTCCCCCCCTTGTGTGTGTGTCTCTCTCTCTCGGTCTCTCTGTCTCTCTCTGTCTCTCCCACCCCTGTGTGTGTGTGTGTGTGTGTGTGTGTGTGTGTGTGTGTGTGAACACGAACTTTCCCAAAAGACAGCTTTGGCAGTTCAGGCTAGAAAGGGACTGCTCTGGCATCTGACTCAGGAACAGGGGGTTGGGGAGGACAGGACTGATGGGGCTGGGGACACAGGAGAGACACAGGCTAGGTAGTCACCGGTAGTCACCGCAGGCATCCGGGTAAGATCCCTACAACCCACCCAACTGTAGTGAGCTGGGTCACAGGTGCTGAGGCAACTCTCCCACTCCAGGTCCTATTAATAACCTTCCTCCCAACATACCCTGGGGGCTGCCAGGAGGGGCTACAAGGGGCTACTAGCACTCATGGGGTCCTGGCTTAGACATAAGAAGGCCCTCAAAAGTGTTTTATGCAGGGAACTGAGGGCTGAGAAAAGGTGGGGCGGCACTGGGGAGCAGTCCTTGGGGGGTGTCTGGGCCCTCCTCTACTCTTCAACAGGTTCTCTTTGCTCTGGGCCACAGTGACCTTGGCTTCACCTCAGAAGCAATACCTGGGAACTGTCCAGCTCACTCTGACCACCTAGCAACGAAGCAAAGAGATCTGGCCACAAGTCTACTCCATCTATGGGGGGAAGATTTCTTGGGACAGGTCTCACCCCACCTGGCCAATTCAAGAGGCAACCAGAAGAGCGTGCTGAATGCCAGAGCTACACAGAGCTCCGAGTGCAGATGCCTGGGGCTGGAGTGGGGTTGGACTGTGGGGACAACCCCCCCCCAATCTAAATTTGGAATCGGCTTGAGGTCCTCCATTCTTTTGCTTCACAGCCACCTGAAGAAAAGAATTTGGAGTATATACTTTGCATATACCCAAACCCTTTAACCGTTTAAAGGAGACCCCTCTCTTCCTCATGAAAAAAAGGCAGTTAGAACTCCAGTTTTCAGAGCACTCTATACTCTAGTGTGTGCCTGTGCAGGGCTCTCAGGGGAAGATCTGGAGAGTTCTCTCACACCCTGGCTTAAGGACTGACCAATGCACCTAACACTTAGATTACAAAGGTTTATTTTAAAAAAAAAGTTTGGTTTTGTTTGGCTGTCATTGTATTTGGCAAACACTCTCAGTAACCAGAGATTGCCTGTGCTATCTCTCCTCCCCCAGACAGATACCTTTTTCAGGTCATAGGAAGTCAGCCCTTGCTCACAGGGAAGACCGAGAGTTGGGGGGGGAGGGTCTCCTTTCTGGTGCAGTTGTCTGAGCTCTAAAACCCTAAGTTCACAGCCACACTCCACAGAAGCCTTCTTAGGAACTGGATCTAGCCACAGCCCCTCGCTGAGATGGGAAGGCAAAGGGTCTCCCTTTCTCCTCCCCACTCCCAGAGGCCCAGTTGTCTCTCTCCCAGTTCCTGCTGGCCACATTCCACACTGTACCCTGAAGTCCGCCCTGGAACTCTGGAGAAGCCACACTGGTTGGTCCCCCTATCTACCCGAGTTCGGAGCTGTCCAGGAGGTCAGTGGGGCCAAGTCCAGGCAGCCAGAGGGTCACTGCCTGAAGCCCCTTCTCCTCCTACGGAAGAGGATGTGCTTGAAAGAGCGCCTGAAGTCCTGATTGAAGACAGTATAGATGACCGGGTTGAGCGAACTGTTGCAGTAGCCGATCCAGAAGAAAAACTTAAAGAGCGGTTCTGGCAGCTGGCAGGCCTCACGGCAGATGCCATACAGGCTGTAGCTGAAGAAGAAGGGGAACCAGCACAGTACGAACACGCCCATGACCACCGCCAACACGAAGGTGAAGCGTTTCTCGCGCGCCTGGGCCACCTTGCGGCGGCACACACTGCTGCGCGCCCGGCGCCGACGCGACAGGAAGAACTCGACGGAGCGCGAGCTGGCCCGCGACAGGCGCCCTCCGGGGCCTGGAGACCGAGACGCCGTCCGAGCACCCTGTTCGGCCGCCAACCCAGGTCCCGGTCCGTCCGCACTGCCCGTGTCCCCCTCGGCACCCTCTCGCCGCCGTCCTCCTCTGCGCAGCGCTCCCCGGCGCCTCCGCCTCTCTGCCGCGCTGCTCTCATCCGGCTCCACTTCAGTGCGCGGGGGCGCGCAATGCCCATTCTCCCCCGCCGCCTTGCCCAACCCATTCTCTGTGGTCGGGGACGCGCCGTCGGGGCCGGCGGGGCCGCGTTTCTCGCTGAGCGTACGCGTGCGCAGCTTGGCCACGCGGTAGATGCGCGCATAGACCAGGCCCATGATGAGGCAGGGCGCGAAGAAGGAGCCTATGCAGGAGGACAAGATGTACCAGGTCTCATCGTTGAGGCCGCACTGCGGGTAGGCGGCGCCGTCGGGCCGGCGGTAGAAAGAGACGAGAGGCGGGAAGGAGATGACAGCCGAGATGAGCCACACGGCCACGATGGTGGCCTTGACACGGCGTGGCGTGCGCTTCAGGTTGTACTCTACCGCTTGCGTCACCGACCAGTAGCGGTCCAGGCTAATGGCACACAGGTGCACGATGGACGAGGTGCAGAAGAGCACGTCCAGTGCCAGGTACACACCACACCACACTTGCCCAAAGTACCAGTAGGCCATGAGCTCATTGGCCAGCGAAAAGGGCATGACCAGTGTGGCCACCAGGATGTCAGCTGAGGCCAGAGACACCAGGAAGAGGTTCTGCGGGGCGCGCAGCGCTCGGCTTGTCAACACAGCGATCACCACGAGCACGTTGCCCACCACGGTGAAAACGATGAGGAAACCCACCACGGCTGCCAGCCCTGCCACAGCACCTGCGGAGTACTGGCCCGGCGGTGGTCCCCAGTCGGTCCCCGAGGCATTGGCACCCCCGCCGCTACCCCATTCGCCCGCGTCGCTCCCGTTGGGGCCCTCAGCCGCCGCCGCCGCCAGCGCCGCGGCCAGCGCTGGGGACGCCATGGTCCTCCCGAGAGCTACGCGGTCCTGCCAGGAGCCGGGGCGCAGCCTCCGCAGCTCGGGCGCCCCACAGCCAGAGTCGGCGTCTGCATCGCCGCCTGCTCCTCCGGCGCGCCGGCTGGGGGCCACGAAGCCCCGCAGCCGGCCCTCGGCCGTGGTGGCCCGGCGGGCGGGTGGCACGCCGGAGAGCGTGGCTGCCGGGCTCCCCGCAGCTGCCGCGCGCGTAAGTGCAGAGCTGGAGGTGCCCAGAGAGCGCGGCGACGCGGCGGTGGGGGGGAAGGGGGGTAGGTCCCGGGTCCTCGCGCGGCCCCGCCCTCGGCCTGGGTTCAGTGGGAGCGTCCCGGCCGCCAGCCCACGGAGATGTAGTGTCCAAGCTGATGCATGCAAGCGGCTCCACGGTCCGGGTGCCCGACTGGGCTGCAGGCTGCAGGCGGCGGCCCGGACGCTCTGCTTCCCAAAGGGCTGGCTGGGGCTAAGCGAGCCGGGGCGCAGGTTGCCGTTCTTCCGGGTCCCTGCAACTTTACTTTACGGGGCTGGGCGCCGACACCCGCGGTCCTCCTGCTGTTCCCGAGTGCGCCCCCCGAGGTCCGCGTTTGGCCGTGCGGGCGCCGCCTCGCCCTCCCCGCTCGCCGGTGCAGCGTCTCCGCCGCCGCCGCGGAGCGCTTGGCGCAAGTGCCGCCGCCCGGGCTCGGCTTCTAACTTGAGTCCAGTAGCGCAGCGGGGAGGGCGCAGCGGGGCGGGGCGCCCCGCAGGCCCGAGCCGCGGGCCCGGGGGGAGCGGGCCGGCAGCCGGAGCCCGCGGCCGCCTGGGCGAACCTGCCGGCGGCGCCGGGGAGGAGCCCTAGGCGGCGGCGCAGGGCGCGCACTCAACGAGGGCGCCCCCTCCAGGGCCGACTGCAGTCTGCGGGGCCGGGCTGAGCGCGGGCTAGCCTGAGCGGTGAGTTCTAGAAGCCTGCTCTTTCTAAGACCGTAGTCTCCACCTCACTCGGTTACTGGCGACGGAGCGCGCGCGGGCGCGCACACCGGCTTACAAGGGGCTGGCTCGGGGTCCGCGGCCTGATTGGAGGGTGAGACAGTAGCAGCTTGGCAAAGAACGCGAACGCAACACTGCCAGCGCACATCAGCCCTGTGGAGCTTAGGGTCCCTGCTCCCCTGCAGAGCCACCTCCTCAGTCAGCCTCAGTTCCCTCCTCTGCGTACCTCCCAGCGCTGCGGGATCGTGAATCATAACCACGGTGTCAGTGGAGGCCCAGATCAAGCTCCAAGCTCTATACCCATGTTGGCAATTGCTGAAGTTTAATCTTAATGCTGTTTGATCCCGCTTTTCACAGCTGGAGGGGACGCTCCAGACCCGCGCTTTTGACAAACTCAAAACTGGCATGCCCCATCAATGCAGGGCAGTTTTTTTTTTTTTTTTTGTGGGAGTGGGTTTAAGAGAGAGCGAGCAAATGTTGGGGAGACCTCATGTGTCAGTTTCACAAAAGTTCTGTCTCCTGCGGCCTGAGTTGAATGCCAGGCACTGGTCTCTCCCTTCAGGCAGCCTCAGGTATACAGGGAGGACATGGCCAATAGAATAAACTAAATTTCCCAGACCTAACATTTCCCTGCTAGGACTGGAGGAGTAACATTCTCTCCATCAAGAATGCCCAATAACTCTCTCTACACAGTCCAGCTAGACAGGTAAGGGAGGGGAGCTGCCAACCCATTGGCAGAGGGTCTCTGATGCCCAGAAAGTCACCTCTGGACCCATGAGGACCTTGGACCCATGACCTGTGGTGCCTGGACTTGTCCCTGCTCTGGTGGCTGCTTCTCCCTGCAATCCCTGAGGATAGTACAACCTCCTTGTGAGTACTGCAGCCCTAGAGTACCCACGGGACCTACCCTCAGGGCAGGGGTGTCCAACTAGGATCAGACAGACATTCCAGTCAAACATTTCAGATCATGGGTCTGTTCTGAGTTCTGTGCCCGGAGCAGGACACAGTTCCTGACGCCCATCCTGGGGCACTTTCTAACTCAGGGGTAGCAAAGTGTCAGGTGCTGTCACCTAAGAACGTGACCAACCAGGAAGAATCACCCTAGGTTTTGAAAGGTCCTTCTTACCCTGAGGGCCAGAACAACTTCAGCTGGTTTGTGTAGAAGGCCCCATATGACTCCATCATCAGTACACTGGAGTGAGAAGAGGCCTGGCCTTGTGTTCCTGTCTGACTATTTACCCCACACTGAGCCCCATCAACGCCCTGAAGCCCCACCTCCCAACCCCAGCTTGAAGCAAAGCTGCTGAGAGGAGGTGACAGCATGTATCACCTTGGGAGTACATGGAGGGGTTGTTAGGAAAAGGGCTTGTGGGCCACGCTCCCTAGGGACTGAGGTAGTCCCTAGTGTGTGGACGCTCCCTAGGGACTGAGTGCTCCTTGAGAATGTGGGTGCTCCTTCAGATGGGAGGCTTTCTAGGTGAGAAGGCTCCCTGAATTGGCTGGCTTAGTTTTGGAGATGTGGGGAGCCTGAGGAAAATGGGGGAAGGATAAGTGGGCGCTGGTCAGACCCAAGTGTTGGAG
This sequence comes from Rattus norvegicus, assembly GCF_021556685.1. Lineage (NCBI taxonomy): Eukaryota > Metazoa > Chordata > Mammalia > Rodentia > Muridae > Rattus > Rattus norvegicus. Next base: position 79,933,284 of record NC_141547.1, read on the forward strand.
AAATGGCTTCTCCCCTTGCAGGCAGCACTGTGGAATTGCCTGGGTCAGAGAGGAGTTGTCATATGAGAAGCAGAAGGCATCTGCCCTGGAAACCCTGTGCAAGGAAAGCCTGCAAGGGTGTCTTAGGACTTGCCAGTGAGTGACCTAGGCCCTGGGGATGGAGGCTACATGATGTAGGAATGTTGGCCACACCTCCTGGCATAACTGAGAGGAAGCCACTGGATCAGCAGTCAGAAGAGTGAGTTGAGGAGTCTGCTCATTTGAGGATAGGTGTTGAGACCTGCCGGGATGGCAGGAACTTATAAAGAGGCTGGACAGAGATAGCCAGTTCACTCCAACAGTCTGCTTCTGGTTGCTCTGTGGCAGGCAAGCAACGTGTGCCCCCAAAGAGTTGTGTGCTCAAGAGTAGTTGGTGGCAGGCCACACTGGGTATGTCTGTTTGTACCTACTGTGTGGGGCCATGCTGGGGAGGTCCTAGTGCATTTCAGAAGGAAAGCCATGTGAAGTGAAGCATCCTGGGTATTTGGAGACATACTGATGAGTGATGCCTAGAAGTGTGGGGTTGGTCCAGCCAGGGCTACACATAGTCCTAGGCTCTCAATTCCATGTCAGGCCTCTGCCGTGGGATCTGGCTGCACGTCTCTGCATGCACCCTGAGTGCAATGTACATGGTTCCTGCCGGGGCTGATAGGAGCTGGCCTCCTTGAATTACCCTGGTGCACTCACAGGTATGCGTGAACACATATGCACCTCACTCCCCCGTGGGCTCATGCACATGAGTGTGCTTATTCAAGTGTGCACACGTATACCCATTGCCCAAAGCCATGAATGTCCACAAAGATGCACTTGCATTCACATGTGTGTACACACGCGCGCACCTTTTTATACATACATACCACTTACATACCACTTGCATGTGTGTGCCATGTATGTACACACACACCTTCATATACTCTACAGTGTACCTGTGTACTTACCCAGATGAGCACATGCATATGTGTATCTGCACCAGTCAAAGGCATGCATGTATACACTATGTGCATGTCCTCCCACATGAATATGCACACGATACAAGCATATATTCACATTAAGCATGCATGTCTATGCACATGTGTTGTGTGCGCAACCATTCACAACTTGATTCTGAAGAGAGCAGAGCCATCATGTGTGAATTTAATCGTGTCCTTCTTTGCTTCTTGGCAGCTGAGTGACCCTCCTCATTCTCAGGCCTCAGTTTCCTGTCTGTGAAATGAACACATTGCACCACTGTCTCTAATATCTGTGCTGGCTCTGTAATTCTCCCTCTCCCTGAGGGACTGTCGAGTCTGGCCTGCCCATCTTTGCCTTTGGCTGGTCCCCCATTTCACTTAGCTCCAGCTGGTGACAGAGTTAGGGAAACAGGGCTGGGTTTCTTGTCTCAAGTCTAAAAGAATGTCTCTTTGGGGTGGAGCTGAGGATTTTTCCCTATGTTTATGTGCGAACTCATTTTTAAAGATGAGCCTGGGAAAACCGAGGCTTGCTTCCCTCTCCGCCCCTCCCTGAAGAATTCCAAAGACTGATCTGTCTTGTCAGAATGTGGCAAGGATCCTGCAGCCCGGCTGGCTCTTGGCGCCCCAGCCTGCAGACTGAATCCATTGCATATTGATCATCGATTTGGCAACATAGCGGTCCAACAGAGCTGGCGAAGCCCTCTTGAGGGAGAAGTGCTCCCAGGACTGGCTGGGATTGGCACGGGGTGTAATAGAAAACCGAGGGTCAGCGTCTCTTAGCAGGTACCCGCTGTGTGCCTTGGCACTGCTTGGCTGGGGGTCGAGCTCCTGTCTGCCACTGCATCCTTAGCTGCTTGCAGCCTCAGTGCTTCCAGCCTGCCATTCTGCCAGCCTGTACCCCAGAAGCCTATATCCGCATTGAAGGTCTCAGATGTTCCCACTGCTGCTCCAGTTGACTGAGCCTGGTGTTTTGGGGGCCTCAGCCCCGAGTCCCCGCACTGTTTAGTCCCTCACTGGAGCTGCAGACATGACCTGGCATTGTCTATATGCAGTCCTGCGAGTACACAGAGGATCAGACCAAAGATTCTTGTGCCCGTATCCTGTTCCTCCATTCTTGACCTTTAGAGTCCTCCCACCCTGTGTGGGGCCTGGACCCTGTGTTTAGAACATGCCTCAGGAAACCACCTTTCTTTCATTGGCTGCTTTTCAGGCTGCCCACAGGGTCTATTAACTCTTCTCAGTCCAAGGCCTGCTTGCTGCAGGAGCTGCAGGTAGGGGCTGTGGGGTCCGAGCCAGTCAGTGAGCACTCCTTGATGACGAGGGAAAAATGTAAAGGAAGGCTCACTGCTGTCCTTCCTGTTTGGTCATGCATATGTGAAGATGTGATGCCAAGAGCTATGGCAGCTGTTCTGTGAGCAAGAGGAGATGAGGACAAGGATGAAGTCACAGAAGAAAGAGTATATGTTCTCAATGCTTCTATTCAGGCCTCTGACATCTTGACATCTACAACTGGAGGGAAAATCTCTCTCTCTCTCTCTCTCTCTCTCTCTGTGTGTACACATGTATATGTGTATATACACATGCATATGTGCATACATGTGCACATGTGTGTAGTTGTATGTGGATACATGTGTGTATAGGTGGAAATACATCAGTATGTACACGTGCCTGTGCATGTACATATCTATATGAGCATGCATGTGTTCATGTGTGTGTGTACATGTATGGTTAGAATTGGTTATGTGGGATGCTTTGTGAAGAGGCAACAGGAAATGAAGAGACACGGTAGGTAGGACAGAGATTCATTCACTGCCCATTCAGGACCCAGAGACCATAGGTCCTATGGTTGTACACTGACTGCTGGGTCATCTGTCCTCATGACCCACAGGTTTCTACCTGTAAATTGAGCTCTTTCTTTGTATCGTCTAGCCTGTTTAAAGGCTTGCCTTTGGTAAACTTTTTAAAAAATTAATAGGAAGAACCAATATTTACAATTCCTGACACTTGGGAAGCTCTTAATAAACCACAGTCACCATCACTATGACTACCGCTGTTACCACATCATTGCCAGCACTACCATCATCACTATTGTCCTGCATCTGGCCCTGGATGATGGGTCCCCTTCGAAGTGATTCTTGGCCTCTACCTGTATGCAGGTGATAGAAAGCTCAACACTCTGGGAACTGTGCCCACTAGGGAGTCTCCGGATAGCCCTGCTGATGTTCAACACTGAGCACAGTTCTTGGGCTTAAAGTCACAGATGTCAACATATGACCACAGGACCCCAAGAGTTATGTATCTCAGCTGACTTGAGACTAGACAGACTTTCTATAGATAGGGCCTCAGTTTTGACCTTCTTAGCTGAACAAGATCTTGACATCCCTCCCATACATTCTGTAAGTTGTCCCTCATCACAACCAGGCTGCCTTGGCTTGCCATCACAACCTTGACTCTACAGGGTGCATTCGTGAGGTGAGGCCCCTTGATCCCTCCTCCCACCTGTCAGGTTTGTCTCCTTGGGATCGCACAGATACCTGATGGGCTAGGGGAACCTCTAGTTCTCACTTACCTTCTTGTTACCCAAGAGTTATATGACCCCACTTTGCACATGGTTAGCTTTAATGGATACAACTCAGAATCACCTGGAAAGAATATCTTAGTAAGGAGTTACCTAAATTGGTTTGGCCCATGGACACGTCTTTGGGGGATCATCTCGATTGTTAATCGACACAGGAAGACCCAGCCCACTGTGGGTGGCACTATTCCCTAGGTAGTAGGTCTTGAACACTATAAGAGAGGAGAAAGCTAGCTCAGAGCAAGCAAACAAGGATGCACTTGTTCTTTCTGCTGCAAGTGTGATGGGGCCAGCAGCTTGAGCTCCTGCCTTGGCCTTCCCACAGTAATGGACTGTAATTTAGGAAGCTAATAAAGTCTTTCCCTTCTATGTTGCTTTTTGCCTGGGTGTTTTATCACAGCAACAGAAATGAAAGCAGGACAAGGTATTTGAAGGCAAGTGTACTGCCTGGTTACAAGAAGCACTCAGCCTGCTGGCCCCAAATGAACACTAGTAGAAACGTCCATGGTGCCTTCCCATTTCCATGAAAACACTCTGGGACCCTCACTTGGTGCCAAGGGCTTCTCTCTTCAGAATGGCTTTGCTGCTTCTCTCATTGTTGAGAGCTTCTGTTTTCCTGGGCTCCCTTTGAGCTGGATGCCCCATTGTTACATTGCCCTACTGGGCACTAATGAAGGAATGGAATGTAGGAATCTTGCACCAAGAGTGAGGGTTTATTCACAGCCAAGATACTCAAGACCCAGAGAGCAGCGAGCCCAACCTCACCCACGCCTTTCCCCATTTGCTGCCACCAAGTATGTGCAGAGTTCTGGAGAGTTCCTGACCCAACGGTGTCATGGGTAACAGAAGACAAGGAAGTTACCTTGAATCTGTTTGGCACATGAGCATTGTGTGTACCACAGGGTGGGATCTGTCATTCTCAGCCCACTCTCATCATGCTGAACTCGGACACCTTGCATCTCGGCTGCCCCTCGGGGAAGCCTGGCCCCAGCAGGCATGTTCATTAGGCTGAAGTGATTTCACGCCACGGTTTATGAGACTAACTATGTCTGTGGCAGACAAGAGTCACAGAGCCCTTGTACTCTCCTCTGAATGCAGAGAGGCTCTTGTTTGGTTTGGCTGTGGGTTTTTTAAAGTGGAAAATGCCAGAGTTCTTAACATGTTCAGAAAACAAGCTGAGAAGACTCATGTTTGCCCTGACCTTGGAAGCTGCCTCTGCCTTATTTACTGGTGTGTGGAGCTTCCAGCCACTGCCCCACCTGCCCAGCCATTCACAGGGGAGCACCTCACTGGCCTGGCCGTCTCACAGAGACCACCCAGGGGACTCCTGAACACCAGCTCAGCAAAATTGGCTTCCTTCCTTCCTTCCTTCCTTCCTTCCTTCCTTCCTTCCTTCCTTCCTCCTTCCCTCCCTCTGTTCTTTTTTCCTTCCTTCCTTCCTTTCTCTTTTGAGACAGGGTTTCTCTGTGTAACCCTGGATGTCCTGGAACTTAGTATATAGATCACGCTGGCCTCGGATTCACAGAGATCCGCCGGGCTCTGCCTCCCAAGTGCTTGTATTAAAGGTGTGCACCACCACCTCCTGCCAAACTGGTTGCTCTTCTCAGGTTTTCCCTTCCCAAAAAAACCCCAGGAAGAAAGCATAGCCCATTTGTGTTCCAACTTTTACTGGAGATCTGTCCTGGGCAGAATGTGACTGGGCTTCTGTTTAGCACTAAGCGTTAGATGTAGCTGATTTACTTGAACAAGAGCCCCGAACTCTTCAACAAGATAGAAGCCCCTGTTTCTCCTGTACACCAAAGTCTGCACAGGGCTGGCACAAGGACCCTGACCCTGCACAACAGCAACCTCATTCGGAGGCCTCGGGGACCCACCCCAGCTCTGATAGTGGCCTTGTGCATGTTCCCAAAGTAAAACAGGAAGGCACAGTCCTCCATCCACAGAGCAACTTTACCAGAAGTTGCCCATTGCCTTGACACTAACACCTTATTGGTCAGAACTTGGTCATGTGGCCACACCTACTAAAAGGAAAACTAGGAAATATGATCTTTTTATGGAAGCTATATTCCAAGATGAATATTCTGTCACTTTGAGGCAAAGCATGTTAGTGCCCTTGGCACGTGGGGCTGTCTGGCCTATGGGGTATTAAATGGCTCCTTGACTAAAACATGGGTGTGTTCCATGAGAAGAGGGCAGCTTCCTCTGAGCAAATCTTGCCACTTCAGCTGGGAGGGAGGGAGGATAGAGGAAGGAAGGAAGAGAGGGAAGGAAGGAAGGAGAGGGAGACAGAGAGAGAGAGAGAGAGAGAGAGAGAGAGAGAGAGAGAGATCCTCATATCCTTGAATGAGTTTTGGGAGGTAGGGTCTTTGCGGATGTGATCAAACTAAAGGAAGTCACGTTGAATAAGGATGACCCTCGTTCTAGTGTCCTTACTAGGTAAGGGGGCACAGGAGGGCGACCATATAGAAAAGGGGGTGTGGAATGATTGACCCCAGCAAAGCAATGTCCAACCACTGAAAGCTGATAGAGGCTGAAGGGGTTCTTAGCACCTGTAGGGGTGTGTGACCCTGCCTACACCTTGACTTCAGACTTCCTGCTCCCAGGACTGTATGAAAGTCTCTGTGCTCACGTGCAGGTGAGCACCACCCAGCCACTTCTGGTGACTGCAGCTGTTCCCTTGATGAACCCAACCAGTACCAGGAGTGCCGCACAGCACAACAGTCATGGAGGACCCAGACACAGCATGCACAGAGCACTCCCCACAGAGCCTGCAGAAATGTAAAGGTTGACACCGAGTGCCTGCAGAGCCCCAGAGCTCCTGCTTAGAAAGGGGCTAGAGCTGGGGTGAAGCCTAGAGTGTGGGGGGGGGGTCAGTGTTGAGTGCTGATGGCAGAAGGTGCCACCAGGTTTAGACCCAGGCTGATCAATGGACACTTCTTTTGTCTCCACCACCGTTCTCTTCCACCCAAGCCTAGAACCCCAGATCTTACCTGACTGGAGGGTCTGTGACCTTTGCTGTATCCAAAACTCTGTTTATTCAGCTGACAAATGAGTAGGCTGGTTGTAAGGTCTCCTAAGGCCCTCTGGGCTTGGGAATTGCTAACTGGCAAGTCTTTAGATGAGCTTGAATTATAAGGTATTGTTATGCAGGAACACAGGCGCACAAAGATACCTCGGGGAGGGAACAAAGGCTTAAACAGATATGTCAGGTGCTGGGATTATACTTAGAGAAACTATTTAAAAACCAAAGCCCCTCTCACCACCATGCCCTGGGAGCAGTGTTTGACTTGAACAAAGAGTTTGTATCGACAGGACATGTTATAGTTCAATTTCTAGGAAAGAATGTAATTAGATGCCTCATTCTAGATATTGTTTCAATTACAGAAGGAAAAAAAATGCATACCTCCCACCAGTGCCTTATTCTTGTTACCCAGGCTCTCTGTCAGGCCAGCCCATACTCACAAGGAAGTCTGTGCAGTCATGGAGTTTGGTCAGCCCTGCCCTCCCGGGAAGTGAGCAGTACCAGGGACTCACCTACTGATGTTGAGTGAACCTCTAGGCTTCAGTGTTGGATAGTCCTGGCAGTATAATAGTATGGGTGCAAGGACAGTTGGTGTTCAGAAAGGAGCGACAGTTCCAGAGTCCCACAGAAGGACCACACTGTGTTCGTAGGAGACCTCGGTGTCATCCCACCCTGGCCTGCAGGAGAGGTCTGGCCACAGACGTTGTGCTGAGTTCAATGCAGACTTCTCTCAGAGGGCTTTGCACCCTGCCATCCCTTCAGATGGCCATCCATGAGGTGCCCAGCACTCCCCTGCAGCAGGCCTTGATGTACACGATGCCCAGCCTTCATGGTCTTGCCCTGTGTCCTAACTGTATTGCTCTGCTCTCATTCCCCTTTGACTCCCACCTCCACACCTCTGAGCCCACCACCCTTCCCACCATTTCCACCACCTACTTCCCACTCTTAGACTAGAAATCCCTTCTGTACCTGCCGGTGCATCTGGCTACCTCCTTGCTCCTCAGGATGCCGTGGGGGGTGGGGGGAAGCAAGGTCATTAGCCTCAGATGCTTCTGTGTACACGGAAATGATAAAGCCTAGCTCCTGTTCAGAGTCCGGCTCATCTACTTGGCCATGGGAATCCAGCTATGGTCTTTGTCCCAACCTCAGCCTTCAAAATAAATGTCTGTGTCTCTGTGAAAATAGATGTTTTAGAGGGGCTGAGTTTTGGTCCCCTGCACCCCATCCTCATGGCCACCATGGCCACAATTATAGCCTCAAATGAATGATAGATACTGTTAGACTGCCCCGGCCATGAAATTTCTATAAATGACCGACCTGTGCAGACAATGGCAATGACACTGTGAGTACCTTAGGGATATACACAGGAAGACAGGCCCTCCAGGGCTCTCCAGGGAGATCACTGTATCTGTGCACCTCAGTGCAGCCTTCCCATCCACAGCCCTGCCATGACTAACTGTCATGACTGCCATGCAGTCAGCTGCCCACAAGGTCTATCAAGCCGTGTAGAGCTCTGGGTCAAGCACAAGCCAATCCTGGAAGAGATATAGACATATCAGAAGTTCAGGGATGCTGCTGGGATGTCACTGTCAAGTGGCACCCCTAAGCCATATGGTCACACAACAGATTGTCTGTGAGCAGCCTGGCACACTTCTCCCCCTGCCCTCCCTCACCTCTGACCATGAGGAGCCCAAACGAAAGGCTTGGGAAATGGCAGGCACGGTCATGTCACTGCTTCCTGGCCAAGATGGTAGGCCTCTCGGTCATGTCCAATGGCAGGGACTCCTGAGAGCCACTCACCCAGAATCAGGCTCACTCCTGACTTCTTGCTATGGTGGCTCCCTGAAACTATCCCTGAGTATCACAGCCCCTAGGCACTTGTTGAGGTTGGCAGGGGCTGGGCAGAGGCAGAGGGTATCTAGGCTGAGACCCATCAAGGAGAAAGGTAACATACAGGGGTCATGGCACTTTAAGTCATGCTGGCAGGTTATGCATACAGAAGGCATGTGACTCTGGAGGGCACTGTGAATAGAAGGGAGGCAGGGCAGACACGTCTAAGACAAAACAGGCAGCAGGTCCAGGAGACCAGTGACCTTGGGGATGGGTTTCTTACAGCAACCTCCTGGAGAGAGAGCTGCTGACTGTCCACCCAGCATCCCTCCAGGGTTCAGGTGCTCTCCCTCTGATGCTTCCCCATTGGCCCTAGCTGTGCTCTAGCTTTGGGGAGCCTGCGCCCTTGTCTCGTTAAGCCATTAGAAGGGTATCCATGGAAACCACATACTCGGGCACTCCACACAGATGAATATTTATTCAATTAACAAGCCCAGGGTGCCAAGAGGCCTTGGCTTCTGCACGCCTGACATGGGGGTTTTCAGCAGGGGCGGGTGGGGGGGAGGTTGTGTTGTTGCTTGTAAGGCCCACTCTAGCCTAGATCTTCATCTCCATGGTCTGGTGAGTCTCCAAGCCATCTCTGAGATAGGCCCCACTGTGGAGTGGCAGAGCTGAGAGCTGGGTGCAGCCAGAGTGGAATATGAACCCAGAGGTTCTACTGTGTGCTGGAGCAGTTCCTTCTGTGTGCTGGACTGCTGTGGCCTCCAGCGGCTACTTTAGACCTCTCCCTAAGGCTTCCTCAGACCTGATCCAGAATTGGTGTATAGTAGGTGTTCATTCAAACAGTGTTAGATCTTGTTGGAAAGACCAAGGAATGCTTGGTCTTCTTAGGCAGCCCATCCGAGACACACAGGGCCAGAGCCATATGGGTAACCCTCCTTATCCTTTATCTCCTTCCAAGAGCTGTGTGTGCTCACATGCGACCACATGTGACCTGGTGTGTGTTGGTATATATGGTGGTAACTTCCAAGGGTTCCTGGTCAGTATCTTGGAGGAACTTGGGTCATAGGCCATCATTAACTGGAACACGCCTGAGAAACCATGAAACAGCCAGGCCAGTGGAGGTCTGAGCTCTGTGGCTGGGCAACTGCCACTCCCCTGGAACTGTTCAGATGCTACAACAGGTAGGTCTACCAACTGGGATGCATTTGAGTATGTGTGCTTGCATGTGAATACATGTGCATGTGTGTGCATGCATTCATGTGCCACTATACACATGCATGCACGTGTGTATATGTGTGGGAGTGCATTTATATATGTACATACATGTGTATAGATATGTGTGCACACATGTGTATGTCTGTGTGGTGGGCTGACTACAGCAAGGTTGTAACTGGAAGACCCGTTAGGGCTTCTGTGCAAGATCTCACACCAGGTCAGCATACCTTTCCTGATGATCAAGCAATGGCCACCTTTCTCACTGTATCCTATTTCTAGGGATAAAAGACTCTCCACATGAGACCCCAGCACTGGCCATAGTTTTAGAAGAACATGGTCCTTTTGACTCCTTGATCACCTAAGGTGTTGTACCTGAAAAATTTTTCAGAGCAAAGTCTTGGGTAGGAGACAACCTTTGAGAAGGAACATATCCTTTCCATTGTGAAGGCAGACTTGGGGTGCTCTACAGCAAGATTTGGTGTCCCATGGGTCCCCCCACTTTGCTTCAGTTTCTTCACTTGTTAGTGGATGTGATGATACCCAGGGACAAGTCCTTTGTTTAGGCGTAAAGATCACAGAGTAGATGTGGCACAAGGGGCTGTGGGGCCATCATGTTTCTTCAGGCATGTTGATTAACAGGCAGAATCTTTCGGGAGACTTTCCAGTTCATCTTGAGCTGGCTGGGGTCTCCCCCAGCTTCCCTCTCCCCACCAGAAAGGCACTGAACCTACCTCGTCTCCACTCAGGCAGCCCTTCCTCATTTGTTCTTAATTGGGACAAAAGGCAAACGGAGGTGGCACACCTTTCTGTGCTCTGTCAGGTGAAACATCAGAGCAGCATGGGCCTTTCCCCCTCCTCCACGGGGCCAAGAGAGTGCTGAGCTCTGCATGGTGGCTCAGAGTCTCCTCCAAGACCACAGATACTCTCTAGAGACAAATCAGGTCAGTGAGCAGGATGGGACGACTGAGGAAGCAGGAGACGAGGGAGGCCACATGCCTCTTGGTCTGTGCTGGTTTCATTTCAGTTGCTGTGATAAAACAAGGGGAAAGAATTTATTTCGGTTCACAATCAGAGGTCATATGGTCTGCCGTGGCAGGAAGGGTGTGCCAGCAGGAGCACAAGCAGGTCCACCGCATCGTCAGTCAGAGACAGAGAGAACGGGACGTGAGGAGAGGCTGTCAAACCTCAAGGTCTATCCATAGCGACACACTTCCTCTAACAAGGCTCCGGCTCCTAAAGGTCCCATAACCTTCCCAAACAGCGCCCCTACCTGGGACCACTGAACTATGGGAACATTTCACATCCAAGCCACAGCACCTTCCTTTCACTCAACGCTGAACGGGAGCTGGCAAGTGCCCAGTCTTTGCTGGAGCCCCTGTGGTACAGCCTCTGCACCCAGCAATGGTGAGTGAGGGGTTCATTTCAGCTCTTACCATGGTAACTGATTCCCCTACTTTCCTATTTGTCACACACACACACACACACACACACACACACACACACACACACACACACACATCTGATCCCTAGGAGTGAGTATTCCCTCTTTGGGGCATCTTAAGCCTTCTGTACCCCAGCCTCCCCTAGACCAGACCTCAAGACCATGGAAAAGTTGGAAAAGCTGAATTAATGGAGTCCATCAGTGCTGTGCTCAACAGCTCTGAGGAATAAAGGTGACAGCTGGTTAGAGAGGCAGGCGTGACCTTGTCACACACCTGAGCGCTTACCCATAGAGGGCAGTGCTGTGGCAATGAGAGGCCAGGCCTGGAGGAGCTCATGACACCAGGACACGACTGGAGGTTTAGGAGTGAACAGGCTTTGCAGACTCTCCTCTCTCCTGCCTCTGTTCCAAGTGAGCGGAGGAGCCAAAGAGAAGCAGCAATCAGGAGAGGTGGGAGGCAGCAAAGTGTTCTTAGCCTGTCCGACCTGCTCTCCAGAAACTCAAGCTGAGCATACGCAGTCGCAAATCCAGTCTTGAAAACAGACCAGAGACCAGCACCTTATCCCCAAGAGTCAGATCTTTGATTTGAGATAGAGGTGACCTGTCTTCCGGAGGAAGCCAGTATCCCAGATCAAACTGCATCCGGTCCCCGAAGGAAAGACCCCACCTAAGAAACTGTCCTAGTTAGGGTTTCTATTGCTGTGAAAAACACCATGACCAAAGCGAGCAACTTGGGGAGGGAAGCGTTTATTCCAGCTTGCAACTCCAGTCACGTTCTATCACTAAGGGATGTCGGGCCAGGAACCTGAAGGAAAGCGCTGATGCAGAGGCCGTGGAGGAGTGCTGCTCCTTGGTTTGCTTGCTCAGCCTGCTTTCTTATACAATCTAGGACCACCAGCCCAGAGATGACCCCACTCACAGTGAGATGGGCCTCCCCCATGAATCATCAATCAAGAAATTGCCCCACAAGCTTGCCTGCAAAGCGATCTAGCAGAGACACTTTTCAGTGGAGGTTTCCCCTTCCTAAATGATCCTGGCTGGTTTCCAAGACCTCTGCCTTGAACACCACTCTCTCTTCTTCCTGATAATCCCTGGGGCTGGCTTTCAGGATCTGCTGTTGAGCCTGCGGATGCTCTCAGAATGAGCACAGCCTTCCTTCTACACCCATAGAGACGGAAGAGGTGGGAGGCAAATGGGTGACCCCAAGTGAGGATTCTACATATCACCCCACACTTAAACAGGAGGCAGCTCGACACCCCTTACTGTAGATGTTATGGGGGCCTGGGCACTGCTCAGCCTAGGAACCCTGAGTCTGGGCCATCTTTTCTGCTCTCACAGCTCTATATAGCCTTGGCCTCCAAGGGGCCATGACTCCCTGTCAGATGCTGTTTGCCTCCAGTCCAGGATAGTGACCAGCACACTCTTGGTCCTCATAGATAGATTGCTCAGTAAATACCCTAGAACAGGAGACAGCAAACTACAGACCAAGCCAGAGCCTGTCAGTTGCTTTTGTAAATACAATTTTATCAGAACACAGCCTCACGCGTTGGCTGCTTGCTGCATTGTCCCTGGCTGCCCCTCAGAGATGAGCATGAAGCTGAGAGGCTGCAGCAGAGACACACTACAGCCAGGCTGACTGATCTGCTGTTAACCCGAGTGCTTGACAGGAAGCAGGAGGCAGGGGTTTGCTGCTTACCAATTTTCCAGCTCTTAAATCACAGCTAAGTTTTCTCCATGTTCAAAGAGGGGGCTTGGACCGAGTCGATAAGATTCCTTCTGGATTTAAACCTGTGTTCAGGACTGAAGTCTATCTCTGTCACAATGTCACAGCATTAGGCTTTAGCTGAGAACCAGAAAGCAAATTCTGGGAAAGCCGTGAGAGGCCTGGAAACCACTACACATCACTGGTGGGAACACTAAAAGTGGGATTCAGACATTTTAGCCAGCAGGAAAATGCACACTCAAACTGGCTTGTGATTCCCTCCTACCCCAGTCACCGTGGCCTCATCAGAGGAACAGGTAATAGTGAACCCTGGTGAGGCTATGAGGAAAGAGGAGCCTCATTCACTGTCATGGGAGTGTAAACTGGTGTGATTACTGTGGGACCCAGGCGGAGGTTTCTCATAAAACAAAAAGTGGAGCTATCTTGTGACCCAGCTCTGCCACTCCTTGGGCATCTGCCCAAAGCCCTCCGAGTCCACACATCACAGAGATGCACATGTGCCCGCAGCTATCACTGCTCTAGTCACCATAACTGGGAGCCAGAAGCAGCCTCGATGTCTACGAGCAGAATATGGACTGCAAAAATATGGCTCACGTGTGTGGTGGAACTTATGCATCCATAGAGAAAACGAAACCATGACATTCGCAGGAGAATGGATGCAATGGGAGATGATTATGTCAAATAAAAAAAAAAACCAACCTGATTCCAAAAGACAAATAACACTTACGTTCTCTCACACGGCAAACCTAGCTTTGAGTGCATGTGTGTGTGTGTGTGTGTGTGTGTGTGTGTGTGTGTGTATGTTTGTGTGTGTGTGTGTGTGCGTGCATACATGCATAGGTTAGAAAAGTAGAAAGTAGAGGGGAGGAAATCTTAAAGGAGAAAGAAAGAAGAATGAAAGACAAAGAAAGAATACATTGGATCTTGAGATGTCTTAGTGGGAAAGACACTTGTCTCCAAGCTTGACCACTGGAGTTTGATACCTGGACATGGTAGATGGAGAGAATCACATCGTCTCACACACACATGGATGGATGGATGGATGGATGGATGGATGGATGGATGGATGGATGGATGGGTGGATGGATGGGTGGATAAATGGATAAATGTTTAATTTAAAGAATGCACATGGCATGAAAGCAGAAAGGGATCTACTTGCTGGATGACAGTAACCGGAGAGCGATAGGGGAGGGCAGTGGGTGGGCCGAGGGAGAACAAAGTGTAATAATGTAAATGAAGCCCTTTACTTTCTGGCTGTCTTTAAAGAGATCAATAAGCCAGATGTGGTGCAGCCCATCTTTAATACTAGCACTTTGGAGGCAGACGCAAGCATATCGCTGTGAATTTGAGGTCAGCCTGGGCTACATGGTAAATTCTGGGTCAGCCAGGGCTGCATAGAGATACTGTCTAAAAATACATACATACATACATACAAACATGCATACATACATACATACATACATACATACATACATACATACATATGGAAGGAAAAGAAGTAGGGTAAGGCGTGGCTTAGCAACAGAGCAGTTACTTACCATGCACAAGGCTCTATGTTCCATCCCCAACACTTCAGTTAACCAACCAGCAAAGAGAGTTGCTCTATCACCCAGCAGGCTGACTACTGAGTGCATGCCCGGGAGTGGGAGCAGACACTTCACACGTAAGTTCACTCACAGTGAGTCATGGGCACAGTACAAGTGCCCACTGAAGAATGGACGGACCATCAAACCGTGCTCTGGCCACAGGACACAACTATGTTTAGTGTTTAGCTTTATGTTACAGTGCTGAGCCCAGGGGCTGGGTGAGAGCCCGCTGCAGGCAAGAGAGATTTCACATGCCCAGAGCTTGGGGTTTCACAGGATGCCGTCATGAGAATGGCTTAAAACTACAAAGATGTAACAAACAAACAAATAAAATGAATGAATAGCCAGAGCCATGTGTGTTTTAACTGGGACTCACCACCTTGCACCCTTTGCTCTGGCTTTTGTGCTGTCAGTGTTCACCATCCATGTGCCTGGGATGGTTTTGTGAACTATACAGATTATTGCTGTCACCTCAGTCCTTGTCTCTTCTACAAGGCCTGTCTCCTGCACCCACAGGGACAGTCTTAGCATTAGTGGTATAATCTGCCTGTCATATCCGGGGCTGGCCAGCGTCCCTGTACCACCCTTTCTAACGTGTCTCCCCAGATGTCACCTCCAGGCCAGGCCAGGCGGTGCATCTTCTGTCTTTCCCTGAAGACGTTCCTGCAGGCTGTCTTTGTGTGTTTTTGGATTCAGAACAGCTTCGAAGAGTGCAGCATCCTCTTCCTGAGCAACCTCCCTGGTCATGCTGGGTTCCCTGGGGAGGACACTGAGGGTGCTCATCTTTGGCTGCCAGACTGAGCTGTGGTTCTTTTCCTGGTGCAGGACTTGACTGTCCCTCCCGCCATGCTGCTTTCACAGGATACATTCATCTAACTCTTCTGTTGATGTTATTCTGATGAGCTGGTTGAAGGTTGTCTAATTTATCTGTTCTCGTTTCCTGGAAACTTGCAAACACCTGTGGCAGACACACGCGGACACAGACACTGTTCCCTCTCTGCACTTGCCCTCTAGTTAATGTCCTTCACACTGCTTTAGTCTATGCTGCTGCTGCTGCTGCGAAAGGTAGGTTTTCAAGCCAACACTTCCCAGTATCCAGTCACCACCCAGCACACTTCAGAAACAGCCATCCTTTGTCTCACCATCACTCCATCCTTTACCCATCATCCACTTCCACCCATCCCTCATCTGTCCATCACCTGCCATCATCCATTCCAACACTATCTAATCTAGCTTCCTGTCTATCATCTATCAATTTATCTATTATGATCTATTAGTCATTTCTGAATCTATCATTCATCAATATCTATACCTATCAATTACCTATCTCTATCATCTATCAATCATCTATTATCTATATCTATCATCTATCAATCACCTATTATCTATATCTATCACCTATCAATCACCTATTATCTATATCTATCATCTATCAATCACCTATTATCTATCTCTATCATCTATTATCTATCTCTATCATCTATCAATCATCTATTATCTATCTCTATCATCTATCAATCATCTATCATCAAGCTACCTGTATATCTATCAAATATCTACTCTCTGTCAATCATCTATCTATCCATGGATCTATCATCCATCCATCCACCTGTCCAGTCATCTATCAATCATTAATCTATCCAATCACCCATCATCTAACTGCAAATCATCTACCTTCCACTCATCACCTCTCTTATCTATTACCTGCATGTCCTTGGGATCCCCATCTCTCCAGTTTAAAATTCAGTGCCACCCCCCATCACTATTTTGGTGCCATTTGGTCCAGATTTGACTGAAGTGGCCACCTCAAGCTGCTCCCATGTCTCTGTGGCTGGTGTCTTGAATTGAATTCTTCTTTACTTCCTGGCATAACAAGATGTTCCTGTCTAATTTTGTACATTTCTTGCCCCAACCCTAAACCCTGCCATTTCTCCCAGGAATCTTGGCTTCTTTTAGGATTCCATTTTTTGTAGGAAATGCTTCAGAAACTAGGGCCTAGGTGCCAGGATCAGACATGGTTTGAAATGGCCTCTAAACAGACAAGAGATTTAGCCAGGCAGTATACAGAGTCACAAATGTCACTTGAACTCGTGCGTGCATAGAGACAGACACATCAGCACTTGCATACACACAGACACACACACACACACACACACACACATGCTGTCACCTCAAAAACACAGTTCTCGCCTCAAAGAGGATAAGAGCGTCTATTCTAAAGTCAAATATGAGTGACCACAGCCTGCAAACACAGATTTAGGTTATCCCAAATTCCATGCCCCAACTTGGAAGTAATTTCATGAAGTTTTTATAGTAACAGAACAAAGAAACTCATAATTCAAGGCACCTTTCAATACGTTTGGTGGAAACATTGAAGTGGGCAGACTGAAGCAAAGTGAGACATCTCAGCTAGAGGCCTCAGATGCTATCTCATGGCATTCTTAGCCTTCTGGTTGGTGGAAACGAGGGTTCTGTTTGTACATTCCAAAAGGTTCATTTGCTAGTCACGGGATGTTGGATCAGACACAGAGGTAGGCGAGGAATGGCTTTTAAGAGAACCGAAGATAGCCCGAGATAAATTATAATTAGGCTCTAGGCCTGCAGCATTCCGCATTTCCACTGTCACTGAAGTTCTAATAAGTTACTCAGCCTTGAAGAAGGGTCAGTGGGAAGTGTGATTCTTTTCAAGAACTCTCATGCACAGTTCACACAGACACACACTGTATACACAGTTCACACAGGCACACATAGAACACACAGATACACAGAGTCTACCCAAGTACATACAGTTCACACAGTACAAGCAGGCACACACAATACATACAGGGGTACATAGTACACACAGGCACACACAGTTCACACAGACACACAAAATCTACCCAGGTACATACAGTTAACACAGTACACACGATACACAGAGGCACACATAGTACACACAAGCACACAAAATACATACAGATACACACAGTACACACAGGCATACGCAGTTCACACAGTATACAAAATGTATATAGACACACAGTGTACACAAGCATACAGTTCACACAGTATACACAGTATATACAGGCATGCACAATACACACAGTATATACATGTACACACAGTACACACAGGCACACACAATACATAGAGGTGTACATAGTACAAACAGAAACACACAGTTCACCCAGTCACACATAGTACACACAGGCATACCACAGAACACACAGACACCCAGAATCTACACAGGCATACAGTTCACACAGGGACACACTATTCACACAGTACATACAGACACACACAGTACACACAGGCATACAGAGGACACACACAGAAGCACAAACAGCACATGTAGGCACACACAGTACACAGGCACACACAGTACATGCAGGTATACACAGTACACATAGGCATACACAGCTCACACAGGCACACACAGTTCACACAAATACAGTACACACAG
Source organism: Rattus norvegicus (assembly GCF_021556685.1). Classification (NCBI taxonomy): domain Eukaryota; kingdom Metazoa; phylum Chordata; class Mammalia; order Rodentia; family Muridae; genus Rattus; species Rattus norvegicus. The sequence goes on from NC_141547.1 coordinate 79,951,110, forward strand.
GCACACACAGTGCACACAGGCACACACAGTGCACACACAGTATAAACACAAGCACACAGCACACACAGGCATACACAGTACACATGGACAAATATATGTGTGTTCAGTTGTAAATCTTGTGTTAACACTGATCCCACATCCTCGCTGAAGGTTCTCTGATCTCAGAATCTCTCTCTCTCTCTCTAGCTGTAGGGACACATTTATACATCTACAAGTCTATAGGCATCTACCCACTGCCAGGGAGGCTATAGCAACCCCTAGAATAAGAGAAAGTTCTGAACTGTGGAAACAAAGCACTCGTTATACAAACATGAGGTTCTGAGTTCGAGCCCTTTGAAAAAGCTAGGCAGAGTGGGAGCCTTTAATTCTAGCACCTGTGGGGAGTAGACAGGTGGATCCCTGGACCTCATTGGCCAGTCAGCCTAGCCAATCGGTGAGCTCCAGGTTCAGTGGGGGACATTCTCTCAAAATGTATGGTGAAGGTGCTGGGGAAATGGCTCAGTGGTCCAAAGCATTTGCTGCTTTTGCAGAAAACCTGGCTTCAGTTCCTAGAGCCAACATGGCAGTTCACAACCATCTGTAACTCCAGATCAAGGGGTCCAATACCCTCTCTGGCCTCCTCAGGCACCAGGCATGCATGTAGTGAACAGAAATACATGTGGGCAAAATCCATAAACATGGATAAAATTAATTAAATAAGTCCTTAAAAATATAAAATTGAGAAAAAGAGAGGAGAGAGAGAGAGCGCTAACATTGATCTCTAGCTTCCATGGGTATGTGCACACAAGTGCGTGTGCAAAACCACACACACACACACACACACGCATGTACATGAAACACCACACACACAGGGGCACATGTACACACATGCACACACAGGCACAAGCACAGGCACATAACATACACATGCACACACACATGCACACACACAAGCACACATGAACACACACATGCATGCACACGCACACATCCGAAGTGGGGTGTGTCTGTCTCTCCCATCACCCCTCCATCTTCACTCCCTCTTCTCTTTCTGTCCCCAGCCCTGGGAGGGTGCAGGCCCCTGCCTGGCGTGGATCCTGCTCACCGCCTCACTTTCAGCGGGGCAGTGTTCTCAAAAAATATTTGTCCTAGGTTTTTCATTTTATGTCCCTTTCTCATGCTCATTATGGTAATTGAATTTACTATGTAGAACATTCCAAAGGTCAGAGTGCAGGGCAGGCACTGCAGAGCCTGCCCCTGGGAAGGAGACAACGAAATGGCTCTCACTTCTGTGGAAAAGTTCCCTCGCCTCACTCATTTGAGAGATGGGCACGTGGGAACCACACAAAGTACCAGCTCCTCTCAGGATGGCAGAAGCCACATGCCACCCTGCTTATCAGGCTCTGGGGACAAAAGTCTTTCTTATCTCTGCATATCTGCTCTGCACTAGTTAAAGCTCTTCGTCTATTTGGTGATTAGCCCCTGCCCACAGTAACCTCCATGGGATTAGGTATCTCCAGGCCTAAAGCTGTGTTTTTAGAACCATTCATCAAATCAGTGCTTTTTGTGAAGACCCTGGCTCTTCAACCACAGAAAGCTGACACTTAGGGCATGTCCTTAGTCAGGGATTCCTTACACAGGGATCCAAGACTCTGTTCTGGGTTCCTTAGCTGGGATGGTGAGATCTCAGACCCCCTTGGAATTTATCCGTGTGCTGGATGGATCTAACTCTTCTTTCAAGGGGCCGTCTGCCCACGCACCCCACACCACTTTATGTGACACACTGGCACGGCTATGGTGATTTGGGGGCCACTGTACCCAGCTCATCTCTGGAGTGTCTGGTTCTTGGCTGCTTGGATGTCACTAACAGATCATTATCCATGTTGAGTCCGTGTCACCCTGTCTGTCAGGCCACTCTGCCTCCACCCAGGACACTTGCCTTTCCTTTCACTCCCCCTCTTCCATATTTATTTTTCTATAAGAACTTTTGTCTTAAGCCCAGCTCTGTTCAAAAGAAAAGCCACGGGGGTCTCTGCTAGGACACCATTAGATCCCCGTCAGTCAGCTGAGCCTACACCACCCTCATCATCATCATCTTGTATTTGGGCTGTGTGTGCCTTGGAGTGCTTTATGACCTCTCTGTGCAGCTGAGAACACATCTGGGTATATCCGCACAAGCAGGGGGTGGGCGTGGCTGGGTACAGCGGACTCTCTTTGCCCTTTGATGTCCACTCATTCCAAGTCCTCCGTTATCTGGCTGATGCATGACCACAGGAATCAGCAGGATAGAGGGGAGATGGTCTAACCTCAGGCTATGCTGTGCACTGGCTTCTTTGGGAAAGGTTGTAGCCTCCCCCACCCTCCGCCCTGCCCCTGCCCCATCATCCTGGCTCCTCACCCTGTTGCTGCAACTCATTTGCTCACTATTGGTTCCTTTCATGGGACCCACACCATACCAGGAAGACAGCTGTTCCCTCACCCTGCTGGCCTGTGCCCTCTGTCGCCTAGCAGGACTTTAAGGCTCTCCCTTTTGGGAGAGAGCAGAGTAGTTTTCTCCCGAAACCTGCACCTCTCCACTGCTGTGAAGCAGGAGAATCACGGAACAGGGAGGAGCCAGTCTGGAGTGACCCTAGAAATCTTCTCAGCAGTAGAAAGTGGGACCACTCCCTCCCCTACGTCAGCCTGCATGTCCTCCATACCAGAGGATGTTGCATAGTCACAGCTAGGTTAAACTCCTTGTAAGGAGAGGTTGCCCTCTCCTTATAGTCAGGTACAGAAAGAACCTGGAATTCTTCCTTATGTGAATGAGACATTTCCAGCATCCACCTCTGACCAATGCTATACACCCACTCCAATGGCCCCTAGTCACCCCCCAAAGGGTTGAAAACCCTTTGTCTGCCCTCTGTCACTAAACAAGCTGCTTCCTGAAGCCTGTCCCCTGCCTTCCTGAAGTCCATCTCTCTGTTGTTCTCACTCCTGAGGTCTCCATCTCCCCAGGGTTGTTCTCACCTCCCTTCCTCTCTCTGGATACACTGGTTGTAGTTTCAGATGATCACGCCCTTAAGGGAGGGGAAGCAGAACGGGAAGGACATGCCACTTCTTCAATGGGGTAGACCCAGCTCTCAGCTCTGAAAGTGACCTGAGACACCACTGCCATCCTGAACAGCCATTTCTACAGGCAGGAGAGGTTCAGGATGGTCCAAGCTCCAGACAGACACGAAGCGTTCATTCTGGTTCTCAGAACATTGAGACGTTTCCCCGTCAGCAGAAAGGGACACAGACATTTCCCCTTCTTGTCAATGGGAACACAGGTCCCCCTCAGAGGAGATAAAAAGACAGGCCTGGGGACATGGCTGAGCCCAGGAGGCAGTCATGACTGAAGAAGCCCTGTGTCAGCCTCCATTCTCCCCGCCTTAAGGGTGTTTAGGCTATGTTTTTGCCTGGGCCAGCTTGGTTGTGTTCCTCAGAAGCTCCTGCCTTTCAACTAGACCAGAGGGGAGGAGAGTGTCTGTGCTCTAAAAGCTGAGTCAAACTCTGCAAAGTCACTGTCTCCGTGTCTAGGTGGCATAGTCCCAAGGGGCCCTATCTCCAGTGTGGCCACTGGAGGAAGTGATGGGACCCCACACAGCACAGGCACAGAAGCCCCAGCTCCAGTGTTTCAGGGACAAGCTGTTCTTGCTGCCCACTAGTCTGTCTGAGTGTCTGGCACGGTTCCGCCAGCAGTGTGAGCCGTCTAGAGGAACAGGCTGCATCGTCTGCCACAGCAGGCTGTCGTCCCCCTGGGCAAGCCGCTATCACCCTTCTCTTCCACCCTTCTGTCTCACAGTCTTTGTGCAAGTCCATCAGCACCCCTGCTTTGCACTTGGTAAAAAAATAAAAAAGGTTCAGAGAGGTTGGCCAAGCTGTATGTGGTCACACAGAGAAGACCTGAGGCCTCCTCACGAGATAAGGTGGGGAGGGAGGGAGCCCCTTTGTTCCCAGCCAGAGAACTGGCCTGATGACCCAGCACTGCCTCCACCTGGGAAATGTTAAGAGGAGGAGGAGAAGGTGGCACTGGAGTGGAGCTAGACTTGAGGGCTTTGCCCGACAAGTAGCAGAGACTAATGTGCGACCATTGCTCCAGTTTGTAAGAGTTTCCAAGGGAAATGTCTCCTTGGCTACCAACTAGCTGGGCCTGAGCAGCAAATGCAAACATGGCTTTGCCCTTCACTCTTGAAGGAGCTCAATCAGCGGTGGTTACTGCTACAAACTCCTCAGCTGGGGCTCATTTGTCATGCAGCAGTAGCTAACTGAGACAGGGTGGCTAAGTGGGTGAAAGAAACCAAGACAGCAACTGCCGGCTGTCGCCAGCCCAGAATCCGCAGGGCAGCTGGTGACTGGGGCACCAGGGAGGTGTGGATGTTGCAGCTCAGACCAGGGTACCTGCTGCAAATGCTCTGCTTCCCATGGTGGCACGAGCTTCTCTCTCGGTGCCTTCAATGGACTGAGTGGGTGTGTTAGGTTTCCTGCCTTGTAGTAAACAACCGGAGGGTTTATTATGATTCACAGTTTCTCGGGGCTCAACTTCTCTCAGTCTGAGTTTTTGTTGTTGTTTATGCTGTAATGCATAGTATCACAAGTTAAAAGGAGGAAAGTCTGGGGTCAGAGTCTGCTCAGTGGCTAAGAGTACTTGCTGCATAAGCCCAATGTCCCAATATCCAAGCCAGGTTCTGAACATAACCTGCAGAACCAGGATCCAGGAGAGTGGAGACAAGAGGAAGGCTGGGGCTGGCTGCCTGCCCAGCTCCAGGTCGAGGGAGAGTCCTTCCCTCACAAGAATAAGGTGAAGGATGATAGAGGACGACACCCAGTGTCTCCCTCTGGTCTTTGCACACATGCACATGTGCACTCCCACACCAACACAGGCACATATCCCATACACACCCATATGATGTACACTCACACCCACAGCCACAGTGACAAAGGTACATACTCCACATACACACATACTATGCATAAACACACACACACACAGAGGCATGAACCCCATACACTTGTATACTATGTACACTGAGGCACACACATTCACAGAGGCACATATATACATGCATACTACATACACTCACCCCACACAGACACATATATGTACACACACACTCACACACACACATACACTGGTACATACCCCATAGACATGTGTACTGTGTACACTCATGCAAACCTTGAACCCAATTTGTCTTAGGGTTTCTATTGCAACAATGAAACACCAGGCTGAGAGAGTAAGGTTGGGAAGAAAGGGCTTCCTTGGCTTACACTTTGATGACAGCTCATCATCAAAGGAAAGCAGGATGGGACCTCAAGCAGCAGCCACCTTTACCCACTGAGCCATCTTACAGGCTTTTAAACCTTTATCCCAAGCTTTGGCCAATAATTCTCACTATAAATTTTACTAAAGCAGTCACCAGCGACCACACCACAGCCTGAACATTGTGCTGCCAAATTCATTTGTCCCCTTTAAACTCAGCCTGCCTCAGTGTTTTTTGGACATGACATAAAGTGCAGAGACAGTCTTTGCTACAACCCAATGTGAACGGCTAGTTCAGTTCCTAATGGAAGCCACTGGCAGCTTCTCCCCTGGGTTACCACCAGAACCACGCACCAAGTTCCACTTAAACACTCAGAACTACCTTCCTGTAGCAGCTGTCTTCTGGCCACTGTCACAAAACACCTGACAGAAATGACTGAAGAAGAAACGTGCTTGCTTTGGCTCAGGGCGTCTGAGCTTTTGATCCACAATCCTTGGATCTGTTGGTCTTGGGTCCATAGTGAGACAGAGCACTGTGGCAGTGGGAACACTGAGAAGCTACCTTGGGGACAGGTAGCAGAAAAAGGGACCCCCACATTAGTTGACTTTCTCTTTTAACTCTGTCTGAGCCCCCAATCTCTGGGAAGGTGTCACAGACAGGGCAGGTCTCCCCCAGTTCCCAGACAGTGATTCCTGGTAGTGTCTTCACAGAGAGAATGCTAAGACTTTATCCATTTTCTAGGTACTTCTCAACCCAGTCGAGTTGACTCTTAAGATCATGCATGAAGGCCCCAGAGAATACATCTGGGACTGCCCCTTTTCTCAGGTCCCCTCTTTCTCTCCTCACATATGAGGGACCCTGGATCTGTCTGGGATTACCCAGAGGCCCCAGAAGCCTTCAGCACCCAACAGAGCTCCACTCCACAGGGTTGGTTGACACGAAAGCCCAGCTATGCTTCCAGCATGGAGAACTGATCTCTAGGAAGGAAAATAACATGGGCCATGGCCACTTTCACTAAGGATTCTAAGAAGCTCTGTGCTCCACAATTCTTCACTCCACCTCACCTTACAGGCTGGAGAACACATCACAGGAGTGCAGAACCCACACTGAAATCAAAGGGGTCAGGGTTCTGAGTCCAGGCCAGGCCTCTGTCAGCTCCCCACCACCACCACCACCACCCATGGTGGGCTCTCTAAGATATCAAGCCTGTAGGGCCCCAGACACAAGGGTTTTCTCTTACATTTCCAGTTTCACAGCATCTGGAACATCTTCAAAGATTCCTTTCTGCTCTGGTGAGCTTTGCTAACCAGAGCTGGTCTCAGAGTTGCCCATCTGCCTTTATAGCCACTTGTCACTGAGCAGACTGGGGACCCAAGCACCTGGCAGTTCTGTCTTATCTCCACTGTGCTACACATGGCAACCTGCAGCCCCCGGGGAGCTGTGCCTCCTGGCTGTCTTTCATCACTCAGAGGCCCCTCCAGAAGTTCTCGTGCTCTGCTGCCAAATTCCTCCCCAAACCAAAACTTTTGGAGGTTTTAAAAAAAACAAACATCTTACTTTCAAAATGTTTCCTTTGGCAGAAGCAAGGGCTACAGAGGAGTAGTGGGGAGCAAATCTGCCCTCTCCTCACGGGGTCCAGGCCCTTCTGGACTTGTGCCCAGGAGCCTGCAGGTCACCTGTGGACACTCGGTGTGCAGCACAGATCCTGGGATCACATCTCTTGCCTCAGTCTCCTCCCTGAGGCCTTGGGTAGCAGCAGCTGAGCTCTTGTGGAACTCATTCTGCACGGAGCCAGTCCTGATCACACCTGAGCAGACACTTAGAACCCTGTCCTCCCACAGTGCTCACACATCTAGGCCCCCCACTTCAGTGCCCCCACCCCCAGCACTTTCTTCTTTCTCCTCAAGCTTCATTCCAGCCTGTTCAGGACGCTAACCTCACCTCTCCAGAGTTCATTCAGCACCTCATCACTTCTACCCGGCTGAAGAAGGTAGCCCTCTAACCTGTAGCTTAATAGATAGTCCGTAAGGCAGGGGACCCCTGGCTGAGTAGACATTTCCCCCAGGAGGACATGGGTCCTCTTACTCAGAACTTGCTGCTTGCCTCACACCTGCTAAGTCACTGTGAGCCTGACCCTTTGACACTTTCTACTGATGACAAGCACCTCATAGGACGCTAGCCGGTATTTATTGAGCATTTACTTGAGGTCTGGGTTATGGGTTCCATTAATTAAGAACTGAGTTCACCTTCAAACCAAGCCTTCCATGTAGGTTTTACGGTTGACCCAACCCCACAGACAAGACCCTGCTTCTTGCTTGCAGACAGACAGCAGTAAAGTATCAGTGCTCCTATTGCTAAAGGTCATCTAGGGTACTTCCCTACCTTCTCCCGCCTCCTCCACCCTCCTCCTTCACCCTCCGCTGTGCTGAGGTGGATAAACGGGCAGTTTTTATTACAATGGAGAGGGTGAGTGGGGAGGACACAACACCAACATGGCCATCAACAGAAAAGAGAACCATTCTCTCTTACAGAGAGGCTCCCTCACAGTAAAGCAAGTTGAAATCAGATTTAGCCAGCTCTGTCGCGCTTTGATGAAGCTCGGGCTGCAAACTCAGTCAGCCATGGCCACATCCACATAGCAGACAGCACTGGAAGCCTTGTGCTTCTCCTAGCCAAGAGGAATAGCTCACTGTATCTAGGGCAGCCCCTTCTCAGTGGAGAGTCCCCCATCTGTGGCCAAGGGCCATCCTAGTCTCCAAACTGGTGCCCTCCCCTAGTTTCTGTGATACTCTGTTGCCCTCAGAATGGAACCACATTGTTCCTGGGATGCAGAGAGGATGAGAAACAGCCCAGCCAGGGCTGGAGTTTGGAGAATCACGGATGAGGTTTCCTTGGAAACAATGCTGCGGTTCTCTGCCTGGAGACTTGCAGCACAGCCCCGTGTGGCATGAACAGGTTCCTATCCCTGGCCCTGTCACAGCCCAGACTGAGGTCCTTTGCACTGAGTCAGAGCGTAGGTCAGACAAACCACTCACCCAGGTGACATCTGCAGCAGCATGCAGGCAGATGTCAGAAGTCACTGTGCTCCAGGATGAACTCTGGGGGCAGCTGGCTCACTCCCTGTCCCCAAGAGGCTTGGCATCTAGTCCAGCAGTGATCCTGGAGTGTATGTCCTTGGGGGCTCTCAAGTGGAGAGTTAAGGACTCTAGAGAGAATGCTGCAGCAGGCCCTGGAGTGGGGCCCTCAGGCGTCAGTGGGCTCTCTCACCGACAGCTCCATGCTTTCTAGAGAGAGGTGGACCTAGGTCAAGAGCAGGAAGGGATGTGGGGTGGGAGAGGGGCTCAGGTGGCCTCTGCCTTGTTTGATGCTCCCTTGGGCCCTGTGGATCTCTGTCACATGGCAGCCCAAGCCACTCAGCAGTGTTGCAAAGGACAGGGCCAGGGAGGCAGAACCATTTGGGACTCTAACTTCTGGATTCCCTCTCTCTACATGAGAGGTGGGAATACTTGGCTAAAAAATTTGCTCTGCACAGGGTCCCCAGTGGAGGAGTTAGAGAAAGAACTGAAGGAGCTGAAGGGGTGTGCAATCCATAGGAAGAACAACAATGTCAACCGACCAGACCCCACCCCCCAGAGAGGGACTAAACCACCAACCAAAGAGTACACATGGAGGGACCCATGGCTCCAGCTGCATATATAGCAGAGGATGGCCGTGTTAGGCATCAATGGGAGGAAAGGTCCTTGGTCCCATGAAGGCTTGATGCCCTAGTGTAAGGGAATGCCAGGGCAGGAAGGTGAAGGGAGTGGGTGGGTGGGCGGGAGAATAATCTTATAGAAGCAGGGGAGATGGGATGGGGGTTTCCGGAGGGGAAACCAGGAAAGGGATAACATTTGAAGTGTAAATAAAGAAAATATCCAATTTTTAAAAGTTGCTCTGAACCCTAGAAGGAACTTCGGGGTGGCAGGACAGGACCTTGTGGGCTGTTGACTGTGGCAGTGCAGGGCGGGCAGTAGAGCCACCTGGAAAGATCTGGACTTATATTTCCTGTGTAGCCTGGCCTTGTCCCTCCCCTGTGTGCTGATTTATTTATTTGGTTGGTTGGTTGTTGGTTTTGTTTTTTATGGGTAAAGGGGCCATGACTCTCTAAGAACTAGTCATCTAAGGTAGGATCTGATACCCACAAGGACAGTCCTCATGTCCCTTAGTACCCCTATCTGCCCTTTCAGTGGCTGTAATAGGGCATTATTTCCTTCTCCTCTGAGATCAGTTTCATCAACACCAAAGCTTTAGTTAAGTTAAACAGCACTGGAAATGCAGGTGCTGACTACAAAACTATTGTGGACTTTCTCTGCAAAAGAAACAGGAGACAAGTGTCAAAGAACTAGGGAACCATGGGTAGATGGTTGGTTCTTTGGTCTCAGGAGAGATCAGGGCTAGTCCCTACCACAGAAGGTGGCCAGTGCATTCAGGTTAGTAACTGTGAGTGTGCGAGTGTGCACAGCTAGAGAGCTTCTTCATCTATGTCAAGGTTTCCTAAAACTCTCTACTCAGTACTTGGCCCAGGGTGCAAAGCTCTACAAAACATGTGTCTAAAGCAAACACTTACTGATAACTCACAAATTTATTTGAAACTATTCTTTGGCTTATGTGTAATTTCCTGACATTTTAATGATGAAGGCAAATTTGCATATCGATGTAATGGATGCTCTTGTCTGTTTGCATAAAGAACTAAATCCTGGCCGGGTGTCGGATGCTGTAGGATGCAGGGCATCTTCAAGCTTTGCCGAGCTGATCGATATCCCGATCTTTGTAACCTCAGTTACTACAACTGCAGCTTCACGTAAACACACAAAACACAGAGCAGGAGAAGGTTGGCATCGAAACTCCTGTAACCATATTGTATGAGATCCAAGTCAGCAGCTCAGATAATCAACTTTAAAAACAAGCAACTCCAACACAATGCAAACCCACATGCTGAGGAGTGACATTTAAAGATATTATAAGTCTTCATTTTCTGACATTAGGCTGTTCATGGATTCCATATGAGCAGAAAACTTTGTGTATAGTAAAAACCACAGCAACCCACAGTACCCCAAACTCTCGAATTTGAGGCCAAGGTGCTTAAGGCAGCCCTCATTGGTGCTGTGTGGCCGGACCACGCTCCAAGTACAGAGCACGTGTGTTACATCTTCAGAGTCAAGGTTGCAGTGAAGCCGTGTGAGGCAGTGTGGGTGAGCACTGCCAAAGCACCTCAGTCTTTGTTTGATTTTGAATTGATTTTTGATTGATCACTGCTTATCCAAAATACTTTTATTGGTGTCAGATTTATCATAACCCCCCCCCGTTCACTTATGAAGCCCTGTTTGAAGTGGTGACTCATGGGTAAAAAGCTGTACTCCATACCACCAGGAAGTACTGTGTGCCTGCCTCAGAAGCCCCAGAGATTAAAGGTTTCCCAGCTCAGCATTTCAATCCAATGGATTCCCACCGAGGGTTCTGAAGCTGGCTCTTTTCCTCACTGGCCCAGAGTGGTTGATGAGGATGGTGATGGCCCATCACCAATGTGAGTGCCAGGCACAGCTGAGAGGGCACCAGCTCTAAGCAGATTAGAACAGCAGCCCTTGACCGGGCTGGCTGTAGTGAAGTTACCCAAGGGATGCCCACTGAGGTTTCTGAGAAGTTAGAGGGGAGCACATCCAGTTAAGGAGGATTATTGCTGTCATCATCATCGTCGTCATCATCATCATCATCACCACCACCACCACCACATCATCATCATCATCATCATCATCACCACCACCACCATCATCACCACCACCTTATCTTATGCTTGCATAAGGCCCCACACTGTGCCTAGAGTCAGGACCTCAGGCAAGGCCAGACACAAAGTTGGGCAGAGGCAATGCAGGGGGAAGAGGCTGTTACTAAGGGAGGATCTGACTCCCAGCCCAGCCATCCTGGGCTCCCTCAATAGTCAGTCCTCAAAATGTCAGAGCCCTCATCTAAGCTAAGAGGAGTAAATCCTAACCCACAGACTCAGGGAGGCATCTACTGTAGACATCTAGGGTCTGGCCCAGCCCTGAGCAGGGCCTACAGACTGACTCTCCACTGACTGGAGGAGGGTTCAGCAGCCTGGGCATAGAAGGCTGGAGGAGGTGCCTGGGGGTTGGTTGACTCATCCCTGAGCGTGGCAGAGGGAAGAGATGGGATGCCTCTCCCAGGTCACCCCATTCCCTCCTGGAGAAGACAGTGCCGGTCCACCCACACGGCACCATGGGGATCACTGTGCAGAGGCACCACCAGCTCCTCCAGACTTGCTAGAGGCCTGTCCCCGCAGAGAGAATGCTGGATGTGGAGCTGAATAGGACCTGGGTCTCCAAGTGACTCTGCCACTGGCACGACAGAACTTCACAGACCCTGATCACGGGGACAGGGCCGGGGATGCTGTGAACAAAATTATCTCTCATCACAAAAATTATTTCCCCGCCGAAAAAGGCAAGGACAACAAAAATCGCTTTCCTCTTGCTCACCCCGAGCAACCTCGGGGACATGGCGGAGGCAGGAGTGTCTTCATCTGAGGCTGCCTCTAGGAAGCCACACAGCTCTGCGGAGACCCAGGGTAGAGTTAGATTGCATTGAAAACTGTCCAGAACCCCATATTAGACTGATGACTGAGCCTGGGCCCTCCTCGTTACCCACAGCAGCAAGCTTTTTGGGGTGATAAGCCCAAGCATTGGAGAATGGGTATGTGACAAGCATACGTGGTCAGCTGGAAGGACCTTCTGTGCTGCCCCAGGCGTCCGATCCCTGGGTATGACAAGGCATGAAGAAGAGCCACAGTGCAGTTGATGACTTATAGCATGTGGTCCTTGCCAAGGGGTGAGGCTCTGAAGAAAAGGCGTGTGTCTGCTGCCCCAGGCTGGCCTGCCTGCTTGGTTGGTTGGGAAGGCAGGATCAGCTTGGGAAAAAGGTGGTTGTGTTCATCCCTCTTGGTCATGAGCTGGCTGAAATGTCCCCAGGAGCTGTTCTGTGTCCCCAGGAGCTGCTCTGTGTCCCCAGGAGCTGCTTGTGTCCCCAGAAGCTGTTCTGTGTCCTCAGGAGCTGCTCTCTGTCTCAAGGCTCTGCACAGCGCAAAGATCTCTGCCAGCTCTGCCTTAAGCCATGCCTAGGGCTGTTACCGGAAGAGGAGCAGCTGGGGCTTTTGTTGGCCAAGCACGACTTTCACTCCTTGGAGAAGGTGCTCCAGTAGGTGAGACCTTCTCATTCCTTATGTCTGGGGAACAAGTTGCTAAGCAAAGGGACATCTTGGCTCTTCTGTGACCCTTAAGGAGCAAGGCTCTGAAAGGGACAATATTGGTCCCACTCTAATGTATAGAAGGGAACATCTCGGAGACCCCTAAATGTCCTGGACAGCCATGGAACCTCCTGGGGCTGAGTCAGGCAGCTTAACTCACCCAGAGGGGATGTGCTGGGCCTGGGGGAGGGGCTAAAGGGCAGATCACACTGACATCCCATAAATTCAGGATAATGTTATGGGTTAGGACTACAGGTCCTTAAATTTTGTTCCATAAGCATAGAGCCTGTTTTTTTTTCTAGGTGGGAAGTTGTTCAACTAGTCTGTGCCTCGGTTTCCCCTTGGTAGAGCAAGAATGAAGGTGAAGCCCAAGATGCTGGTTCTAGCGATGAACCTGACATTTGTTCTCCCTCTCTCCTGACCCCTTCACGTCTGCTGTGGGTACCAATGTCTTCCTCCTCATTAAAACACTCGGTATGGGGTGGGGTTTCCTTCTGGGATGAAGCAAGAGTTTGGAGAGACAGTGGAGGTTGGACTCAGCCCACCAAAGCATCTCCATCCCACTTTCAGAGTCAGCCCTGGGGCACTTCTCGGGGGGGTCACCTCGAGGGACATCTCCTGCCACCATTTTCTTGGCCCCGCATATTAGACCATCACCAGCCTCCCAGGAGCAGCCCAGAGCCAAGAGGGTTCGAAGCGTTCTGCTCTTCCCTGTGGGATACTTGTCAAGCTCTCTGTAGCCCATGGTCACTGCAAGAGGCTTGGTCTGGGGCTGGAGAGATGGCTCAGAGGTTAAGAGCACTGGCTGCTCTTCCAGAGGTCCTGAGTTCAATTCCCAGCAACCACATGGTGGCTCACAACCATCTGTAATGGGATCCGCTGCCCTCTTCTGGTGTGACTGAAGATAGCTACAGTGTACTTATATATAAAATAAACCTTTAAAAAAAAAAAAAGAGGCTTGGTCTGAGCTAGGATGTGTGAGCTTTTGCAGATACCTCCCATTCTTTGTCTCCTTTCCTAAAAAGAATCCATGCCAGGGTAGCGTCTCTTCAAGGTCTCTCCCCTCTAACCCTTCTCAGCCTGGTCCAGGGTGACTGGCTTTCTACAACTGCTAAGCAGACGCTCAACGCCAGCGTGCCAGCATGTGTGCCGATGCTGTGACTCCAACACTTTTAAAATAACGTCTCTAATTGGGCTTGTCGCTCACTTTTCCCTACTGTTTTCATAAATTGCATTTAATTGTTTTCAGGTTGATTCTTTAAAAATAAATTGTTACCTAGAATCTCTGGGGTGCCTGCCCACACAGAGTTGGGCAAGACGTCCCAGGGGCCTGGGATGTTTATTTCTGCTGTGTGTGTGTCTTGCCGTGGGCGCTCTGCTCACACCTCTGAGGGGGCTGGGAATTTCTTCTGAAGTCCAGAGCCTTCAATGAATCAGATGAGTGGTGCCCGGCCTGTGGAGACCATGTGGGTGACAGTGACTGGGGTGGGTGCCAGCAGCCAACAGCAATGGAGGAGCATGACTCTCTCGCCCTGTGCATTTCACCTGGTGTCTCCTCCTCGTTCCCTCCTCCTCCCCCAACAGCCCCTTCCTCAGCACCTCAGCAGAGCCCTACCAGGTGCCTGGCTCCCCTGCAGGCAGTCAAGGAGGCTGTATCCATGGCAACAGGGCCACCCGCCTCCTGGGCAGGGCCATCTTCTTGCAGAAGCCTTCCTGGCAGAGGTCCAGGGCACAGTGCGCCCTGTCCACTGCTCAGATTCTGGGTGCAGCCTCAGGCACCCGTGGGAGCCCCCACCCTTGGGGGCCGTGGGAGGAATTTTAAACTCCTCAAGTATTCTTCAAAAGCACCCATGTGGTTAGTTAAACCTCCTAAGATAATTACAGTGTAGCAATTACTTCTTTAAAGACATTTGGGGGTGTTAAGATCCTGGCTTCTATTTTTCATGATAACAGTGAGTCCTTTTGTGCCTGGGACCTGGTGGGTCTGTTCCCAACAGGTGCTCCTGAGATAGGGGTGCATCATATTCCCCACATGCAGGCATCAGTGGCTCCCTCCCCCATACCCACCCCCCCCAGCAGACCTCCAATAAAGCAAGAGAAGAGAGAGAGAGTCAGCGGTTTCTGAATCCCAGCAGAGGACAGAACAAAACAGCAAAGTAAAGTGTTTTCATCCAGTGTCGGCAGCTTCCCCGGCCAAGACTGGCTGGCAGGAGCCACTGTACCCTGGTCCATCTCCTGGCCACTCTCCCGGCCACAGAAGGCTGAGGCGCAGATCCCTAAGGGCTTGCCACGAAGCCTTCCGACAATCTTCCTCTCTCTGAGTCACCCCCCCCCTCTCTCTCTCTCTCTCTCACACACACACACACACACACACACACACACACACACACACACACGTCTCCTAAGGTGTCTGCCAGAGCTCATACTCTAGAGGCAGCAATGGGTCTGAGCAACCTTGAACACCATGTTGGAAAGCCTGTGAGGGCGTATACTCCACAGTGCAGTGCAGTGACTGCAGCTGTTTGGAGGATACAGTGAAGCTCTATGAAGGAAGCGGCAGAGCCTCAGACAGTGGTCTAAGCAACAATGGCCTTCCTCCCTGTTGGGTGCCTCAGTGATGCTGGCCCTGCTGGGTGGGTGAAAGTGAAAATGACAGAATAGAGACTCTGAGCTCAAAGCCCTCATGCTTCTGCTCCGATGTGTCCCTACCCCCTCCCCCATAAGCCTCCTGACCTGCTGGGGTGGTCTATGGCACCTGTGAGGTGGGAGATGTGGTGTGGAGCTGAAGTGATCACTCGGCCTAAACCAGACCCATCCTCTACCTGACTATTCATGCGTGTCCACTCAGTTCCACAGACGTCTTCCCTGCCCAGCCCCCACCCAACTCCCTACCAATCTCCCATCCATTCTCCACTTGACTGAATTCCTCACTGCTTCCCTGCCCAGACCCCACCTTAGCCATGTGTCTATCCTCCTTCCTCCCCCTGAAAGGTAATCTGCCCCTTTACTGCAGCTTCCTCTCTGGTTTGTTTTCTAAGCACCACCTCTGCCCCCTGGTGGGCAGCACCCCACTTCTGTCTGATGGCCTGAATGGGTTCTTCTCAGAACTCCAGGGGCCCTAGCAGACCTTTGCCAGACTCCCCATAACTTACCCAGCCCTATTCCTGTTCCCACTCGGGGTACTGCACTTACTACAGGAGGTGAGACCTACCCTATCCCTGTTGCTAATAAATGGCTACCCAGAAACTACAGGATCCCTTCACTCTAGGGTGGCCCCATGGGGACATTTACAAGCTCACTTGTACTCCCCAAACATGAGCCCCCGTCTCACTCCTGCCCTGTGAGAGCCCTCCACTAAATGTGCTTTCTTCCCTTTCATAGCAAAGCCCATGTCATCCGAGCCTACGTCTCCAGAGGATGTCACAACTGCCAGTTTGGGCTGGACCATTATGCATCAGTAGAGTCAGCAGTCCTGCGCAGGTCCCCACTGAGGATGGGGACAGGAGCCCCAGCTTTCAGCTTCATCCCACCATGTCCATGTCTCCCCAGAGCTGGGGACTCACAGCTACAAAGAGGATCAAAGTTAACTCAGAAAGTAGACGTGGGAACAGCGGTTCCCACGAACTTTTGCCCAAAATGCTTCTTTCCCTGTCAGTTTCCTACTGACAAAATACTAGTGGAAAAGTCCAAAAGTTGTTCACAACTTCTGCATTACAAACCATTTTGAATATCTTGCACTGTCTTGCTTCATCCCTCTAAGATATGACTCATCTCCCTGTGCAGTGTATTCATGCAGTATATGCTACCTTCCTGGAGCACAGCCATCCTGGTTATCAGATTGATGATGTCTGTGCTTCAATGCTGTGTCAAGTATGGCTCCAAGGTAAGACAAAGAAGAGGTTGGATGTCTTTCTACAATAGAGTGTTGTAATGGTTCTGTTTTTATCATCAGTGTTACTCTCGTACTCTTTCTCATTTATAAATTAAATCTCACTAAATGTATAGGGACAGGGAGAATATGGCATATATAAGATTCAGTGCAATCTGTGGTTTCAGGTGCCCATGAGTTGGAACACCATGCCCACTTGGAAAGGGGGATGGCTATGGTAAACTCAGGGATAAAGTTGGCACCCAATTAGCATTTGTTATCCAACAGTCCCATGGCTGTCAGCACTTAATGGCAATTTTATGTCTCGGATGCAAAACAGTCCACACGCAAACCCAAACAGAAAAGGAATACATCATTGCAAAGAAAAATTAACTCCCAATTAATCAGCATATTTCAAAAACGAGAGGGTAGTGGTCGAACAGAGGCAGGAGAAGGGGAAAGGAGGAACAGAAGAGGAAAGAAAGAAGTATATTATTTGTCTTGTTGTGACTGAATACCCATTAAGAAGTACCTTAAAGACAAAAAAAGGCAACTTAAAACAAAAAGGGGGTTATTTTAGTTCAAAGTTAGATCTTACAGTCTATCTTGGTGGGAAGTCAAGTCCTTAGGCGCTTTAAGCAGCTGGTTACATTGTATCCACAGTGGGAAGAATGAACTTGTTACTCAGCAGGAGTTCTTCACTCTCTTAGAGGATTCAGTGCCTAGGGGATGCTGCTACCTACAAGGTGAGAGTTTTCTCACTTCAATTAACATCATCAAGAGAACCTTTCACAAACATGGCCAGGGTCATTTCCCAGCGGATTCTAAATTCCGCCAAGCTGACAATGAACACTAACCATCACATACAAGTATTTGCATTTTTACAAGTTGGAGTCTGATGGGTAGATTCTTGCCTTCGAAGTCCATTTCTTATTGTTTTAGTGTACAAGGCTTCTTATTAATTGTGCTAATCTCTTGAAGTGTGTGGATATTTTATCCATGCCTTCCTTGTCTGCAGCTTTAATTCCCATTCTTTTCCTTACCAAATTGCACATTTTCCCCCCTTGTCTTACTGCTCAGTCTCCTGGGTTCTCTCCCTGTCGACCTCGGTAAAAGCACTGACCAGTAACCATGCTACTGCCTGAGTGCTTTTTTTTTCCTCTTAAAATCTCCTCTACCAAACAAATCAGCCCATTACTTTTGAGTTTTGCCTCACTCAAGTTCCCAGAACACAGAAAGAATTTAGCCAGATTATTTACCAGACTGTACCAAGGTGCCAAGTCCAATTCCTGAAAGAGTCCTCATTCTCCGCTGAAAGCCTGCGAGCCAGGACTTCACAGTCCACATTTCTAGCAGAATTCTGGACTTCTACACTCTCATCAGACTGGCCCATTAAGCTCTGCTCATAGCATTTCCTTTCTTCTCTAGTCCACAGCTCCAAATTCTTATGCATTCATTTAACAAACCAGCTAGAAAGGTCTATGAATTATATGATCATGTTCACCACAGCAACAACCCCACTTCTGGTGCTGATTCTCCATCTGAGTTACTTTTCTAATTGTCATGATCGAATCCTGTGATTTGAAGGAAGGGTTGTTTTGGCTCATAGTTAAAGGGACACAATCCACAATAATGAGAAAGGCACCATAACAAAACCACCATTATTTCTGCAGTCAGGAAACAAGGAAAGGTGAACGCTAGTATTCATGTAATATTCTTATTTTTCTACTTTTATTAGTACAGGATCTAAGCCCATGGACACGGTGCCACCCATGTTTAATATTGGTCTTACCTCCTTAGTTAAATCTCTATGTAAATGCTCATCCAGACATAACTGAAGGTGAGCCTGTTGCCCAGGTAACTAAGGTTGAAGTCTACCATTGACTGAATAGCCTTCTGGGGCTCAGTGTAATATGGAGATTATTATTAGCAGATCTTCCCCTTCTCTGACCTTGTCTGGGGAGGTAAAAAAATTCCCATATGCCTCTATCTGCAAAATGTCACACTGCCTTGGTTAAGATTACAGGTTCAACTTCCTTTCCCTCCCCCACCGCCCAGAAGAACCCATTCAGCTAGTACCTGAGATTTCTGAAATGCTTCCTCGTGCTAATGAGGCATTCCAGTACCTTTGCCTTTAGCCAATGACCTTTGCCCATCCCGGATGCTCCTACCCCCAGTCCCCATAACTATTATATAAGCCATGAATAACCCCAGTAAAATTGATCTGTCTCTCCGTTGCTGTCTCGGTGTGTCCTCATTACTGTATATGCTCACAAGGCTTCTGAACCACCAGTCCAACGCCTCTGCTCCATTTGCCCTCGTGGACTAATATCAGCCAATGATGGGGGTCGGAGAGGCAGGGAGGGTCACAGGCCTCATTAAGTTCCATAATAGGCCTTAATTCAAATAAGTTAACAATCAAAATTAACCATCACAGAAAAGAGGAGGGGAGGGAGAGGAGGTGAGGAGAGATGCAGTGGATTCGGAGGCACAGACATTATCACATACACTGTAATCCATCTCAGCAATTTGTTCCTCTTTCCCAACTACCATTTACTGCAAGGAAGGCTCCAATTTCTCAGGTAAACAAGCTGCTTTTAACTGAGCCATAGACTGATGGTTGTGTTTGCTAAGTCGAAGTGTGACTATTCCGGCACTTGCTCTTTTTATTCCTGACACAGAAAAACAAACGCTTTGTAGCGGATCTTCTTTCCTCTGCCTGCCCTTGAACTTCCCCGTGCCCTCTGTCTGTTCTTACCCCAGGCATCTGGGACACGTTTCCTCAAGTAGGGCTTGAGATGTTTCTCAGGCCACAACTGCTCAAGGGAATGAAAGCCTGCATTGATGATGGAAAGAATTCTAAAACCACAACACACACACACACACACACACACACACACACACATACACACACACACTATACACATACACACAACAAACACAAAACACGTACATATAATACACACATACACACAACAAACACATACATACACACACTACACACATACACACAACAAACACAAAACATGTACATATAATACACACACACTACACACATACACACAACAAACACAAAACACGTACATATAATACACACATACACACATACACCATACACATACATACACACACACTACACACATACAACAAACACAAAACATGTACATATAACACATACACACTACACACATACACACAACAAACACAAAACACGTACATATAATACACACATACACATACCATACACATACACACACACTACACACATACACACAACACACACAAAACATGTACATATATCACACACTACACATATTACACACATACACACAACAAACACAAAACACATACATATAACACACACTACACACATTACACACATATACACAACAAACACAAAACACGTACATATAACACACACACTACACACATACACACATCAAACACAAAACATGTACATATAACACATACATACACATACACATATACACACCATACACATACATATATACCACACACATACACATACAAATGAATGTAATTTTTAAAGAAAAGTACATACATGTAGTGAAAATTAAAACAATAAAAAATGGAAAAAAGGGAAGTGAAGATCTCCCCAACTCCTCCACCCCCCAAAAGAGCTGCCACTGTAAATGTTGACAAATGTCCAGCTTTTGCCACCAAGCAAGTCTCATAGTAATGAGCATAGAGCTTCCCTGATGTTTTTTAAATATATGTATAGTATGGGTTTGTATATACACATGCACACACGTATGCCCAGGTGCAAACACATGTGGACACTGGAGACTGATGCTGGATGTCTTTCTCAGTTGCTTTCCACATTATTTTTGAAGTAGGGTCAAAAAAGCTGGAACTCGCCCGTCTACTTGACCAGCCAATGACACCCAGGGCTTTGCCTCTCTCCGCTTACCCAGCCCTGGAATTGCAGATGCATCCAGCCACAGCCGTCTATTTATCTATCTATCATTGTATGTGAAGGTGCACACACATACAACACCCCCATGTATACAGCATGCTGTACATGTAGAGGTCAGATAACTTTTGGAAATTGCTTCCCCTTCACCCTTACTGAGGCAGGATCTCTCGTTTTTGTTAGGCAGCTGGTCCACAAAGCTCTGGATAATTCTCCTGTTTCCACCTCCTATCTTGCAGTGGGACTGCTGGTATTAGAGATGTGTGCCATTCTGTCGAGATTTTCTAGTGAACACCAGGAATTGGATCCAGGCCATCAGGCTGGCATAGCAAGTACAGTGGTCAGTTCTTCGACCCACTGAGCCACCCTCCTGGCTAACACTGTGCTTCTTACATGTGTGTTGGAGCGCAGAGTCAGGTCTTCATGCCTGCACAGTAAGCACTTTACTAACTGAGTCGGCCATGGCAGCCCCGCTACAAATGCTTTACCTTGAATGAATGCCTGTCAGAAAGGATCTGAACTAGAGGTGATCCCAGGGACCCTAGACCAAGAGAGCCTGCCCAAAGGAGGCTGTGAAAGGGAGGAGTGACAGAAATGGCTCCCTCAGAGGAGTCACAGAGTCACAGGTGCAAGGCGTGAAGACAGTCTCAGAGTATGTGGTTGTCAGGCTCCCACATGGCATAGCTAATGATGCTTTCAGAACTGACCCAGCCTCTCACAGCTCCCTTGCTGTGAAGGGATAAGTGCCAAGGAAGGTATTTGTCCTACTGAAGCTCACTCTAGCCCAGCTGCCTCATCCTGAGGTACACAGGGATTTTCATCCACTCACAACAGTTACAACACAGAGCCTTGATATTGAGTACCTGCGAAACGGGTACTGGGGATCAGTGATTCTCCACAGAGAAGGGGGATCTTCCTAGGGTGGGGGAATGAGCAGCAGAGAGCAAGAACGAGAGGCGATCGCCAAAGCAGTGTCTCCAGGGAGAAGATGGCTGGGACAAACATTCCATGGTGACCATCTCTGCACATGATACAAAGAGGAAATTCTCAGCGTCCTCAAGGATGAGTGGGAGCAAAAGGAGGGGCCCGAATACAGAGGCACACGAAGGTGACCACCTAACCGGAGTGAGGGAAGAGCTGATGTGACTGAGGCACAGTGGAGACTTAACCGAGAGACTGAACCTACCTCAGAAGCCTCCACCAGCTTATTGGGGCTTTGACCAACATCTGAGCAGCAGTTAGTGAGCTTCCCTCTGTGGGGGAGGTGGGAGGAGTTGGTGGTGGGCTCTGTGAGAGGCCAAGGTCTGGGATCTTAAACACTGAAGTCCAAATGGCTAAAGGAACAGGCTGCTTAGAAACATGAAGGAAGATCTAAACAAATAATCCCAAAACCAAAACTACTGGAGGAGGTGGCTTCAGAGAGGTACTGGTCCAATGGGGAGGGCAGGGGAAACTGTGGCTGCTGGGGGGCTTATGCACTGAGCGTGTTGTTTCAATAAGGCAGAAACTCACAGTGTACAAGGGAGTCTGCTGAGAGGGCATGGTCGGAACAGCCTTCCTTTAGTGACATTGTTTCTACATCTATGTGGACCTAGCATGACCCAGAAGAACAAGCCCTTCCCTGAGACTGTCAAGTCATGCTGGAGGTCAGTCCTCTCCACTCTACTCCAGCCAATCAGTCCCCAGTAAGACCTGACAACCTGTGACTTGCAAACTATGACCCAGGCGCCTCCTCAGTCCCTGCCAGCCATATGGGGCCTACGGAGGGAGTCAGGGATTCATGGTGGGTGAACAGATGGAGCCAAGACCCTGTCTGGGCAGAGAATGTACCTGGCCAGGGCTACAATTAGGAGCCAGCCAAGCTAGGCTGGTGAGCATCTGAGGCCTCCTGGCCAGGAGGAAGCGATCCAGGTCTTGGGGCATTTGTTAATTGACTCCAGCGTCCAGACTCCGAAGTCCTCTCACCCTTCCTGTGATCGTTCCAGAATTAAAGATAGGAAAGCTATTGTGTAAATTGCTTTTCAGAACTTTCCAGAACTACTTCTTGGTCTCTCTCCTAGTGAAAAAGAATCTCTGACCCAGGGACCCATGGAGCCTCTGCTATCACCGGGCAGAGGCTGCCTCCCTGGGGATGCTGAAGGCTGAAATAGCTCTCCCAACCCCCTGGTTAGCATCCACTCAGAGCACAGGACCCTCAGGCTGCTCACCCTGTTGTGTGAGTACAGGGAGAGTGAAGGCTGGTGCCCAAGGGGGTGCCCCCACTGACCACAAGGCACAGACGCTGCTATGGAGCCTGTCTTGTGAGCCGGGGAGCCAGGACAGTGGTAGAGCATCAGAAGAGCGATATTCCAGCTGACAGGCCTGTGGAGAGAGGATTCCTTCTCTGTCTCTTTGTCCTTCCAGGTCCTTGGACATTGGATGAGAAGACCTTCCCCATCCCACCCTCACCACCACTCCCTGCCCCATCTGACTTCCTTAGTCCAAAGACTGAGAGCCGCTTCCCCTAGGAATGCCTTCACTGACACATCAGAGATAACGGTTAACCAGCTGCCGAGCCTGAGCAAAAGTCCACCATTATATGGATGGCGTGGTCCTCGCACAGACCCTGGAGCCTCTAAGCTGCAGCCCATGCCGCTCTTTGCCTGCACCCTTGCTTCACCTGGAAAACTCACACTCCACTTTGAAGACTGCTTTGGCAGGAAGCCATTTCTGACTGCTGTAACTTGACCAAACTCTCTGATGCTTCCCATCTCTGGTCCCCTCATTCAGAGCAGTGGCTGGGCCAAGAAATCAGTAAGATGAGTGTCTGAAAAAACAAACCCAGCCTTGGAGTATGACCCTCTGGCCATTTTTACTGTCATAGACCAGGCCTGCTGCTTGTAGGTCCTGACCCATCAGAGGTGGATGAGCCTGGCTGAAGGAAAGAGAGTGGGAGGCTCAGTTCTTCCCCATTGCCTGCCCTGGAAAGACCTACCAGCAATTGGGAGCTTAGCAGGGAGCCTGGAGCCACCTTGCTAGCCATCAGGCTCTCAGCTTACAGGCCTAGCTTGTTTCTTACACTCTGTGTGTGTGTGTGTGTGTGTGTGTGTGTGTGTGTGTGTGTGTGTGTGTGTGTGAATAGCACCACATACCACTTTTACAGACAGTAACTATCAAAGCTGGGCCAGTAAGGCTGATCCAAGAGGAGAGAGCATCCTACCAGGGATGCACGATCTAAGCTGTCTTGGGGAGATCACCTAATCCCAATTACTCATTCACAGGCCAAGAGCAGAGGCCACAATGGTGAAAACTGTACAGCATTTTGCAGCAGCTCGCTCAGTACTCTGCCCTGGCAGGGAGGAACAGGGTGAGCTGGGATAGAGCTGTGACACTGATGTACTTGTGAGGTCACTCCCCAGAGCTAACTCAACGGTGCAGAATCTGGTTCTAGAGACTATTCTCACCACAGGGTAATGGCAGGGCAGCTGAGTTAGAGATAATGAACAGAAATTAACCTGCAGGAGCCATCCTTGTCTGCTGGACCCTGGGCCACTCTGCCCCACCCTGTTTTGCCATTGCCAGCCAATGGGCTGTGACAATATGGCCCAGGGATGGTGACAGTATGCAGTATGGGTCCAGTGTGCAGGACAACTCAAGCCTCTAGAATGGTGTTCTGCGCCTGCTGTCCAGGGAGATGTGGGCACCCATGGGTGCAGGATGAGGAAGAGGAAGCTTTTCTATCTCAGTCTGGCATAGCTTGCCTGACCGGAGCAGTTCACAAGGACAGTGGTGGTACAATGAGGCTTCTCTTATAATGCCCTAGACTTTTCTGGATCCCTCCCTTTAGCTGCCTTGATTACACCCAAATGTCTCATTAGTACTTAATCCTTCTCTTGGGTTCTGCTTTCTGGAGAGTTCATTTTAGGTGAGCATTGAGGGTAAGGCCAATCCAAAGGAAGAAGTCACACAGGAGCCTCAGGACATTCGGTAGGCCTGAGCTCTCAGGACACGGATGGCACTAGCATTGCATTGGCCTTCTGTGGTCAAATCCCAGCTCACTGTGGAGGTGCCAGCACTTGCTGAGCGTGTAAATTCTGAAGAGACACAGAGGCCACCACTCCTCAGGGTAGCACAGCCCATCGGACTGTCCTGGCCCCAGATGGCTCCTGTTCCACAGCTCCTAGAACATGAACCACTGTGAGGAGAAGCTACCTGGGGCCAGGGACAAGAATACCAAAGCTGAGACAGGATATCCATGTCACCTCTCACAGACACGCTTCCCACTTCCGGTGAGTCTCTGCACAGTTCAGACACTCAACCATTTGTTTCTGATTTGCTGGGTAGTGTGCACTGGCCAGACTGCCCCGGGCCCTCCTTACTTCTTCCTCTTTGTTTCTTGGCTTCCTTTGCTCCAAGTCAGGAAACCATGTTTTTACTTCTTTTTAAACAAGGCCAGTGAACTGGAAAGTGTGGAGTTCAAGTTCAGGTCAAAACAACCAACATATCCAGTTGTGGGTGCAAGGTGGGCTCACAGCTCCAGCCAAGTTATTCTAACCCCTCAAACAGGGACATACACATCCTCTCACACATACATGCGTGTATACACACTGGACAAGCACGCATGCACATGCACACACACTATAAACGTGTGTGCATACATACTTGAGGAAGCGCATATATACATACACTGCACACATTCACTGACTTGTTTATGTGCATACACACATATGTGTGGGTACACACACTACACATGCTCACCTACACAGACTTATGTGTGCACACACCACACACATATTACACATGTACGAGTGTACACACACACAGAGAGAGAGAGAGAGAGAGAGAGAGAGAGAGAGAGAGAGAGAGAGAGAGAGAGGAGTGCTAAACATCTCCAATTGCCTGCTCCCTACTATGTGGAAGGAATAAGCAGGTAGTGGCCTAGGAGGAAGTGTGGCTGCTCCTGGGGTCTACTGTGGCTCTGGGTCTCTCTGCACCAAGGAAGCAGGAGCTGCTGTTATTTGCTGAGAATCCAGGGATGCCTGAGTTTGCATGTATCCCCAGTAGATGCAGCAGAAGAAACCGAGGCCCAGTGGGCAAGTAAGGAAAGGCAAGCCCACCACAGTGTGGTGGCTCTCCGTCCATAAGATACTCTACTTCATGTATCAGCTTGGCAGGGCCACGGGGTGCCCAGATATCAAGTCAAACATCATTGGGGGGGGGTGTCAGGATGATGTCATCACTGGAAGGGATGACATTTGGCCGTTACAGCTAAAGAGTTACAGTTTATACCGTGAGGGAGCTCACATATTCGAAAGGTAGAGGTTCCAAGCCCCAGGAGGATGGGAAGTTTTGAGGTGCAGTTGTGCTAAATGGTCAGAGATTGCAACTCTGCAAAGTACTGCCTATGGGGTAGAAAGGGCGGGAATCCACAGTTAGGACTCTAAGTCACTGTTCTGGGCCCCGATCAGCTCCCCAGTCACGTACCTTTTGTTTAGGCTGGCATCTGGTTTTGGAGAAACCAGAATTTAAAAACAAACGAACAAACAAACCTGCCTTGACTTGCTGCTTGAAGTCTCTTGAATTCAACGTTACTGGGTAAATCTCATTTCTCACACAGAGCATCCAGGTAGGGCTCCCCAAGGGCCAGCCACAACCAAAAGCTAGCAGGGGCCACATGAAGCCAAAACTATATGCAGTAGGTTAGAGATCGGGGATCCAGTTCAAGCCAGTCATCTTTTGTAGACTATTGCTCTTGGCCTGGCCTGTCTCCTTGTCACCAATTATGTCTGAGGGTCTGTCCTTGCTGAGGGAGTTAAGGAGAAAAACTCTAGTCCCTATCCTGGGTCATGAAGACCCTCTGGGTTCTGAAGTCTATGTAGAAGTTTTGTAGGTGCCTTGAGATGGAGAATGCACACTGCTGGAAGGACACAGTAGAGGGCAGAATGCTGATCCCAGCCCAGGCTGTTCCTGGAAGGTGGCTACCAGCCCAGGTAGACGGTGGGAAGCAAGGGCTCTCTCTCAACACAAATATGACCATGAAACTCTGAAAACAAAGCACAGAACTCATAGCATGGCTTCAGGACATATGATGGCACATGCTAAACCTTGCTGGGGACCTTGATCCCATGACTTTAAAAAAGCCAACACAGCACTTGCTGTCATTGTTCAAAATGGGTTGGGGGTATCTCAGATGATATCTCACAAAGGCTGTGAAAGGAAGATGTCTAAAAGTATCAGAATTCCCATTTGCCACTTATCCATCCATCTACTCATACTGATTCATTCATCTGCCCACCCACCTAGTCATCCATCCATCTAGCCATTCGTGTGTATACCCTTTCACCCACTTATATAGTCATCTACTTGTCTATCCTCCCAACCACCCATCCATTTATTTACTTGGTCATCCATCTATCAACTCATCTGCTTATCCATTCATCCATCAAACTATCCAACTATCCATTCAACTATCCATTCATCCATCTAACTATCCATTCAACTACCCATTAGGCCATCTAACTATCCATTCAACTACCCATTAGGCCATCTAACTATCCATTCAACTATTCATTCATTCATTCATTCATCCACCTCTTCAGCCATCTACCTATCCACTCAATTACCTTTCAACCCCTCCAGTCATGAAACCATTTACCCACTCATCTAACCATCCAGCTACCTACTCTTCTGTGTACTCATGTACCTATCCATTTATCCACCCACTCAATCATCCATCAATCTATTTATCTACCTGTCCATCTACCTACCTGTCTGTCTGTCTGTCTAGTCATCTTTCTGTTCACCCTTCCATCTACCTATTTTTTAATCTATTCTCTCAACTACCCCCACTAACCCATCCATCCACCCACCCACACATTTATCTACTTCTCTGTCAATGAACACACAGGTCCAGGAGCCCTGCTATGGTCTAGACCCTGCCACACTCTGAAGAAACATTTTCTGGTCTAGCCCCATGGATCTGGCCACAGACTGAGAGAGGATGAGCCACAACTTGAAAAACAAAATCAGCGCATGACCAAGAGGAAGAGTAGGTGAGGACAGCCTGGCTGGGAACACAGGTGGGGCTCTCAACTCTCCTTAGTCACTTTGTTCTGTCCTTTTCCTTGACAGAACACACCGTGCTCAGGCCTTGAAGGGCCAGGCTGTACCTACGTGTGACAGCAGGTGGCCTGTCTGTCTGTGAGAAAGCTGAACTCCATGGCTTGTTGCACACTGCAAACCCTGGGAGTGCACTTGGGGAAGACAGAGCCAGTCTTCACGAAAGCACTTCTCCAAATGCCATTTCCTTTATTCTTTTCTCAAGTGACAAATCCCTACGACATGACACCAGGTCTACCAGGGAGACCTTGGAAGAAGGTTCACACTGGAGACCTAGAACTCAGCCAAGGCTGACCAAGGCCACAGCCCCTCCTAAGGACTAATTGTCTGCTGCCCCTCTCCCAAAATGTAGAAGTGCACTCACAAAGACTAAGATCCTGGGAAGATTAGAATCTGCAAGGCCATCCTGAGGTTGCAGCCAAAGACCTGGCTTCGGGTATGCTGGCAAGTGACAGCACAGGGACAGGCCAAGAGGCTCAGTGAAGGACCCTAGGCATGTATCCACTGTAAACCAGCGGCAAAGTGGGTGGCCAGCATCTGGCTCCAGGGAACCAACAGGCAGGATCTGTTTCAGTCCAGATCACCACTGGCCAGGAAGCCAGAATCCTCCGCGTGCTCCCTCAGACACTTTGAGAGTGAAACTAAATGCCTGGCCTTCTGGTACCTCCTCCCACTGCTCCATCAGCACAGAGCAAGCACATTCCAGAGAGAGGAGAGGCAGTGTGGTGGCCTGAGCATTCCTGCATTGTCTCCAGAAGGCTCTGAGAGGTCAGATTCAGATTCTCTCGACCAGGTAGGAACTGAGCGAGGATGGGTAGAGTGGCCTTGTCTTGGAAGATTGAAGATGTCAAAAGCCCCAGGAGATAGCAGCAGGTCCCAGTGTCTGGTGGGTTAGTCCCCTTCTGTAGGTTTCTAGACCTCATGGTATCAGTTCAAGACTGGTTTGGGGTCCCTGAATGCCCAGTGTGAACAGGAGTTTTTAGAAGCAAGAGTGGTTCTGATCCCCAAGGCTTCCTACTGGCAAGAAGAGCTGGCAAGGCGTGGCCATATTTCTAGGATTTTGATCTCCAGAGACAGCCTGTGAGAGAGCCAGTGGCCACTTGAGCAATGCCCGCAGGGTATGCCAGCTTCCAAGTAGGGTCTGAGATCTCCCCAGTGGCCACAATGAAGCCCAGAAGTAGCTAACACCGGGTTCCTCTACCCAGGAGTCACCCCTGGGTATAACATTTCCAGAGGATGCAGATTAGAGGCTGCCCCTGCCTGTCCCCTCCCTCACCCAGACCACCCTCTAGGGCCCAGCTCCTAATCTCCCATCTAGCACTTCCAACACCAGGGTGGTCTCTGTTTCCGGACACTCTCAAACCTTCACTGTTGGACAAAGAAAGAAAGAGCCTGACAAAATAGTTCCTTGGCGGATGCTGGAAAAAGACTTGCTTGTCACCTCTGATCACAAGGGGCAGCTATGGTGGAAGGAAGTTCAGACTTTGGTAGAAGAATGGGAAAGACTCGGGGATCGTGGGCATGCCAAGAAGTTCAAATAGATAGGAGAGTGCAGAGCTCTAAGCAAATGTTGTGTCGACATTCCACAGGATAAAGGCTAGCCCGGGGCATGGAGGGTAGGAGTAATACCAAGCAAGACGCCAAACCACTCTTGGCCTGCACTGATGCCATATAGTGTAAGGAGAAGAAAGACAGGATGGTCACACTCTGCACATGGGGACCTCCCGGGAAAGGAACCACTCACAGGACAGGTACCTGATTAGGAGGTATATGGGTAGGGCGTTGTTTGCCCAGGACTACCTCCTGCACTCAACCATTCCCTATTATCAGCATGGATGTCACACTCTCAGCTGAAGGGCTGCCTGCTGCATGCGGTGGCTAATGAGAGAAAAGTGGTACCTCAAGGTTGCCAAGAGTGGCCCCAAGCACACACTGTGCAAACCCTAGCCTCAGAGGCTTTGCACGTAAGAGCAGGGCATCTTCATAGGAGCAGCCCTTCCTCTCTGAGCTGGCCATAAAGTGGCCACCAAAGAACCTTCTTGCAGGGTGGACTACTCACTCCCCAAGGCTGCTGTAATTAGTTATTTAAGCCAGGCAGCATGAGATGGCATCCCTTCTCCTACAGCTCTGGAGCCAGAGCCCAGAGTAGGACACACTCCCTCCCCAGGCTCAGGAGAGAGGTTCTTCCCTGGCTTCTCCCTCTCCTGGGACTCCAACTGTCCCCAACCTATGGCCATAGCACTTCAAGACCTGCCTCAGTCCCTACAAACTCCTCTATGTCTTTGTGCCACTGTAAAGACAGACATGTGTTTGGGGCCACTTGGGCAGCCCAGGTACACTGTGTCCAGAGACTCAGCATCATTACAGCTACAGGGACATCTTTCCAAGCTCACACACAGCAGCATTCTGGGATCAGAGCAGGGACAATCCTTGGTCCATGACAGGCAATGGAAGAAGCCAGCGGTGTGAGCATAACATAGCACTTGGTCTTGGAACTGTGGGCCAGCCTCACCGGGTGGAAGCTCCCTCTCTCCTCCAGTCAAAAGACCCCAGGAGTCCATCTTATTTCAGGCTGTAAGTTCCCTCAGAACTGTAGTGTGACCCACAGAATCAGGTCACACTTCCTGGCCTTGCTGTCTCAAGTTCTCCAATGAGGAAAACTCAGGAACTCAGGGTGGCCCCAAAGCCTTGCTCAAGTGCTGACTCCCTCACAGCTGCTGTAGCCAAGTGATCAGTCTTCAGGAGTATGTGTCTGTCCAACATCATGTCTCCTAGAACACAAGACAGTGGTCTGTGGAGAACAGTTGAGGAAGGGAAACCCAAAGTTGTCAATCCTTGAGGCTGCACAGGACACAACAGGCCAACACTTTTCCTGAGATCTATGCCTATCTGTACCTATGTCTCCGAGCCCTGTGCCTACCAGTGCCTACCCATACCCCTGAGCACTGTGCCCACTCACACCTACCCATGCCCCTGACCTCTGTGTCCACCCACACCTATCCATGCCCCCTGAGCCCCATGCCCACCTGTTCCTACTCATTTGTGCTCTCCCCCTTGTGTCCTGAGTCATCCCACTGGCTCCTAGCTGAGGTTTGCTCTGTAGGAAACAAATTGTGGAGATAACAGTGTCTCTTTCGCACCCTGAAGCAGTCTCCTGCTTGAAGGCTTTCCCACCTTCCTCTGCTAGCCCCAACCTGTCCCTGCCTGTCTATACCTGTCCCCTTGCCAGGCCAGGTTTTCATAAGTCATCTTTTGTGTTATCCTAATTGCATTAGCTCAGATTTAGGACTCTCACAAATAAAACTGGAGGCATTCAGGCCAGTTCCTATCTGCTATATTCTGATTTGTCTTCCAAGGTCAGTGGTGGTGATTGTAGAGGAAGGGACCACCCTGAGTGCCTCCTCTCAATACTGGCTGCAGGACTATTAATTAGCTCCCTGCCCCTAGGAACTATGCACACCCTATGGGGTAGATAACACTGTCTCCCCTCATTCAGAATTGAGGGGAGGAGACTTGGAAAGGTTAAGCCATGTGCCCAAGGTTATACAGTTTTGAAGCAGCAGGTCAGAGGTTGTAACCTCGTCTGTCTTTACTTCATGACAAGTTCTGTCTCCAACATTTGGGGAAAGGCAGGGCTGCAGACAGCCCTGAAGCATCTTGGGAATTAGAGGAAAAGTTCTGAAACTAGGTTAGCAAATAATAATTAGATACCTCCTGGGGTGGGGGACTAGGCTGAATAAAAATTCAGGTCAGGACGCCTGAGGATGCCTGTCTTCCCCTAAGATAAACATAGCCTGGGAGTGATACTGGATCCCTGTCAACAGAACGGCCTGCTGCCCTGGGGTCCGGGCTGTGGAGTCCTAACCAGCAATATCTGTTTCTTTCCCCTCCCTAGGTCCCCTTCTATGTTGCAGACCTGGTATGATCATGGAGCAGCCTGTTTTTGCCACTCTTCCAGGCTCCCAGACCACCAGCCCAGTCAGCTAACACAGTCCACTGGAGGTTCTTCCAGAAGATGGACCCCTCATCTCTTCTTTCCCTAAAGTGTGTCATAACCAGGAGAGGTCAGGTACTTCCCCTCATGCCGCTCTAGTCCGTCTTAGTGCTGCTCCTTGATCACTCTGTGATGGGCTGGCCAAGCCACACAACCGAAGTGGCCATGACCACAGGGAAGCACTGTGTCACCCTCAGGGCCTTCCGACACAACACACAGGTCACAGAGAAGCCCCAGGACTCAGTGGCCACAGCTTCTGCATGTCAGGACACTCCTGTGGAGATGTCCAGATTCATCCCATTGAGGATCTAGAAGCACCTATGGTTGCGAGCACCTCGCTGTAGCTGACTGCAGTACTGGAGCCCTGACTGGCATCCACACCTCTGGGGACCTTGCTCACATGCTGTCAGCTGGTCCTGTGACATCTGTACTCATAGCATCACAAGCATCACAGAGGATTGGTCACCCGCAAACACTGGCATGTCCGGGGCATAGGCAGGTCTTGGAACGAGAGAGGTGGGTGCTTAGCAGTTCCACATGGGTGAATGGGATGTAAACCAGACTCTGAGAGGGTGGGCGAGCAGGGAGGTGGGAAAGCAGATGTCTACATGGATGGTTTGTGTGAAGGTTTTTCTGTTTTTTTTTTAATCTACTTATTTTGCAATTCTAATTGTCAAACCCAGGACCTCATGCATGATAGGCAAGCATTGCAGAACTGATCTAGACCCCCAGCCGAGTAGTAGCAATTTTTTAAAACTTTGGTTTCTCGTGAATTTAATATCATGCCTCCCACCTCCATCCCTTCATATCCATCTTCTGCCCTTGCAACCTCCCCCCAAAACAAAAGAAAATAAGGTAGAATAATAAAAATAAAACCTTGTGGAAGTAGTGTCACAGTGTGTCCCATAGTGTACCCTTCTGTCCACACATCTTTACTTGCAAATGTTCATTGCAATGAGTCATTGGTCTGGTTTGAGGCCTCTGGCTTCTGCTACACTGTCAATGCTGGGTCCTCACTGGGACTCCTGTTGTTGCTGCCCTGTGTCATGGAGATCCAGCAGCTTTGGATCAACAGGACCAGCCCCTTCACACGCTCCAGCAGATCATCAGTAGGGTAGATGTTGGGGTGGGCCAACTCAAAGCCCTGGATCTGGGGCTGGGAGGTAGCTGAGTTGGTCAGTCTGCTAGCTCTCCTGAGGCTGCACCACCAGGGCCAGCTCTCCAGCCCTAGATCACCCAATGTCGCAGCCTGCAAGGGGCAGGACCAGCTCTCCTGTTCTCATGCCCTTGGGGCTGGCTCGCCTGCATCCCCATCACCAGGGTCATCTCTACTGTGCTGCCCAGGTAAGGTGCAGCCCATGGACATCAATATGGTTCCAGGCGGCAGCCCGGATCAGGGATGTCCATATGGTCTTAGGTGGTAACAGGGGCCATGGACATTGACACAGACCCCTGTTGCTGCATGGCTACAGATCCAGACATCAGCAGCAGCTCAGGCTGGGGCATCACCATGACCTCAGGTGGTAGGGCAGGCTCCTCCTCACATCAGGCTGTTCTCCACCCTCATGTTTCTAGTTCCTTCTCTCTTCATAGGGCTCAGCTTCTTTTTCTCTCCTATCTCTCCACTACATACTTTGTGTGTGTGTGTATGTGTGTGTGTGTGTGTGTGTGTGTGTGTGTGTGTGTGTGTGTGTGTGTGATTCCACTCAGGCCTCACTTGGTGAAGCAGACATTTGCTGGAGTTATTTAGGGTGTCTGGATCACTGAAAAGCCCACCCCAAGAAAAATGTAAGCATTTCAAGCAAATATTTGAAAGTCTAAAAGGATTTAAGAACCATGTTCCAAAGCTGAGTGTAGCAGCTCACACTTTTAGTCACAGGACTTGGGAGGAAGAGGCAGGCAGATCTCTGAGTTTGAGGCCAGCCTGCTCTACAGAGTGAGTTCTAGGAGAAACTAGGGCTACACAGAGAAACCCTGTCTTGAAAACCAAGGCAAAAATGAAACAAACAAAACCAAAAAGAACTCTCTCTCTCTCCCTCCCCACCTCTGTCTGTCTCTGTCTCTGTCTCTCTCTCTCTCTCTGTGTCTGTCTCTGTCTCTCTCTCTCCCTCCCTCCCCCTCCTTCCTTCCCTCCCTCCCTCCCTCTCTGTCTCTCTCTGTCTGTATGTCTCTCTGTCTCTGTCTGTCTGTCTCTGTCTCTGTCTCTCTCTCTCTCACACACACACACACGCACATAAGAGCAGAGATGGTGTTGGGGGAGCTTGGGACTCAGTTACTTGGGGTTCACCACCATCTATGCAGTTGAAGATGCACAGCTGGCTTTCCTGAAACCCCCCTGAAGTTGGACGTGTCCTCAGAAAAGACCCAAAATCCCAAAGTCTCCGCCCCCTCCCAGCCACCCCTTGAGATAGGGCTCTGTACATAGCCCTGGCTGTTCTGGAACGCACTTTGCAGACCAACCTGGTCTTGAACTCACAGAGACCCACCTGCCTCAGCCTCCAAGTGCACCAACAAGCCCAGCTCTTGATGTTTTTCAGTCTCGAGGAGGTTGGCGGGATCCTTTCCGTAAGGCTGAAGGGAGAGTTTGATGTTGCTTTAATGGACACAACGCCTTGATTTCTTCCTGTTAATCACTCCATCTCCCTGAACCTCACCGTGCAAGGCCCTGTAACCAAGTCTGCATTTTCATTATCATCTAAAAAGCCTCGATAATAACATGGACTATCTCCTGAGCAGAGATGGCTTACACAGCCCTTTGGCCTTTTTAAAGGACGCCCAATGATTCATTTATTAAATCATTGATGTCTTCCCAAAGGATGGATCTTACATTTAGGAGAACTGGCTTCAGCTAAGAAAGCTGAACGCTTTAATCAATTTTGACAATTTGTAAGCACTATTCGTTATTTAGTCCCCACACTAGAGGATTGGGGATCACAGGCACAGTGACAATTTGTGCAGTGGACCCAATTTTATAAGCACATTAAATATGTGTCCAGTAAAGTGAATTTTATAATCACATAACTTAGCTGGAATATCTCATGTAAGACTAATTCTTTCTAATAGAATTCTTCTTACATATTGTGGGAAGAGGAACCTCAGCCCAGTGGGAAGTATTCAGATTCAGCACCAAGACCCAACATGGCGTCTACGTGCCAGATGGATTTGAATAAGACGCCATCGTAAGGTTTCAAATGCTCTCTTTGGTAAAGACAAACATAAAATCCTATCTTATATGCTAGATTTTTTTTTGTAAATGTAAGCCTTATGCTATCAAGTAAAAAGTTTCAGTTTTATTTCAGTATATTTAATTTTGAATTCAGAAAAATGCTTTAGATAAGCTTAGATTTTGAAATATTTTGACAAAATACTTTGAAGTTAGACAAAATTATTTTAGTATGAAAAAGATACCTTCTGTTTTTACATCCTTATCAATAAGTTTAAATATTTATTTTGGCATATACTATTATGTAAATATGCATGTCAATTTTCATTTTTTAATTCCAAGTAATCTGACTTAGGAGAAAACTTGGGAGGAAAGTGACTTTAAGCCTTTTCTCTACACATTGGTAATTTGTGAAAAAAAATAATTGTTGCAGTTCCAACCAGCAGAGACAAGGTGCCATCTGTGGTGTGGATGAAGAAGTTAGGATCACCCAAGTATGTGGCTAAACTTAAAGGCATCTTCACAAACCTCTAAATGGGCAGCTAGGGCTTGACTTTAAGATCACCAGGTTTTTTTTGTTTTTTGTTTTTTTTCAACCTCAGATTCCACAATGAACTCTTACATGCCTGCATTTCCACTCATTCAGGCTCAAATAAGGACCCAAGAAAACTGGCTTTTTTTTTAGAAGAGCCAGCATCAAGAGAGAAAGCCGCAGACAGACAATAATCCTGTACATTAAAGCCCTAAGTTCAAAACCAGCATGAAAATGTTTACACGAGTTTTAAATTAGGCATGCTGAGAATAGTAATTTTAGTATACAATAAGTTCAGAATGTAAAATGAAGAAGCCACAGATTCAACACTTAATTACTTTTAAGAATTCAAGAGGTAGATTGAGAGATAACCCATGCTGGCTTAGATACAAAATGACAGGTTAAAAAAACAGTTCCGTTAATTTAGAGTACATTTTTCATAGAAACAATGTAAGAAATTGCACATCTTAGGCAAAGCCTCCTCAAATGACAGCAAAGCTCAGGATGTGAAAATTGCTACATAGACATAAGATAACATCTTTCCTTATTTTAATTAATTATTTTATGGGTGTGGTGTTTTACCTGCATGTATGCTGGT
Organism: Rattus norvegicus; assembly: GCF_021556685.1. Taxonomy (NCBI): domain Eukaryota; kingdom Metazoa; phylum Chordata; class Mammalia; order Rodentia; family Muridae; genus Rattus; species Rattus norvegicus. The sequence continues at coordinate 79,986,855 of NC_141547.1, forward strand.
GTACCATGTGTGTGTAGTGCCCACAGAGAGACCAGAAAAGGGAGTCAGATACTCCCAGAACTGGAGTTACAGATGTCGTGAGCCCTGTATGGATGCTGTATGGGAACCGAACCTGGGTCCTACGGAAGACCAACCGGTGTTTTCAGCCACAGAGCCATGTTTCCAGACCCTTTCCCAGTTTTAAAAACCTGAGCAGCAGAGAGGAAGATTCCCTTGAAAAATAAAGGTTTCTCATGAAAGTCAGAAATTTGGTTTTTTAGATCAATAGGGTAGTCTGAAATCCCTTACCAAATCCCAGTGGGTCCTGATGTGACACGGGAAACTATAATTAAAATTTTCAGCTCAGTTTTTAAGAAGCATAAACAGCATAAGAACCATCTTTCCTTCCATGCTTTATGTGTGGAGGCCAGGCCATCTTTTCCTGTTTTTCAGAATCTGTTCCCCACGGGGCTTACTGAGAAAAGAATTGGGGGCACGGGGGAGGGGGAGAGGGGCACCGGCCAGAGAGCAGGTGAGAGTCAGGGGCTGCACAAAGTTGGGTTCCCCAAGGGCTCATCTTGAGTTCTCATACAACCTCTAAAACGTCTGAGTCTTTAACACCCCCTTTTAATTTTTAAATATAGTTCCCCAACTCTCTTAATTTCTGTCCCTGCACTTTTGTTTCCCTTCCTGGTTTCCTATGCTAGCTGCAGAGCGTGGTGGCAGTCTGGGTCAGATGGGTGTGCCCTTTTTCGAGGGGCTCCCTCGGCTCTCACCTCAAGGTTGGCTCCTGCTGAGACTTTAATTTACACATATGGGAACTTGGGGACACCGAGGATGCTGAGTAATCGTCTGTTATGTGTGTTTCCGGGTGAGCTAAGAAGGCTCTTCAGACCCAGGAATAGAGTGTGTTATGCAGTTTCCCCATGAGGCCGCTGGACATCCCGGGAGCTAGTCCACAGACACCTGCTCTGCTGTGACAGAGCTGTGAGAAGTCTGGGAACTTCTCAGTAAGGCAGGACTTCATTCCTAAGACTCAGTGTGGGGCCGTAAAGACAGCTCAGTGGATAAAGTCACTCACCGCCAAACCTGAGGCTTGAATTTGATTCCTAGTATCCACACAGTAGGAGAGAACTGTCTCCAGCAAGTTACCTTCTGACGTGTACACACACACACACACCACACACACACACACACATGCACATGCACACGCATGCACACATGCACACACATGTGTGGCCTCCTCTGAACGAGGGGATCTAATTTTGCCTTGGCCTCCTGTGACCAGTACCCACCATTGTTCCTCAGGACAGCACGGCTGTGACCTACTTGCTTCCCACATCAGTCCAGAATCTGCCTCCAGGTATTTCCTGTCCACTGGCCCAAGCCTTTCCCTAACACAGGCTGGTTTGATTTAAGCTTCCTGCAGGGTCAGCAGATTTGCAAACCGCAGGTTTCTTCAATTTCTTTGAAGAGGAAAAAAATAGAAAGGAAAATCATTTTCCAAAGTATTATCTTCCCTCCCAATCAATCAAGGCCGCCAGGCCTGGCTGAGACCCAGAGCCTGCTGGATAGCAGATCCGGTGACTTACACCCCAGAAGGGTCTGGGGAGATTTAGATGTCCTGCCCCGGGTCCCTACTGGCTCTGCCTGCCAGCCCAGGTCTGGCCTAGCTGGATGGGAGGGAATTAGCTCCTACTCACCACCCCACACTGCTCCCTGTCAGGCGGATGGAGCTCCCACCAGCTGAGGTCCCATCTCTTCCCTTAACTCAAGGATTTAGACCTATTGAGAGGTCACCTCCATGAGCCTGGGCTCCTACTGAGCTGTACTGAGAGACTGGGAGTCAGACCCCAAACAAGAGGCTTCCAGCCCAGTAGGGATCACCTGTGCAGGGCCCTTGGAGGTGTCTGTAGGGGAGTAGGGGAGGGACGACAGACAACACAGGACAATGTGTTCCTTCCTAGTCACCCTGGAAGAAACAAAGGGGACAATAATGACAAGGGATGACTTGCTTGAGATCTGCCCCTCTGCATCCCTCAAGGCTCCCACACCCAGTAAGTGCTTGCTTGCTTGCTTAGTTATCAAATAGATCCACAGCAGGGATCAAACAGTCTGTCCCCCATCCTTGACAGCTCAGCATAACCCCAGCAGGCCAAGTCCCCAACCCAACCACACACTATCCCAGCCAAGTCTACCTGACCACATTCACAACACCATGACAACCTGGCATTAGGATCCCACTTCTGTCCTGCAGCCGCCCCTGCCCCAGCTCCATCCCCACACTCCATTCCTTCCTGAGCACTCCCCTCCCCATTTCCCAGAGGCCAGGAGAGGCATCCACTGTCAACTGGGGGGGGTGGGGGGCGGGGAGGATGCTGGCCAGTGATTGCTGTGATCACACCTCTATGTCCTTTCATCCTCTTACTGTTGGCATCCCTGTATAGCCTCAGCCACAGCAGCAGCCTGCTTGGACTCCGCCCCTGATATTTGGACTTCAGAGCAGCATGGCTAGTCATAAGGCTCTTAACTTTGCAGGTGGAATTTACCTTCAGCTGCACTGGACAGATGCTGAGAGGGCCCACCAAGTCCCTGCTGGCCCCATCCATTCGAGGTTCGGCCTTCAGGAGACCATGAAACAGTCCCCAGAGAATGGGAAGACAGCAGGAGATGACAGAGTTCCCACAATATCTTCAGCCACCCAATTTCCTGCCCCAACTCCAGGGACCCTCCCTTCCTCCAAAGCAAAGTAATAAGGGACTTATGCACCCCAAATTTGCCTCACAGTACTCTACTCCTCCCGGCCTTACATAGCATGTTGAGTCAGCACTCCTCAGCTGAGGGAAATGGGCAGAGCCCCTCCCTCAGTATCCTCCCCTAGTTAGGGCTTCCCCTCACCAGCCCATAACCTTCCCACTCAGACCAGGGTCACGGCACCCCAGTAAACCACCTCAGCACTGCCTCCTACCCCCAAAACCTCTAAAAAAAAAAGATGATCCCAATTCTTACTAGTCTCCAAGAACACAACAGCTACACCATGGAGGTAGGAAAAAAAAGCACACACCTTCCAGTACTGCTCACAGAGACCCAGTCTGGCGAGATCTAAAGGCAGATGAGGAGGCTGTAAAATGTGAAGGGCCCAGGGCTGCTCTCTGCAAAAGCCTAGCTGGACCTAAGCTAGAGGGGTCACCACTGCCCCTCCCCCTCCCCCTCCCTCACTTAAGCTCTGAACTCCCAGCACCTGCAGCAACTCTTGGTTCTTTATGAACTTAGACCTGAGCACTGTGTGTGTGTGTGTGTGTGTGTGTGTGTGTGTGTGTGTGTGTGTGTGTGTGTGTGTGTGTGTGCGCGTGCGTGCAAGCGTGCGATGTTTGTCTTTAAGGAGAGATTTGAATGCACATACCTACTATCTGTTATCTCTCTACAGCTTATCAACACATCTATCTTCTTTATAAGTAGACAGGTGATAAAGAGGCCAATTAACAAAAAAGCCGTTTCCAAAGGAGTTCCCCCACCCCACCCCACCCCCCTGTTAATCCCTGCAGCTTGCAGGCCTGGTTTCACAGGGCAGAAGTCTATCACGCTATGATTTGGGAGGTGGATCTGACCTTGGGTTTGGAGCAGTGTGACTCACAGGACCGAGGAAATCTCTGCTGGTGGCTGCAGCTCCATGGGCAGGGGGTGGACAGGCAGCAAGCAGAGCTCAAGGGCACTGTTCATCCGTTTTCAGGAGGGGCTGAGGCAGGCTGTCATTTAGAAGAGCTCAAGGACAAGAGGCACATCTAAGGAAGCTTTCTCATGGCAGGGGACAGCCAGATGCTGGGGAGAGAGTCGGGGGTGGTGGTTTAGGACTGGCCCTGCTGAACAGCAAAGGGCAGTGGAAATTACTTACAGTCCTGTCTCTAGCCATGACCTCCATGGTCACTCATCTCCAGGAACGCTGTCAGCTTAGGAGTTGAGTTGGTAAAAGAAACCTCACCTGCCTGCACAGCCTCCCCCACCTGACTGCACAGCCTCCCCAACCTGACTGCACAGCCTCCCCCACCTGACTGCACAGCCTCCCCCACCTGACTACACAGCCTCCCCCACCTGACTGCACAGCCTCCCCCACCTGCACCCCCCCTCCACCACCTGCCTGCACAGCCTCCCTGAGCTTGGTGTGGATACTGACCACAGCAAGCCACAACCAGAGAATGCAAAGTGCTGAGAGGCCAGTCCTGTCAGTCACCAGCAAGAAGGCTTGCAAGATGGAGCTGCCAGGCACGAGATAGAGTTGAGCCAAGAGAAGTGAACACCTGCCCTAGTTATAACCTTCTCCTCTCTGGCCCTGGGAAAGTTCTGTGCCCTCAGGCCTCTGACAGAATCTGAACAAAGGGAAGTACCAGCCACTGGGATGGATTTTGTTCCTTTTGCACCCCAGAAACCCCCTCAGACAGGTAACTTTAGGAGTCCTTCCCTGGGGATGCTGCCTTACAAGCCGTTAACTTCGCCCACAGCCTGCCCATAACCACTTTCTCTGTTCCCTTTTCCCACTTGAGGTTTCTGCTCGAAGCTCTCTTCCTGGTCTTGCTTGATACAGAGGAGAGTCTTAAGGGCAAGACCCATGCCTGGGATGGCTTTCTGCCAAGTGCAGTGGGCTGATCAGTGTGTCAGACTTTCATTCTCACTGGGATGCATGTGGCCTCTCTCTTGGTGCCTGAAGCTTTCCTCGGTAGCTGGTCCGGGCTTCCTGGCATCTTCACTATCCTGGGATGTCCACTGCCAAGTAAGAGTCACTCTCAAAGCTCCACGCACAACCCATTCAGGGGTTCTCTGCAGGGATATGTCCCTAGTCCAATGGGGATTCTTTCTGGAACCTTGGTGAAACACCTCGTGGCTCCATAACTCTTACATTCTGCTGCCTGAAAGAAACATCACCATATAGATGATGCCAACTTCCACTGCCAGCTCAGAATGCAGTCGGGCCTCTTCTAGCCCCTGGTTGCAGGGGCTGAGTGTGTGTGCAGCTGAAATGAGAGATGTACTCCTTGAGTGTACATGTTAGGAAACCCTTTTTGAGCAGAGTATTCCAACAGTGCTATCTTTTCAAGCACCCTAGCTTTAGTTTCTATAAGATTTATTATCATATGTGTATGTGTATGGGCCTGAGTACATTTGTGCATGTGGGGTGTGTGTGTGTGTGTGTGTGTGTGTGTGTGTGTGTGTGTGTGTGTTTGTGTGTGTGTGTGTAGGCTCCTGTAGAGGCCAGAAGACAGTGTCAGATCCCCTGACACAGTTGTGATCTGCCATGTGGGTGCTGGGACTTGAACCCAGATCTTCTATAAGAGCTCTTAACCACTGAGCCATCTCTTCAGCCCCCAGAGTCTTCTTAAAGGAAAGACTTGAAATAAATGTGTGTGTTCACACTCTGGGCTCTCACTTCTTGCTGTTGTCCTATGGTTTCTCCTTAGCTAATACCGGTTTTATCCATAGCTTTAACAGTGATCAAACTGACAAAACTGCCCACCCCCATCTTCCTGCTGCACACTTTGCTCCTCCCACTGCAAACCTGGCAAAAAGCAGCCACCACTAACCGTGCCACAGCCAGGATGCTGTGCAATCTGGAAATTTCCTCCACCAATAATTTAGCTCATTGCATGTGAATTAAGCCTCACCTGAGTTTCTGGACACAGGTAGACTATACCTAGAGTACAACATGGATGACTTCCAGTTGGATTCTCAGTAGGATCCCCGTGGGCACCAGAAACTTCAAGAGCATCTCCAAGCTCTCCCATACTCCTCCTGCCGAGCAGTGACAAAGGCCTGTGAACACACTTGGGTGAATCACAGAGGTGCCCGATTTTCAGTACTGATTTTCTTTTTCATTTGTGTGGCAGGCCAGAGGGAACATGAGGGAGGAAAGATATATCTTGACCCATAGTGTCAGACTGCTTTTGGTGGCTTCACTGTGGCAGGAGCATGTGGCACATGCAGGAGCATGTGGCAGAGGCTTCTCAGATCTTGGTGCACTCAGACAAAAAGCAGGTTTAACCTTCAGAGATTCTCTGCGAATGGCTACTCCTGCAGCTTAGACCGCACATTTCTAAGGGCCCTGAAACCTCTCTGAATAGCCCCACAATGCATTGGGCACTGAGGGCCATTTTGCACTCAAACTTTAACACCAGAAAGTGGGATAGGAGGCTCTGAACTGGGGCAGGGGGTGGGGAGCTTTCATGGGAAGGACAGCTGGCTGGGCTCGTCTGTGGGGAAGGATACGGTAAGAGGTTGATTTAGATGTGAAACTCAGAAGAAATGGAGCAGGAGGGTGAAACCTGGCTGTGGGGACAGGTCAGGTGACACCCTTGATAAGAAGTCTGGACGGGCAGAGAAGAGATAGGCAGAAGGTGGAGATCTATGGACATATAGGCGGGAACTTTAGTGCACACACAGGAGACCTGGGAGGTAGGGATCCCAGAGGGGTTCCCTGAGATGCAGGCATGAGAGCCCTATACTTAAGATGAGTTAGGCTCAGGGTTGGTCAAGCAATGCTAACAGGGCATCACCGTCAAACACAGAACACTACACAGCTCAGGTCCTGAGACATGAGGGTGGCCTGAGTTGGGGCTGGACAGAGCAATCAGAGGTGCACGCTTTTGCCTGATGGCCAACAGCTCTACCGTTTGAAATGAGGGACATAGATGGAAAAGTATTGGTGTTAGGAGACAAGGAGAGGGTCAGAGAGGAAAGGCCGATGGATCCCCAGGAGCCGAGGACAGGGAAGAAGTGGAGTGTGCTATGGGAGGTGTCCTTTCAAGGGTGGTCAAGGCAGGACTGGCTCAGGAAGGGGCAGAGGTGAGTAGAGGGGTCTGTCCCTGTCTTTATCCCTCTCCACTGTGCCCATGGTCTTCCCTCTCTCCTGGTCAGGGTCTCCTCATGATCTCAGCTCCACGGGGTAGAAAGAGTAGCCTGTGTACTGTCTCCTCCATGCCCAGGGAGCCGCAGCTGCAGGCCGTACCGCATGCTTCACAGGCGCCGAGCATTGCGCCTTGGCCCCGCCTGTGAGAAGCCAGTCGCCAATAGCTCTTTTCATTCCTAGACACTGCAATGTCCCCTGGGCTGGATAGGACTTCTTTCAGCTAAGAGCAAGTCATTGGCTTGAGGCTGTGGGACAGGGCAAGGCCATTATTTAGCCTGGCTTTCTCCCATTAGTCTACTAAAGGCCCAAAGAGGCAATGACAATGTCAGGGACACCCGACCTAGCTGTAGAGATATATTACCTCAGGGACTCTACCCGCTCAGCATAAAGCATAGTGCTGCAAAAATAAACGAGAGACAGACAGACAGACAGACAGACAGACAGACAGACTTCAGCTAGGAAAAAAGGAAGGGTATATATTTTTCCCTAAGCAAAGGAGCCAGAGGCACACAAACAGCTTAACCACTGCAGAGAGGCAAACATATTCTCTCTGGTTAAACAGCCTGGGTCTCCTCCTTCAATCTCACTCTGAGGAGGCATTTCTAAGCCTGAATGTGGGATGGTGCTGGAGTTTTGATTTGCCGAGAATGACGATTGAGACCAATTACACTTAATCACCGCCGTGCCAGGCGATGAGCGGAGGCGGCACTGGCCGTGTCTGTAGGCGGGGCACAAAGCAAAGGAGGCTCCTGCCTGGGTCCAAGTGTGAGGCAGGGACCAGCCCAGGGCACAGGGAATCCACTGTAGTCTCTCTGGCCACTTCCTTCCTCTTTTGAAGCCTCACTCTGGGGCCTTCTTCACATTACAATGACAGAAATTAGTGGCACCCCATGTGGTGGGTGATAAAAATAGTCATGTTTACAGATTACATGACAGATGACACATGCTGTGTGGAAACACCTCACATTTCCTTAGTCACTTATTGCTGGTGACAACCCCTTAGCTAGACTTTCTAAGTAGGCAATGAGAGGGTGGTGCCCTGAGTGTCCAGGCAGCCTGGCTACTGTGCAATTAAAGGCTAGGTCATGACGGGCTCACTGGGATTCAGAAACACTGTACCTTAGACTCTGTCTAAAGGGTCTCCAAACCCAGCTGTGACTTGTGGCCTAGGGAGGTATAAAAGGCTGAGCTCAGGGCAAGTGGGCATGGAGTTCTAGGTCAAGCTTGGGTCAGCCAAGACCAACCATCCCTGTGTACCTGTGACAATTGTTTCTTGAGATGGGGGAAGAGGGCGGGACTGCCACAACCAGGACAAGGCCTGCGGCCCTCATGACTGCTCGGCACCATAGGAGATGTGAGAGCCTGAGTCTGAGAAACTGTTCCACCTGCCCCACCTCCACTAGGCACAGGGCCTTCTGGGAGGCGTCTCCTGCAAAGGTTTATTTTCACCCGTGATAGGATAATTACAGGGAAGAGGGGAAGAATCAAGTGGCAGGAATCAGACTACAGAAAACGCAGCCTACTTCCTCAGGCTCCTCTGAAATCATAACCTCGTCTTCAGTGTGACTGACGATGCAGGCCCGGTGCTGGGAGATGCTTTCCATGACAGTGGCCCAGTGACATGGCGACTTCCAACCAGAAGTGCCTTCTGTGGTCCCAACTGGCTGGCAGTCCCCATGCCCACCCTGACTCTTCCCCTGGACTGTGACTATGTGGAGGCCTCTTCTCCAGGGGCCAGTAGGCTGTGACCTCGGGCAAGATGGTCGGGCTCCGACATGACCATCCTGATGTAGATGGGGTCACCTTCCTTCCCTGCCACCCCCACATGGAGGGAGTTGTCTTCTTTTCCTGTGCCCCATCCATCATTCTCCAGGGGCAGAATTCTCCCCATCCCCTCCCCACCCTGTTCTCTTCTGGCTATAGGCCTGGAGTGGTCCTCTAAAGAACTGAGGCGATCTGAAGCTATAAAGGGTGTTCTGGAAGCCAGCTGCCCCTATCTTGCCACTATTGTTCCCCTGCTAAGTTAGGGACCTCCTTTCACTGCTCTCAGGTGATCCCAGATGAGCCTTAAGGGGCCCTGGGGTGGACGAGCATGAGTTGTAAGGTCATCTGCCTTCCATCTAATTCCTTGCACACACATCCCCCCCCCCCTTTTCTTAACGAAATGCAGCATTTGCTGCCCTTTTAGGTCTACAGACACCTTGACTGAGCCCCTTCAAACAAGCCATTCCTCACTCACCACACCTTGCAATGCCATGACTGTCTGCTCTATCAGCAAGCCCACAGGGATATACCGGCAGTCACCAATGCCTACTGTTCATATGGATCCTTCTCTGTGGAACATTGGACTCTGACAAATGTCATGCAAATCAGTGGCATTCCTAGACCTGCTCCAGGATCCTCCTAGCCACACCATCCCAATATGGGGACCAACTTGCCCAGCCTAGTTGAGGTAGTCGTAGCAGGACTTGGGGTGGATCTGAGAGGAGCTAAGGTCACATGACTGAGCCAGTTCCAGGTGGAAGGCTCCAGAGTCTGCAGGAAACAGGGGAGTCATGCTTTCCCTCACGGCCAGCCACGCTTTTTTAGAGCCAGTCTCCCACTGGGCCCAACCTGTTCCTTTTGCCTCAGGAGCCTCCCTCTGTCCTCTCTGGTGGATACAGACCACTGTCTGCTGGACTCTGCCTCAGAGTACTGCCCGTGCACTACCTGAAGGCCTTCCTCAATCTTGGTATTAGGTAGCTGTCCCTAAGGAGTCACAGGCTTCTCTGGGTGGGCAAAGACTCCCTCTTGGGGGCAGCTGGGCCTCCTGGGGTGTTCTTTCAAGCTGACCCAAGGCCCAGTCACCTCCCAGGATCTACGGTGACCTCCACTGCTTCTCTGTCTCTGTCCCTCCTGAGGTCCTCCTGAGCTTCCTGCAGGAGGTGAGGCATAAGACATAAGCCACCTGGAGAAGGGACAGAGCAGAGCCCGGTGCTACAGAAGGAGAGAAGCATGTTGGGGAGCACGCACCTCTCTACCTCTCTAACCTGAGAGTCATCTCAAAAACCAGCCCACCACAGGAGCATTCCTCACTCTGTGAATAGGAGCACCGAGTTTCAAATCGAGCAAGGGTCACTCAAGGTCACTGTGATGGTCTCTGTTGCCATTGTCACCATGGCGGGCTATAGAATCACTTGGGAGAGGAGCTTCCGAGTTCACCCTGTCTCAATGATGTTAGCTGTCCCCTAACGTGGGACACACCACTCCGTGGTCTGAGGCCTTGACTGATGAAAGAGAAAGAGACTGGGCAGTAGTGTTCATATCTGCTCCCTGACTGACCATAGTGTGGCCACTCCTGCAGCCAGGGCTTCCCGCTGTGACCTGTTGGCCCTCAAACTGTGAGCTGAAGTGAATGAACCCTCCCTCCCTCCCTCTCTTCCTCCCTTCCTTCCTTTCTCTTTCCCTCCCTTCCTCCCTCCCTCTCTCCCTCCATTCCTCTCTTCCTTCCTCCCTCCCTTCCTTCCTTCCTCCCTCCCTCCCTCCTTCCCTCCCTCCCTCCCTTCCTCCCTCCCTCCCTCCATTCCTCTCTCCCTCCCTCCCTTCCTTCCTTCCTTCCCTCCCTCCCTCCCTCTCTTCCTCCCTCCCTCCCTCCCTCCCTTCCTTCCTCCCTCCCTCCCTCTCTTCCTCCCTCCCTCCCTCCCTCCCTCCCTTCCTTCCTCCCTCCCTCCCTCTCTTCCTTCCTCCCTCCCTCTCTCCTTCCCTCCCTTCCTCCCTTCCTTGAGTTGCTTTTGTCAAGGTATTTTGCCACAGCGAAGGGGAAAGTAACGAATTCTATCGCACAGCTAGCCATGCTGTGAGGAGAGACCATCCTGCATCTAAACATCAAGAAGCCAGATCCCCAAACCCTGAGCAGTGCCACAATCAGGACTTCGAGAAAGAGGCCAACCAGACAGGATCAGGAAACAGACACTGTGACCTGAGAAGCTGTGTGACTTTGTGCTTGTGGCTTCCCTCTCTGGACCTGCTTCTTTTGTGCTCGGGCCTCCTGACTATGTGAGGATGATGCTGATCAGGTGGCATGAATTTGGAGCCGGTATCGAATGCCCGAAGGTACCCACCCACGTGGCCTCCTTCCCTAAGGGGGCCACCCAAGACTCCATGTGGGAGGACAAGCAGCTGAGGAAGGAGTGGGGAGTGCCAGAGGCAGTGTTGTTTCTATAGCAACCTAAGTTGCTACTCACCTTCTGCAGCAGCAGCTGGGGCACACCGGGGAGAGAGAGAACCAGTACTTCTCATCCCCTCCTGGACTAGCCACTGTCTGGACAAGTGGCAGGGGTAGGCTGGGTGCCCATGGGAGAATCACCCTGACTTACCCAGTATCCATTGTGTCTGCCGAGCACAGGAACAGTTGATCCAGCCTCTACCCTCCTTACAAGCTTCCAGAATGCCTTCTCTCCCCAACTTCATCCTTATTTTTCAAGGTGGAATTGGACCTCGTGAGAACCCAGCCTCAAGGGATCCACCCAAGCTTCTGCCCTCTGTGGCTTCAAGGGCCATCCAAGTGCACCCTGAGGAAAGGTCCAGCAGAGCCTGTCTCTCTAAGCCCCCACTTGGGATAGATGTGTGCACAGGCCCATAGGAGCCAAGGCCATGAACCAGGGCAGAGAAACAACAGGGCAACAGTTTGCTGAGGGGCAATGGGCTCCTAGTCCATAGGACATTTAACAGATGCTGACTGAACAGAACACACAAAGCAGTGGGACTTAGTGACTACAGGACCAAGAGCCTTCTTCAGGGTCACACTTTCAAAGAGCTCACTGCAGGAGCCCAGGCCCCAGGTAACAGTGACTTACAGAACAGGGCCAGAGAAAGATCAATGGTACTTTCCTTACAAGGGCTGAGTTCCCAGTACCTGTACCAGGGACAAGGACCCCCAGCTCCTGCTGGCCTGCAAACGGTACACAAGTGTGCATGTACCTCCCGTAATATATGCATATCATACTTGTCCCATGCAAATGGGACCCCATAGGGTTGCAGGGTCTCCATGGCAGCCCCATGCCCACAGAGAATGCTGAAGAGCAGTTCCTAATGGAACCTGAATTCACTGCAGTTCATTTCAGTTCAGTTCAGCTCAGTCCAAATCCAACACGATAACAATCTGGATTTATTTCAGTTCATTTTAGTTCAACCCGATCAGAATTCGTCTCACTCCTAATGTATGTGCCAGTCCTAGAGAACCGGCACCTGTTAAGAGGTATCAGCAAGAACCCCCAAACCAGGACACACTGCTGGCTCCCACCCACCTGTCTGACCACCTGTCTGTCTGCCTGTCTGACCACCTGTTCGACCACCTATGTCTGCCTGCCTGTCTGCCTTTCTGACCACCTGTCTGGCCACCTGTCTGCCTGCCTGTTGCCTTTCTGACCACCTGTCTGGCCACCTGTCTGTCTGCCTGTCTGACCACCTATCTGACCACCTGTCTGATCACCTGTCTGTCTGCCTGCCTGTCTGCCTTTCTGACCGCCTGTCTGACCACCTGTCTGACTACCTGTCTGATCACCTGTCTGACCACCTGTTCACATGCCTGAGCAGTACATGGGCTCTGCCCACCTGGCTGTCCCTCCCAGAAGCTTATTTGTTTCCCAGTCTCTCCTCCCCTACTCCTCCTCTGTTTTCCTTTTCCACATCTCCCTCCCTCTTCTATTCCTCCATATCTCCATTTTTCCCTCCTCTTCCACTCCTCCTCTTCCCCAGTAGCAGTACATTTTCTTCCTTCTTTCCTGAGACACTCTCACTGGCACGGAATCACTAATTAGGCTAAGCTGACAGGCCAATGAGCCTTCCTGACTCCTCCTGTCTCTGCATCCACACTCTGGATGACAAGCGGGAGCCACCATAGTTGCCTTTTGAAAATGTGGGCTCTGGTGGCAGGGTATTGTGGCACACACCTTGAGTCCCAGCACCTGGGGGCAGAGGTCAGTTCAAGGCCAGCCTGATCTACATAGTGAGTTCCAGGACAGCCAGGGCTACGTAGAGAAAACCTGTTTGTTTGTTTGTTTGTTTGTTTCATTTATTTTTATTTTGTTTTATTTTAAAAATAAATAAACAAACAAATACAAATTTTTTTTTAAAATGAGTTCTGGGATCCAACTCTCATCTTGCCAATGGAAGTGTCAGTCCAGGCTCCATAGTTCCCCTATCTCTCATGAGTTTTCTTTCTTCTTCGATAAGAAGGGAGACTTTTTCTTCTCTCATGGATTCTCCAGTACCTAAGACCAGACCAGGCACTTTGGAGGATCTCAGTAAATATTCCCTATACTAACCAATTAACAAACAAAGAACAAGGTAAAGGGACTGGCTCTGCCAGACCACAGCCATTACACAGTTATGGTCTCACTCTGAATCCCTGGCTGGCCTGGAATTTGCTGTGTAGACAGGCTTACCTCGACCTCACAGAGATCCACCTGACTCTGTCTCCCAAATTCTGGGATTAAAGTGTGTGATTTATTTCTATTTTATATGCACTGGTGCTTTGCCTGCATGTGTGTCTGTTGGATCCCCTGAAACTGGAGTTACAAACAGCTCTGAGCCAACTATGCCGGCACCGGGAATTGAACCCAGATCCTCTGGAAGGGCAACCAGTGCTTTTAACCACTAAACCATCTCTCCAGACCCCGAAGTTATATTTTGAAAACAGGTGGTTTTGGACAGGAATGGGCAACATGAGCAAGGGCAGAGAACAGAGTGCCCAGAAAGGGACCCTGTCTCTGTGGAGTGATCATGAAGGTGGGGGCGGGGTGGCTGCTGTGCCTGGAGAGGGGCACCCATGACACATGACAGAAGATTGAGGAGTGAGCAGGAATGAGCAAAGCTTGGATCTCACCTGACTAAAGTTTAAATTAAAAAAAAAGTTTCAAATTCGAAAGAAGTAAAGAAAACCATAACTTCATAATGGGTAAGGATTTTATGGCAAACCACAAAACCACGAACCCTGGCAAAATAATTAATCAATTCAGCTCCATTATGGCAATAACTTAAGTTCATTATGATCCATTATACATTCTTGTTTTTAAATGCATACTGAAATATTTACAAATAAATGCAGAGGAATCGACATTTTAATGTAGAAGGGATTAAAGTTACGGTGGCGAAAAAAAAAAAAAAAAAAAAAGACAAGACCCCGAAAAGAAAGTAAAAAGAGAGAAAGCACCTTATAACTCAGGATAGCTCGAATAACTGCCCCATATACAACCAGGAGATTGCTATCCTGAATATATAAAGAATTTCCCCCAAATCAACAAGAAGGAGGTGAAAAGAAACAGGAGCTGAAGAGGGAAATGCAAAGTGTAAATGGTTGCCCGGGGTTAGCTCAGACGCTGTACAAATTGACACCACAAGCTGTCTTGTGAGGCTTGACAGGCAGCTACATTAAATCATCCTAAGGGCTGTGAGGTCAGTTTGCCCTGTGCTGCAGGGACTTAACGGTGCTGGATTACACAACAGTGACTTGAAGTGAAGAGACGGCACTCCCCAGAGCCCCACAATCCCACTTTCCACTCTTCGAGCAATGAGTTGTATCTTTCCAGTAGGGTTTGTTGAACAACCACTCTGCACAGGACACCTTCAGCTGAGCCTCTCTCTCAACCATCAGAGCCACTTACAAGCAGAGGGAAGGGCCATGCAGAAGCAGAGCACCCAGTAAAGCCTGAAGAAAAACAAAAGAGTATTTGAATTCACTGCAAGACAGAAGCCCCTGCCAGGCTGGTTCCTCACACAGGCATGGTGGTGGCCACAGCCGCCCGGGTAGGTGGGTGGGTGGATGCTGAGGGAGCCAGGCTGCAGGGCTCTGGAAATAAAGCAGGCTGGTTACTCATTCCAGAGGCATGTAAATAGATCACTCAAACATTCAACTCTTTCTCAAGTGGGCCTCACACCTGTCCCTTTGTCGCCATGAGCAGTAATCAGCCTGAGAGGAAGCTCGTAAGAGGCAGGCGAAGCCGTACAGCAGCCTCTGCTGCAGCTCATCTCCTGTGCTGCCAACTTCCCTTGGTGAAAAGAGAGGCCACTGGCATTATTAACTGTCGCAGCTGGAGAAATATCCCCACACAGCCCTGGGGCTGTACAGGATAAAAGATGTAGCCATTCTCAGAACTGGGACCACAGGAAATGGGGTATAGTACCCCGTTTTCCTCTTGAATCTGCAGAGGCTGTGCCCTGTGGGGTGAGTATCAGAGTAACAGGCCTCCAGGGTGACCCTGCGTGAGCCACCTGACAGGGCCCCGAATGCTGGATGTGACATCGTCTGCCTGTTACCCTAGTACTTGGGACTCGGGGCTACCCTGAGCTCATGAATGCTTCAGAGTTTAGCTTTATGGTGAGAGGACACATCCTCTGGCTGGGGAGATGATCCAGTCCGTAGAGTACTTGCCACGCGGCATGAAAGCCTGAGTTAAATCCTCTGCACCCATATGAAATATGAGTATCTGAAATCTCAGTCCTGAAGAGGCAGAAGAGAAACCTGGGGCTTCCCAGCCAGTGTCGCCTAAGCAGAAAACCCCGGGTGCCAGTGAGAGGTTCTGGTCCAAAGGGCAGATACAGCCTGGAAGAAGAGACCTGAGGTTGACCTCTGTCCTCTCCTATGTTTCCAGACAACAGGGTTCTGTAGACATTGATCTGAGTGGCACTCTGGTATTCTATACTCGGTTCATGTGCACAGCTCCCCGATGCCAGACAGCCAGGGTCTTCCGTTTCTGTTTCTCAGCAGTAACACAGCCCTGATGGCCCGTTTGTTCTGTGAGGTTTTCAGACCATCAGGATCACAGAGCACTGACCATTCTTCACAGCATCCAAGGTTTTTAAAACCAAAGCATGCAATATGACAACACGACCCCAAATTCAGATACAATTTGGTGACTTGGTGTGTGCTAAGATCCCTGCTGGGGAATATCTCCCAGACAGAAGTGGGCAGGGTGGAAACAGGGGTCTTGAAGGTATGGTGTTCTTTTCTGATGGCTTCACTCACTTGGGCAAACGTCATCATACAGCCTGTCATCTCATAGCCTTGCTGGCCATGCTCAAGCAACCCTTTCTTCCAAGACCCGAACCCCCACCCCCACCTGCTTTCTCTACCTCCCTCAGGTATCAGACTTAAGAGGCTACTCAGGGTTCAGAAGATGTACTTCCTAGAGTGCTCCTCCCCACTTGGACCCCTCAATCCCAGCATCTGGTACCCTAGTGAGTTACTACTCCTCCCTGCCTCTGCTATCCCATCTCCACCCTAACCTTCTGTAGCCATGTCCCCAGGGCCAGAGGCACTCACTGCCCGAGTGTATGTGCAGACCAGAGGACAACTTTCTCATTCCTCAGGATCCTCGGGGATTGCCTGACTCTGCCTCCTCAGTCTGGAACTACAGATGCAAATGACCAAGCACGGCTTTTCTGCAGTCCTGGGGATTTGAACCCAGGACCTCATGCTTGCACACAAGCATCACTGAGCATCTCTACAGCCCCTTGTTTCCTTACTACACTCTTCACACCCTATAGCGTTTTTCACGGTCATTGACTTTCCAAAGTGTCCTCATTTGTCATGGAGTTAGGTGACTTCTATGGAATGAGGCTGAATTTCTGGCTCATGTTTGGGCTCCACAGCTGTACCCACAGAGGTGAGCTCTGAGGTTTTCTGACAGGTTTTGATATGAATCTGGCTTCATGAAAATGTATTGGGTAGTTTTCCATAGCTTCTCTCTGGAAGAGATTTACAGAACCCCGGCGTTATTAGTGCTTTGAATGTTTACAGCCTTACCTGGAAAACCACCAGCCCCAAAGCTGTGGGAGGAAGGAACTGGGGTTGAGATCTTCTTCTTGCCTTGAGACCATCTTGATGAGCCACACTTTCCAGGCAAACATTCCGTCTGCCTGAATTCTCTTTATTAAAACCGTGTCTAGGCTCGGTTGCCCTTTTTCTGTTTGCTAGCTTAGAATTTGCTGTTTCTCGTCTAAATTCGCTGGAAAGTGTGTGTGTGTGTGTGTGTGTGTGTGTGTGTGTGTGTGTGTAGTGTGCATCCACATGAGTAGATGGGGTGTGTCTGTGTGTATATACATATACACACATAACCCTACATGAGTTCTGCTATTAATTTCTCATCAGTTAACCCCACTGACTTCTGGTTTGACCCTCATTATCCCCTGACCTTGGCTTTCTGGACATCTGCTGGGCATTTGTGGCTGAGGACAGCCTTCCATTCCTCTCTGCAGGATGCAAAGTCCAACTTCAGTTCCAACATAATCTTCCTGAGTCTTTCCGCCTGAAGCTGAGTGTTCTTGTTCTCTAGGAGGGACCTCAGTCTAGATCCTATGACCTGTGACATGCCAATGGTTGCCCCCAGGACTTGAAAAGAGCATGTTTGAAGACAGGAACCAGGACAACCTGGGAAAGGGCTCTGTGACTCCCCAAGAATGCACCCAAGTGCTGGGGTGTCTGTGTCCCATGCATATGATCACTGTGGGGCATTCAATGGAAGTCAGTCAACTTCCTCCCCGCCTCTGAAAGTAGACTTTATGGCCAACTGGGGCTAAGAGAGGCTGCATGAGAGCTCAACAACTTAGGCAGCCCCAGCCTAGGCCTGTTTGGTGGTCACCATCACAACTATGTGTCCAAGTTGTCAGCAGTGGAAGCCAGCCCTGACTATCTGCAAGGCTTGATGGCTGGGCACCCATATTGGAAAGCTGACTCTGCCAATCTCCTTCCACCATAGAGGACTCAGTGGAAAGAGGGGATGAGGCTGAAATTGTAATGTTCCAAGCACAGAGATCCAAGCTCTAGTAGAGACAGACACGTGCTCAGGATGTGGACGGCCTGGTCTAGATCAGCCCTGTTGCCAGCCTGGTTCCGTGCGGTCCCACAGATGACCTGTGGAAACCCACCAGCATCATTTGTGAAGAGATTTCACTTGACTCAGAAAGAGATGTGGCTCCGACTCTGCTCAGGGATCCCCTGTACCCGTGCACTGGCTGGTGTTGTGTGTTAACTTGACACAAGCTGGGGTTACCACAGAGAAAGGAGCCTCCGTTGAGGAAATACCTCCATGAGACCCAGCTGTAAGGCATTTTCTCAACTAGTGATCAAGGTGGGAAGGACCTGGCCCATTGTAGGTGGTGCCATCCCTAGGCTGGGAGTCTTGGATTCTATAAGAAAGCAAGCTCAGGAAGCCAGAGGAAGCAAGCCAGTAAGTAACACCTCCATGGCCTCTACATAAGCTCCCGTTTCCAGACCTGCTTGAGTTCCAGCCCAGACTACCTCTAGTGATGAACAGCAACGTGGAAATTGCTGTTAAGCTGAATAAACCCCAACTTGCTGCTTGGTCATGATGATTTGTGCAGGAATAGAAACCCTGAGTAAGACAACCAGTGTATGCCTGAGCTCCAGCTAGCCTGTGAAGAAAGGGCCTGCTAAGACTGGTCTGGAACCACTGGTGTTCCCTACGGATGTGGGCATGCTTTAAGTCCGTGGGCAAGATCTGGAGCCCTTTTCCCCATTCCTTAGATACTGGGGTAGGCGAGAACAGTTCTCTATTAAAAATGCTTGCAGGCAGCTGCCAGAGGTTGTCAGTCTGATCTGGACTCCATGGGCTCTTCCTGCGGGAAGCACTGCCAGTTTCCTTCTGGAATTCAGTGTCCTCCAGCTCCAGAAGCCCGCAAAGAGTCAGACCTCCAGCCCCGCTGGTAACATCACAATTGACTACAGAGTGTGTTTTCCTAAAGAAAGCAAGGCTGTTAAAAACAAGTGAGCCCTGCTTACTCAGAGCCAGAACGTCCACGACCATGGGTTAATCGTATTGACTCTTTCACCTCCAAACCCTAATGATGCACTTCATTAAAACACCGTACAATTTTAAGAAAGCAAAATTTCGTAAAGAAATGGTATAGCCTGCTCATATTTTAAAACTCCATCTTTAAATTGTGTACATCACATCCTTTGAGCAATGTGACATTGAAAGCCACAGAGCATCTTTAGCTGTTGCTAGGACACATAGGGGCAAGTCTCTACTGAGGAAGCTAAGCCCCAGCCTGCGTGTGTGCCATTGTCCTTCCGTTAAGGGTCCCTCTCATGCTCTGGCTCTCATGCTCTGCTCTGGCGCTCTCTCTCTCTCTCTCTCTCTCTCTCTCTCTCTCTCTCTCTCTCTCTCTCTCTCTTGATATATGTATGTGTGTGTGTGTGTGTGTGTGTGTGTGTGTGTGTGTGTGTTGTGTGGGCACGCACATGTGCATAGGCACCAGCACGTGTGTGCATATACCCACACACAGATCCACAAAGATAATTAAAATATTGTTTTTAAAAAGCAAAAACCTGAAGTGTATACTGTGATGATTAATATTGATTGCCAACTTAGCAACTAGAACCCCAGAGGAGACAAGTCCCTGAGCATGCCTGCGAGGGAGTTTCTAGACCCAGCTAATTGAAGTGGGACAAGCCACCCTGAATGTGAGTGGTACCATCTCATGGGCTGGAGTCCAATACTGAATGAAAGGGAGGGTCGGAGTCGAGCACCAGCATTGGTTTCTCTCTACTTCCTAAGTGCAGATACAATGTGACAGCTGGCTCCATGCCTTCTCCACAGTGATGACTGTATCCCCAAGCTGTCAGACAAACAAACCCTTTCTCCTTTAAGTTGCTTTTGACAGATATTTTGTCTCAGCCAGGGGGTTAGTGACTAACAGGTAGGCAGACCTTAAATCTGCTGACTTTACTTCATTCCCACACCAGCCGAAGTGAGGTCAAGGAGTAGATTTACCTGAGGGACTATCTCTAGGTAGGGGAGCTCCTTAGCTTACCAGCAGCAGCAATGGGCAATGTGTCCTTGCCACTGTTGACCCACTGTCCAACCAGCAGATCCCTGACAGGCAAGTCATTACTGAGGAACATCCTTGACATCACAGGCTGTCAGAGAGACCGGAGCCCCAGGCGACATGACAACTAAGTGGGGTCCTGGGACAGATGAAGGACAGTGTATAGGCACTAAGGAGCCCAAATGTATCATGTACAGTTAATCATACCAACACCAAGTCTTGGTTGTCATACTGTGTGAGATGTCACCATAGGGTACTGGGTGTGGGTACATGAGAACTCTGGTTTCTTCTCAATGTTCCTATAACCTAAAATCCAATCTAAAGTAACCTATTAAGAAAGCAATGGGCATAGCACCTGACATGGCGCTGCTATGGTGAATGAATGTGTGATGGAGAGATGGGAAAGATGGAGAAATGGAAAAGAAAGTGAAGCTGAGGGGTTCCAATGCTGTGGAGAAAGGCAGGACTGGAGGAGATTCGATGGTGGTGAGGAGCAGGCAGATATGAGAAGGTCTTGGTGAGGTCTTGCCCTGGGATGATGCCAAGGCCACTTCTGGATCAGTGGTCCTGCTGCAGCTGGGGCCTGTGTCAATGTCTGTGGCCGGAGTTACCACCAACGGCCAAGTGAACAGCCATGGTCTGGGCTCTCACTATCGGCCTCTGAATACTGAGTGGTCTGCACTGCCACCTGAGGCCATGGGGACATCAGGGCCAATGCTACTTCTGGGAGCCATGTCTGGGTCCATGGTCCTCTTGGAAACTGGGTTTTGTGTTGAGGTCCCAGGTCCATGTTACCACCAAGGGCCATGCAGATGTTCCTGTCCTGGACTGCTGCCTGAGTTACTGTGCTTAATAGGCTGCGACCTTTGCCAGCCACCACACTTCTTACCTGGGCTGGACAGTAGTGCTGACCCTGACAGTGGGGGAGGGGAACAGCCCAAGGGCATGACTGCTAAAGAGCTGGTCCTGTTCTTCATCTGCCAAGGAGTAGATGAGGAAGAGATGCCCCCCCATTCACTTCCTGCAGAAGATGGGTGAGTTAGCCCCACAGGCACGAGAGCAGGAAGGAGAGCTGACCCGGCCCCTTGCCAGCTGCAGCATTGGGTGAGCCAGCCAGAGCAGTGCTGGAGAGCTCATCATGGTGGTGTGGGTGCAGGTGAGCCAGCAGGCTGACCAACTCAGTTATCACCCAAGCCCAGATCCAGGGCTTTCCGTTGGCCCACCCCAACATCCACCTCCTCTATGATCTGCTGGATTGTGTGAAGGGGCTGCTCCAAAGCTGCAGGATCTCCATGACACAGGGCAACAACAGGATAGCCAAGAGGTGTCCCAGTGAGGACCCAGCATTGATAGTGTAGCAGAAGCCAGAGGCCTCAAACCAGACCAATGACTCATTGCAATGAACATTTGCAAGTAAAGATATGTGAACCAAAGGGTATACTGTGTGACTCACTGTGACACATCACAGCTTTCACGACGAGATTTGCTTTTTTTTTCATCTTTATTAAATTGGGCATTTCTTATTTACATTTCAAATGTTATTCCCTTTCCCGGTTTCCAGGCCAACATCCCCCTAACCCCTCCCCTCCCCTTCTATATTGGTGTTCCCCTCCCCACCCTCCCCCCACTACAGTCCTCCCCCCAAGAATCCTGTTCACTGGGGGGGTCCGGTCTTAGCAGGACCAAGGGCTTCCCCTTGCACTGGTGCTCTTACTAGGCTATTCATTGCTACCTATGAAGTTGGAGGCCAGGGTCAGTCCATGTGTAGTCTTTGGGTAGGGGCTTAGTCCCTGGAAGCTCTGGTTGCTTGGCATTGTTGTACATATGGGGTCTCGAGCCCCTTCAGCTCTTTCAGTCCTTTCTCTGATTCCTTCAACGGGGGTCCCATTCTCAGTTCAGTGGTTTGCTGCTGGCATTCGCCTATGTATTTGCTGTATTCTGGCTGTGTCTCTCAGGAGAGATCTACATCCGGTTCCTGTCAGTCTGCACTTCTTTGCTTCATCCATCTTATCTAATTAGATGGCTGTATATGTATGGACCACATGTGGGGCAGGCTCTGAATGGGTGTTCCTTCTGCCTCTGTTCTAAACTTTGCCTCCCTATTCCCTCCCAAGGGTATTCTTGTTCCCCTTTTAAAGAAGGAGTGAAGCATTCACATTTTGGTCATCCTTCTTGAGTTTCATGTGTTCTGTGCATCTGGGGTAATTCAAGCATTTGGGCTAATATCCACTTATCAATGAGTGCATATCATGTGTGTTTTTCTGTGATTGGGTTACCTCACTCAGGATATTTTCCAGTTCCATCCATTTGCCTACGAATTTCATAAAGTTATTGTTTTTAATAGCTGAGTAGTACTCCATTGTGTAAATGTACCACATTTTCTGTATCCATTCCTCTGTTGAAAGGCACCTGGGTTCTTTCCAGCTTCTACCTAATATAAATAAGGGTGTTATGAACATAGTGGAGCATGTGTCTTTGTTATATGTTGGAGCATCTTTTGGGTATATGCCCAAGAGAGGTATAGCTGGGTCCTCAGGTAGTGCAATGTCCAATTTTCTGAGGAACCTCCAGACTGATTTCCAGAATGGTTGTACCAGTCTGCAATCCCACCAACAATGGAGAAGTGTTCCTCTTTCTCCACATCCTCGCCAGCATCTGCTGTCGCCAGAGTTTTTGATCTTAGCCATTCTGACTGGTGTGAGGTGGAATCTCAGGGTTGTTTTGATTTGCATTTCCCTTATGACTAAAGATGTTGAACATTTCTTTAGGTTCTTCTCAGCCATTCAACATTCCTCAGCTGTGAATTCTTTGTTTAGCTCTGAACCCCATTTTTTAATAGGGTTATTTGTCTCCCTGCGGTCTAACTTCATGAGTTTCTTTTTATATTTTGAATATGAGCACTCTATCATTGTAAAGATTGGTAAAGATCTTTTCCCAATCTGTTGGTTTGTGTTTTGTCCTAACAACACTGTCCTTTCCTTACAGAAGTTTTGTAGTTTTGTCGATTCTTGATCTTAGAGCATAAGCCATTGGTGTTTTGTTCAGGAAATTTTCTCCAGTGCCCATGTGTTCGAGATTCTTCCCCACTTTTTCTTCTATTAATTTGAGTGTATCTAGTTTGATGTGGAAGTCCTTGGTCCACTTGGACCTAAGCTTTGTACAGGGTGATAAGAGAGATTTGCTTTTTATTCTATCTAATTTTGTTCTCTTTTGGAGGCTTGGGCAGATACGAAGGGACAGGAGGATGAGTGGGATTGGGGTGCATGATATGAAATTCACAAAGAATTCATAAAAAGATTTTTTTAAGTTTTTAAAAGTTTTTTTTTTAAGGCCATACTCACCATTCTAAAAGGGCAGTAGGCACACATCAAAATGAGAAAGCTGTCTCTTCCTTATGTATTTAAATGTAAATGTAAGTGGCTAAACCAAGATGGAGACACAGGCTCTCCTGACTCCAAGCAAGAGCCAGGCCAGGGAAGACGGAGCCCTGTGAGGGCGAAGTACAGTGGATAGGGTTTAGGCGGCGGGCAGGGTTGTAGGTAGGCATCAAAGGAGTCGAGATCTCAGAGAAAACCTGAAGTGAATCACAAGAGCCAGGAAGAGACTGGCCTCTTGGAAATGGCATCTGGAGTGCACCCTGCACTACCAGCTGATGTCAAGTACGCTCTGCTTGCTCCATAAACGACAAGGGCAGCTTTGGAAAACACAGCTTCTAAGCTGGTTTGAGTCACAGAGGCAGTGCTGGGTAGAGCAACAGGAACCACCACAGTAGCCCAGAGCCAGATTAGAGGTGGGAAGGGGACATAAACAGTATTCTAGGGACCAAGGAGCCGAGATCTCAGGGAGGAAAGAGAACAGAGGCTAGTCTTGGACGAAGGTAGTGAGAATATTCTAGAAGGACAGAGACGAGACTTCCAATAACTGGGCTAAATGGGTGCAATAGTAAAGCCCCCAAGACACAGGCATGGACACAATGCCTTGCTAGTAGCTGGGAGAAGCCAGGAAACAGACAAATGCTCAAATGACAAGGGAAGCCAATGCTATCTCTCAGTTTATGCTCAGCCAAAAAGCTATGAGATAGCAGCTGGACTGTGCACATGAAAACGGTTCCTTTCATCTGTTAGTAATCCACTAAACTGGGGTGAAAAGACTCTAATCCCCACCCCAGTGACGAGCTCTGGTATCTTCAAATTAGCCTATGTTGCAGCATCCCCTGCTCTTGCTGGAAGCTCCTCAGTGGTGGGATCTCGGGTAGCCATGGACCTTTGAGCGTATCTCAGAGCAAGAGGGTCTGACACAAAAATGTCCTAAAACATCCCAAAGTGAGTGACTGCTACAAGGGGTCCACAAACCACCAATTAATTATAGCCTGCACATAATGCGTGCACGCACACACACACCCACACACACACAATGCACACACACAAACACACCATACAGCGTAACACAATACAACATAACACCACACATATACCACATACCACACACACATACACCATACAACACCATACACACCACATACATACACCACACACACACACACACACACACACACACACACACCACTTGCAGAGCTAGTTCTCAGGTCTGAGGCTGAGCTATCCTGTCCTCCTTCCCTCCCTCCCTCCCCGCCCAGGGTATCCCTCCTCCCCTCATACATTATTCATCTTCCCTGCATCAAAAGGGCTCATGGCAAACTCTTGTTCTCAGAAAACATTGTTCAAAAGGCTGGATTAGATAAAAAGTCTCTGGGCAGCCACTGTGAAAGCGATGTGTGTTTGTCTAAATTATTTACAGGGAAGGAGACAGACTTGAGGCCAGGAGCCAGAATGTTCAGCTCTTGTTTCATCATCCGAGGGCTGCAAGAGAGAAAGCTCATGTTTAGACTTGAGGAAGTGGCCACCTGGTAAAGAAAGATGCTTGTGACTACCACAGAGGAAGAGCCATTGAGGTCCACAGAGGCTGGCCCCCATTTCTGTAGGAAGAAGTCAGAGTCACTTGTGAGAAGCTGGGCTCAGTCCAGGGAGCTAAGCTTGGTCACACGGTGAGCTGAGGTAGGTGCCCTAGAGCTCTGGTGGGAAGGCCTTATAGAAGAGTAGGCTCTGGTGGAGAACATCCAAGATCCCTGGGGCTTCTATCATAGGCCTGAATGCTCTGCATGGTCCTTTTATATATAGGTGGGGACAATATGACCCAGAGGGCTAAGTGGCTGGGTACTAGATAAAACCCGGGCCTCTTTGATTCACATGCATTATCGGGGGGAGAGGAGATTGTATCTGCATCCACCTCTGGCCTACCCTACGTGTTGTAGGCCCTGGGGTACTCCAACACCCAGAACCCAGACCAGATTTCAGGCCAAGCCTAGCCAGACCACAAACCAAGAAGTAGAACTGGGGCCTCACCTGTTTGTCTGGTACCTTTGTGCTGTCCCTCACCAGAAGACTTTTCAGTACCCCCCAAAGGCCAGAACCTTTGAAGCAGCCTGAAGGTCCCAATCTGGAGGGCTTGAATTTCGTCATCTAGAGAGCCCCAGGACAGGGTTGGGGTGCTGGCTGAGCCTACCTATTTTGTAGACAGAACTATGTAGAAATTTCTTCCATAATTCTGGGGGACAATGGCAGAATCAGGTCTCCCTCCAGCTCCTCAAGAGTACAGGTGGAGGGCTGGAAACATGGATTCAGGGCAGAGCAATCACCTAATGTGCGTGAGACCCTAAATTCAACTTCTAGCACAGAGGACTTAGCGGGGGTGGGGGTGGGGGTCAGGGAGAGTTGGGTGTGGGGCACACACACACACACACACACACACACACACACACACTCCCCAAAAACAAGCAAGCAATCTAAACAATAGGGAGAGTAGCAGGCGAGGACATGGGCTAGGCCCAACGTTGGTGGTGCTCAGCTCATTTGGAAGAAGATACCAGGCTGATAGGATAGACTCAGAGATCCTGGTCGAACCCAGATGATGAGAACCCAGGCCCCTCCCCCCCTCTCACCCCCCCACCTCACCCCTTCACATCTCACCCCCCTCAGTCATCACCTCTGCATTCGTTCCTCATTAACCCTTTCATCTCTTCACTCCTCCTAGCCCCCTCACCTCCTTTCTTCACCTTGGGGAAACTGCTGCTGCCTGCAGATCCAGGGCTTCTCTGAAGAACAGGCTCACCTCTCAGCTGTGGTGGTCAGAAAGCCAGCTAGGGAGTCCTCACAGGAATGGTGAGGACAGGCCTGATGCCTCTGAGAAGAGAAGGAGAGACCACCTTAGTGAGTTTCTATTGTTGAGACCAAAAACACCATGACCAAAACGCAAGTTGGGGAGGAAAGGGTTAATTTGGCTGATCCTTTCAGATCACTGGAGGAAGTCAGGACAGGAACTAGAGCAGGGATAGAATCTGGAGGCAGGAGCTGATACAGAGCCATGGAGGGATGCTACTTACTGGCTTGCTTCCCCTGGCTTGCTCAGTCTTATAGAGCACAGGACCCCCAGCCCAGGGCAGCCCACAGTGGGCTGGGCCCTCCCCCACTGATTGTGCTAATTGAGAAAATGCCTTACAGCTGGATCTCCTGGAAGCATCTCGCTCTTTCCTCTCTGACGACTCTGTCAAGTTGACACACAAAACTAGCCAGTACATCATACCCTCTGTATACATAAGGACCTGAGTCCCAGGTCTCCGGCTGAGGTCCTTGGAGCATCAGAATGACACTAGAGCCCGTGTGGCCTCACAGTGAGTTTTATTTAGTGGTGTATTTATGTTTGGGGAAGCACATTCCTACTTAGTTCTGACTGACCTGGAACTTTCTGTTGACCAACCTGGCCTTTAACTCACGGAGAGCCGCTTGCTTTTGCTTCCTGGATGCAGGGATTATAGACACGCACTGCCACTCCTGGTTCACGGTGGGTTTTATATGCCCCCCTCCCTCTTGCTCCCTGGGCCTTGTCTCCATTGCTCCGTGCACCTCAGCACCCAGGTGAACAAGGATGTTTCTGAAGGTCCTTTTGCAGAGCTTGCTTTCTACAGGGCCAACATCCTGACCAAGGTCACAGAGTGAGATCAGCGGCTGGACCCATGATGCTCTAACCTGAGTCTGTGTTTGCCAGCACCCAACGGTGCTGTCTGTGTGCCATGGCACAGTGCCTTCCGTGGGGACTTGCCTCTCTGCTACCCAGCCCAGCCCAGGCCACATGTCTCCAGTGCATCTATCTAGCAAGCTGGTTTAATGCTGTGCAGCGTCCCAGTTACACACTGACCCATGCATAATCCACAGACCCCTGATTCCTTACCTATGGACAAAGAATCACAAGAATGGAACAGATCTCCTCTCTGTGTTCTGATATTCAGCCCAGACCTGTCCCTCAGGCATTGTGTGCCCAGCCCCTCAGCTCCTTGACTGGGTATGAGGTCTTCCACAACAGGAAGTTGAACTGCCACTTACAGTGCCAACAACATTGTACTTCTTTTTCACCCCAGCAAGACCCAGCTGCCCTTGCTACCCTTACCCACACAAGACACAGGAGAGGGCCACCTGCTGACAGTCAGACGAAGAGCCCTTTATTTTCTGACAATCAAGAGCAGGCTCTCTACCCAAAAGAGAGGTAGAGTGGGGTGTATAAAGCCAGAAACCACAATTACATGACGCCAGAGGCAGGCCAGGGGCAGAAGTATCAACAGTTCAGTTGATTAAAACCATTTCTTTTATGTTATAAAACGATGGAGCTCCAGAAGCTCCAGGTAGAACCTTAGCTAACCTAGGACAAAATGGAGTTACTTTGGTCAGCTCAGTTAATCTGCTCCACAGAGGAGGAAAGGGAAGGAGGAGCCACTCAGTGCCCTCTGCCCTCAAACCTTCTCCTAGGAGAAGACACCAAGTGTTCAGGAGGCCCTGGGTCACTGCCGCACGGTAAGACAAATGCTCTGGCACTCTTCCCAGAACCAACAGCTTCTGGCTTTAGCAGATGAAAGGGCCAAATGCCCGATGATGAGCAACGTGAAGGATTAATGCTGCTGACTACACAGCAGGGACTCCAGCCAGTTGTCACATACACGAGCAAAGAGGCCCGGACTCCAGAGAGAATGTCATGGACCTCACCCTGCCCTGCCCCTGCCTCGCTCCACATAGGCATCTCCTGGAGTGTCCATCTGGCTTCTCCTAATGCATCACAGCTGGAGGCTCACAACATTGCAGTGGCTTACCCCTGAATCACGGGAGGGTTGTTCTCGGGATGGTGAAGCCCAGTGGCTTCCTCTACTCAAGAAGTGGCTGGAGTACAGGGCTCCTTGCTTTCCTGACTCTTTGGGAGCATTTACCAATAGAAGTGAAATTCTAAAACCTAACAGTTACATGGCAGAAACAGCAGCCACAGGATGTGGTGCCAGCCAGTCCATGCTTTCTGCAGACTCTCCAGTCCAGTTCTCACCTAAGTCCATGCCCTCCTATACCAACCCCATCTCACAGATGAGGAACACTGAGGCTCAGAGTAGCCTCATCTTATAATTAACATGAACGGTGACTCAGGTTCCCTGGCTGGCCTGATGCCAGAGCTCATGACTCCCATTCACCAACCATTCTTCAGTCTTCTTGAGAGAGCCACAAACAACACGTGCACGCGCGTGCGAGTGCGTGTGTGTGTGTGTGTGTGTGTGTGTGTGTGTCTTCCACACAGGGGGCCAGTTGAAGCCAGTAGATTGGCCCTACTCTGAGCGCCTCCATGCTTTGTAAAACAGTAGGTTTTCAGACTATGCCTTGTCCTATGAAACCGTATTTTTACAAGAAGTTATTTTTACTCCATTTTAAAAATGGAGGATGACTTTCTGCCTGAGTGAACACACATGGTGATGCCACCATCTACCTGTCACTACCTATAGCACAGTCTGATAAATGACCTATTCCTGAGAGTTCAAAGGGAGTCACCCTATAAATTAAGACTGTGGGGACACGTGGATATATTAAGATCACATCAGGGGGACCAAGTCCAAGAATGTATCAGATAGACCAGGCCAAAGACAGAGTGTAATGGTCTCTTCCTGATCCCATGAAGAGATGGACACCCAGCACTATGATGGTTTATAGGGAAGGGTTCCTGGCACAGATGCCAGACAGGACCATCCTATAGGAGAGAGGTGCCAGAGACCTGAGTAACTTGATCGTCTGTGCAGAGAGACCGCTCCTGAGGCAAGGGGTAAGGCAGTCTCTGCATGCTCAGGGCTCCTTGCTGGAAAGATGACAGGACCTTGGAGGATTAGTGTGGTTCAAAGGTGCATGTTTTAAAATTGGCCCAGGCTCAGACATGGCGGCAGCATACAGCCATAATCCCAAGACTTAGGAAACTGAGGCTGGAAGAACATGAGTTCGAGGCTACTCTGGGCTATATAGGGAAACCCTGTCTCAAACAAAATGAAACAAAAAGACAAGGGTGAGAAAGGAGCAGAAGCTAGCTGTCCAGCTGCCAGCCTTCCTTTCTTCCTGGTGGCTTTCCTTTCCTGCTGATTTCCCAGAGCACAGCCAGGGCTCAGGCTCCCCGCTGGAAATCTCTAGGGCTGTCTAATGAGGAGAAACACCACTCTCTGTGGGAGCAGACTACATCAAATCCCAACGGTGTCCCTTTCTTGCTAGACTAAGGACTGGCCTCTTCCCCACCATGCCCCAGCTCCCTCCTTGGTACAATGGGGTGGATGCTTTCTAGTAAGGATCAAACGTACCACACGTACCAGCAGATGTTTGCCTCCTTTAGGATCTGTGTATCCACCAGCCTCCCAAGCCGGGGAGAAGATGTTTCCTGCTCCAGCTAGATTTTAATATTTAGATGGGAAGCCGGGCTTTTAATTTTTATTGGGGAAGAGATTTAATTCCCAGCCTTTTAGAAGTGTTCGGGAAAGCAGAAAATGCCTCTTTTTGCAGAGAATATTGTACCTTGAATCAAAATGAGTGTCAATTATCTTAATGGCTGTTACATAAAGTGCCTGCTTAGTCATTTCTTCAACTATTTGTCTGAAATAGGGAATTTCTCCAACTCCCAGGGAAGACTGAAATGAACTGAAGTGCATTTTTCACTCCCAGAAAATCTACAGTGGGTGTCCTGAAGCTAGGAGTCCTGACATCCCAGTAACCACAGGGACAGCAGCGATCACAATGTGGGAGGAACCACTCAAATGCTCTCCCTACCTCTACCCTGAGCCTGAGACTCTGGGGGAAAGGCTGTCCAAAGCAGGTAGTCCAAACACATTGGGGAAGGAAATACCACAGCCTACAGCTGACCAGGTCCTGACTCCAGCTCAGCCTCAGGATCATGCAGAATCCTCTGGAATCTCAGTCTCCTGGTGTGGGGCAGCCTCCATAACCAGAGCCTGTTTTCGATTCGTATGTGGAACTTCATCGAAGAGCACGGTTTGGTTTTGAATTCCATGCACGGAGACAGATGTGGGGAGCGGTGATGAGGATGTTTTGTGTGTGATGCCCTGATGGACGGGGATGCGGCTTAACTGGTATTTTGGCCAGCAGAATGAATAGCCAATTTGGTTCCCCTGCAGCTGTAGCAGCTGCCAGGAAGTCGGACAATGAAGTGCCCGAGTTTAAAATGGATGGAGTCATGGTTAGAGGGACAGCAGTCACACAGGCGGCTATAGAGTCAACCACAGACTCCCAGGGTGACTTGAAGTTCAAAAACACATCCACAGCTCAGAGCACCTGGAGTCTCTCAAGCCCAAGAAAAGCAATGGTTCTAGACCTGTCCTTCATTTGGCCCACAGCTGGGTTTGGAGGCTGCTCCACCCAGCCCACCCCTGAGTCTCTACCACTCAGTCCCTATGGACACATGCTGCCCATGACTCCAGAACTGTCAGCATAGTGGGCCCAGGACACAGAAGCCCTCCACAGATGGACTCCACTGCACACACAGACTTACCTTTTAGCTTGGAAAGAGTGTTAACCACAAATTGAGCTCTATGGTAAATCACCTGCAAGCAGAGACACAGAAGGGCCAGGGATCCAGGCTCAGGGCCAGCCTTCAGGAAGGATGGAGAAGGAAGTTTGGAGAAGCAGGTTCTGATCCACTGGGGTGCAGGGAATAAATTCCAAGTTAAAAGCTCAGTGCAAGCAAGGGTTGGCAGACAGATCATGGAGGAGAGGGTGCCCTGGTGAGCCTAGCAAACTAGTAATAACATAGGAAGCTTGAACAGGGATGGGGTGAGGTGGGGTAAAACATGCCAGGTCCTACCAGCAGCCAAAGGCAATGGAGGCCATGGAAGAAGTTTGAACAGTGTATTGTTCTGTTGTGTGTCTTTAGGCCAGGGCAGTTGGACTCTCCAACCAACAGCGACAGGAGGGAGTGGATAGACTCCAGGATAGACACAAGAATGCAAGACTTTAGCCAGGCACAGTGGTGCACACCTTCCCAGCAAGAGGATCTCTGTGAGTTCAAGGCCAGCCTGGTCTACATTGTGAGTACCAGGAGAGCCAGAGCTACATAATGAGACCCTGTCTCAAAGGACCAAAGACAAACCAACAGTTAAAGAATGCAAGACTTCATGGTGGATAGCCTTTTATTATTAAACTCCCCATCTTGGTGGTTTGCTGTGACTGCCTTTCAACGTGTTTGAGGTACTGTTTCCAGGAGTCTAGCAGGTGCGGCCAGGGGCACACAGCTCCAACTTGGACTCATCAGATGCAATAGGGTTGGGCCAGGAGGTTTACAACTTCCTGGCCTGGAACGCAAGTTCTGGACTCTTCAGCAACCCACAAATGGCATCCAGGTTACAGGACCCGGGGTCAGAATATCCCCAGTACAGTGTGATTTCTGGACACATGCACATGGCGTGAGACATGAACTAAACCTATGAGAGCCTGGCATTGTCATGACTAGGAAGCAAGTCTAATTTAACCTGTGTGAAGTTTATCCTTGGCTTGTCACCCCCAACCTCTGGCTGCACCCCTACTCTCTCCCAGATAAGCCCTCTGTCTTCTGATATCCTCCTTATGACCTCCTTATGACAGGTGGAAGAAGAAGAAGGAGAAGAAGGAGGAGGAGGAGGAGGAGGAGGAGAGGGAGGGGGAGGAGGAGGAGGGGGAGGAGAGGAGGAGGAGGATTATTACAAGGATGAATGGGTGTATGGATGAATGGATGGGTGGCTGATGGGTGGGTAGATAACCAGATGAGTGGGTGGATTGATGGATAATTGACATTAGTGGAAGAGGAGTGGATGGATGATGGTCAGTAGGATGGATTGAACCATGAATGATAGGTGAATGAATAGAGGGATGGATAGGTGTATGTTTGGATCATAGATGTGTATGGGTGAATGGATGAGTACTTGGTGGGTAGGTGGATGGATGGATGAGAGGTGGACGGATGAGAGGGTGGATGGATGAGGGATGGATGGACAAGGGGTGGATGGATGGATGGATGGATGGATTAGGGATAGATGGATGAGGGGTAGATGGATGAGAGGTGGATGGATGGATGAGGGGTGGATGAATGAGGGGTGGATGGATGAGAGATGGATGGATGAATGGATGAATGACTTGAATGAGGGGTGGATGGATAGATGGATGGATGGATGAGGGATGAATGATGAGGGTGGATGAATAGATGGATGACAAGAGGGGTGGATGGATGGATGAGGGGTGGATAGATGGATGGATGAGGGGTGGATGGATAGATGGATGGATGGATGAGGGGTAGATGGATGGATGGATGAGGGGTGGATGGATGGATGAGGGGTGGATGGATGAGGGGTGGATGAATAGATGGATGATGGATGAGGGGTGGATGGATAGATGGATGGATGGATGAGGGGTGGATGGATGGATGGATGAGGGTTGGATGATGAGGGTGGATGAATAGATGGATGATGGATGAGGGGTGGATGGATAGATGGATGGATGGATGAGGGGTGGATGGATGGATGAGGGGTGGATGGATAGATGGATGGATGGATGAGGGGTGGATGGATGGATGAGGGGTGGATGGGTAATGGGTGTGTAGGATGGATGGAACTATACATGACAGACTTACGGTGGATGATTGTTGGATGAGTAGATGAATCAGGAATAATAGGTGACTGGGCACATGCTGTGAGGGGTAGATGGGTGTGGGCGGAGGGGTTGTCTGTGCCCAACATGCCAGGGAATCTTGAGATTTGACATTGACTTTCCCCTCTAACCCCTGCCTGAGCCAGCCTTCCCCCTACAGCCACACTGTTGCAGCTCATCCGGATTTATTATTTGTCTCTTCCTTAGTTATGGAGGCACATATACCTGCTAGGGTCTGCTGCTCAGGCCTGTCGGCTGTCAGAGCCCGTGGGGAGCCTCGCCTTGGTTATTCCCTCCTCCCTGCCCCAGCAAATGTGTCTGGCAGACAGTGGATCTCCTCATTTTTCCTCACTTGGGCCTGTCTTCCTGGGTAATAACCAGTGCTTACAGGAAAGCCTAAGTCCTCAGTAATGAGACTGAAATCAGATCTCTGTGCCCAGGCTGCACAGCAGGCTGTGGAGGTCTTGTATGCTGATGAGGCTGCTGACCTGAGCTATCCACCTGGACAGAGGGGTTCCTGACCAGCATCCCCAGGGTGCTGCCCCCAGCTCGCTTCATATTCACTGAAAAACTAAAGTGAGTGGATGTCCCTCTCCAGGGCCTGGGGTGTCTCTGCTCTCATCCACACCCTAATTGCCACAGGAAGGAAGAGCCTCTGTCAGCTGTGGAGTGATCCCAGGAGGAGAGAGACCAGAGGGTGATCCTTAGGAACACTACCTAAGAGAACAGAAAGGTGCAGGCCCAGAGAGGGGCAGCCCAGACATAACAAGTTAGGACATCCTCAGAGTGACTATGCTCAGGAATAATGGCATCTGGGGATGACCTCATCCGGGGATGACCACTTCCGAGACTGTCCACACTCACCCTGCTGTTACGTTTGGAGAATTTTCCAGCAAACAAGAGTGCTGAGCATGCCCTCACCCTCTCTCCCTGCCATGGGCCTCTCTTCCTCCTGTGCATTTGTGCTGTTGCTGTAAAATTATATAAAAAAAATGGCTTTCTTTTACCCCACACTAGATCCAGCACCACAGTGCCTCAAGATATCTGATAGAGATCTTCATCTCAATCAGCAAAGTGTCTCACCAGCTCTGCTCCATCCCATATCACACTGCCAATGGCTTCTCTCTGAGCCTGACAACAATCTACCCATCTAGTTCCCAAAGCATGCTGCCATCATGCCAGAAACACACATCCCAACTCCATTGCGACCCAGTGTCTTTAGCCGCCATATACTCTCTTAAACTTAAATCGCTACATGAAAAAACACACAACACAATAACCTCTGGTCCAATTGATAAGATATAATTGCTCACCTAAATATACAAAGCATCCATCCATACATCCATCCCTTAAGAACATTCATAACAACCCAGAAAGGTGCAGAGTAGAATCTTAACATCAGCCTCCATGTTCTCTCAGCGGCTTCTCCGCCAGCCTCCTTTCATTCCAGTCTCCTCCTCTTCCCTCAAACTTTTCTCCTGCCTCTCCTTCCTTCTTGTCCAATGACAGGCCTCATTCAATCATGTACCTGCCTTCACCTGTAGGATATCCTACATTGCACATTTGCTATTTTCTATTCTTTGGTCAAATCTGGCTTCTCTTAGACGATTCCCCCATGCCTCAACATCAGCACCCCTTGTGGGGAAGAGAAAGAAACAGGCTTGTCAGGCTAGCAGTGGAGATGCTGTTCTGACGGCTGGGAAACCCAACACCAACCTACCAAGGTCCCACTGCCGCTCCCTGGCAGTCTCTGTTCCACCCTGTGCTCTCTTCTTGACCATATTTTTAAGAACTGTGTTTGTTTTAGGAAATGTCTTCAAAGAACCAGCTCTGGGCTTTCACTACCCCTTCCTCTGGGCTTGCATTTCTGTACTCCTTAGCTTGAGTTTGGGTAAAATTGTTTGCTACTGGGGTCTGGTCACTCTCTGTGTGCTGCTTCTAAAGCCCTCAGAAGCAGGGAGAGCTTGTACTGCCTAGGGTGGGGAAGGGAGGACAAAACCTCTCTAATTTCTGGTCAGCCTGCTCTCTGATCTTTGGCCTGATTTCATCTCTGATGTCTGACACTCCCACACAACATTCACACACTCCAACACATCAACATTCAGTTTCAAATATTTTTCCAAATCCTCACTTTTAAGTTTGAAGCCTACATCATAACACATGGGTCATCAAATCTCAGATTGTTTAACCAATTAAGCTCTTTAATGGTTTCTGTTCCTGCCTCATTGGAAAGTTGGGTGGGAACCACTTTCAGATGGGAAACTCCCAAAAGGACAATGATTGACATCTCCCTAAACCAATTGACAACCAATCTTGGGAGTGACCAGAGGTCTAACGGGTGACCATAACTCTGCCCACCTTGGGGGCAGAGTGGGAAGACAAGGAGGACAATGGTGAGTGGGCTCTGGCTCCCTGATTTTCACCTGCCCGGTCACCTAGACCCCACCCCAGGGTGCTGCCTGACCCTAGGTGCAACACCCAGCTCTTCAGTGTTGTTGGCCACCAAGATGCACTTGCTTAGGGGTGATGGTACACACCCAAGGACCCTTCTCCTGCTGTGCCTACGGGAGGGGAGGCCTGGGCCACAAGGCAAATGAGGAAGAGGTCCAAGAGGTCCTCAAGCTGAGCATGGCAGCTCATGTCTATAATCCCGGTTGAGGCACAAAGGTTGCCATGAGTTTCAGACCAGCCGTGCACAGACCCAGACCTGTCTCAAAACAAGTGAGTGCAAGGGGAAGACGAGAAAGTGGTGCTCACTCTAGAGCCTCTGAGCACAGGCAAGGCACTTTGGTCTGATGGGATTTTCAGACCCTCAAGCCTCCTAGGCTCTCCCCACTATCTTTGAAGGGACAGAGAGCATTGCCACAGAAGAGAAGGCAGACAAAACTGCTTTCTGCCCTGGAAGCCTGGTCTCAGAGCTGATGAGTTTGTGCCCAAGCCCAGCAGGTTCCAAAGCCTGCCCTGGCTGATGATCCACAGGCACAGCTGGATACAAGCTTCCTCCTCAGCCCAGGATGTCGGCTCAAGAAGGTCCTAAGGCATCAGGGCCATGCCCTTTCTGTGGCTCATGGAAGGTATGCTTGAGTTCCCCACATTGTAGGAACAGGCCTATTCCCCCTTGCCCTTTAGATGCTCATGTTCATGATGTGGTGATGGGGTGGCATGCTGCTGCAGCTGCTGCTGCTGCTGCTTAGATGAGCAGACAGAAGGAAGCTCAAGGGCTTGTGTGCGGAGTGTGATTGTGGCAGTGCTTGGTTTCAGGTCTGACCCTTGAGCACTGCATTTGGGCAGAAGGACTTTGTAGGCACCCAGGACCTCCCTTCACCTTCTCAGGGCACCAACAGCTTCTTGGAGGACTCCCTTTTGTTGATGTCTTCTGTGAGCTCAAGGTGATCCTTAGCTGCATAGAGAATTTGACTAGCCTGAGCTACATGAGACCCCTTTCAAAGAGGAAGGAGGAGAAGAGAAAGGAAGACGGGAGAGGGAAAGAGGGTGAGGGAGAGGTATGGACAGGGTGTGGGAAGGGAAGGAGGGAGATAAAGAGAGGGGGAAACTATTCTCACATTCCCCTGCTCCCTCTCCTCTCAGGTCCTAAGGAAGGCGTCTCTACTACTGAGTGTGGTGGCTGCCCCACCCCAGACTCTGCCAGCATTGTCACAGAGACTTCTTTGGTGTCTCTATGTCCTCTCTTCTCTCGAAGACACTAGTCATTAGATGAGGGTCCCATCCTGGTTATAACCTCATGTCAACCTGATGTCATCTGCAGTAATTCTATTTCCCCAAAAAGGCCAGATTCCTGGGTTTGAGGCTGCAGACTCAAGCACATCGTCCAAGCAAACGCAACTGAACCGACTGTGCTCGGAATCCGCCACCGAGGTAAGCACATTGCTAAAGATATTTATTTTTGCAAACTTTATTTAAATTGACAAATGACAATTGTGAATGAGGCGTGAGTTTTTTGGGATGAGCTCATCAAGCTAATTAGCATATGCATCACCTCCCAGACCTCTCACTTTTGTGTTCGGGACATTTGGAATTCACTCCTCTGGCAATTTTGAAACCTAAGCTTCAGTTAGCCCTCCATACCTGCAGGGTCCACACCAAAGGATCGACAAACCCTGGGTGGAAAATAGCTGAGAGAAAAATCACTTCCGCCCTGAGCACACAGACTATTTTTTTGTCATTGTGTGAATCTATGACAGGAGGATCCCCAACTTTGTTTTGTTTTTTTGTTTTGGTTTTTTTGTGGGCTTTTATTTTTGTTTTGATTTTGGTTTTCAAGACAGGGTTTCTCTATGTAGCCCTGGCTGTGCTGGAACTCACTCTGTAGATCAGGCCTTCCTTGAACTCACAGAGTAGTGAGATTAAAAATGAGTGCTGCTACTGCCCAGATTGTGTTATTTAAGAGGCCTGAGCGCTTACAGATTTGGTCAACTGCAGAGTTCTGCAACTCTCCCCATAGACACGGGAGGCAGGGCGGGGGCGGGGGGGGGAACTATGTACGTTACTGAACTGTAGTCACTAGCTTGGCCTCCAAGGGTGACAGCCTGACATAGACACAAACATCACCTTGGGGAAGACACACCCACCTCAGTGTTTCTACCCATGAAAATGCTGGCATGGAGTCGGGCACAGCTCTACCATGTTCTGTGGGTCAGTTGCTCCTCAGCAGAAGGAAAGTTGGGGACAGAGTGAATTAATATAGGAGAGAAGCCTGCACAGTGCTGGGACATTTGTGCCACAGGCATTGCTTGGGGCCCAGAGCTCAGGGCAGCTTGCCAAATGCATTTGTCAAGGAAAAGGATGCTTGGCTACTCAGAGGCTCATGATGACCCAGAAGCATGCTGAGGCCCTGCCAACAATGAAGGGACAGGGAAGGGAGCCAAGGCCAACAGCCTGGCTGAGCAGAGCAGCCCTGAGAGAGGCTACTGTGGCTAGAGGTCCTCAGAAGGAAGCCTCGGTCTCCCTTCCAGCAGCCCCTGGAGTATCTGGGGACAAATCCAGCAGGGAGCTGTTGGCTGCATGGAGTCAAGAGTGCAGGTCTCCACAGACCCTCTGGTCCTCACTCCCAGGGACTTTGCTTCTCCCCACCTCCCAGTGGGGTGAAGGTTCAGACTGAAAGAGCAGTACCAGAGACCTTGGACACTTATCAGGTATTATGAAAGGAATTGTGTGCCCCTTTGGGACTCATATTGGGGCCCCAATTCCAATATCAGTTGGTCCCCACTCTGCTGGAGACTGTTGGGGTCCCCTCTGCTCTTTGACTGGCTTCTTTCCACAGGCAAGCCTCGGGTCACAGGTATCAACAGAACCCATAGTATGACCAGAGACAAAACAAACAAACAAGAAAAAACCAACAACAAACAAACAAACAGTAATACATAGTTGAGCCTCCCTGACTAGAAGTGAAGGAAACAAGTGTGGAAATCAAATCAGTGAACGTTACCATCAACAGAACAATAGTGCGTGTGGTCAGCATTGCACAGAACCTCAGACCAAGGAGCAGAGTAGAGAGACACAGGCTCAGGTGGGCCTGGTGGAAGTCACCAGCCTGTACAAACTGAGGTGTGAGATAAATGTCTGAGTGACAGATTGGAGGCAGTTTAGCTTCTCTGTCTGCCCAGGCGGGAGGCAGAGACAAATGTGGAGCGTCCGCAGGTGTTGAATGATACTGTGGAGTTCTGGCTTAGCCCTGGGGAAGGCACCTGCCCTTCTGAGGCTGGCAGTGGCAACCCTCACTGTGAGGAAGACTGGGCCGGGTTCCCAGGAGGTTGCTATAAGTCATGGTCCTGGTTCTGCCTCAGCCCAGTTCCCAGCCTGGCTTCTCTTTCACGGTGTGCCCCTAGAAAGATGGTGGGGAATACAACTGAATAAGAAGGTGATTGTGAGCTTCTCAAGGGAGTAAGGCCAAGAGTCCACCCTCAGAAGTACTGTGTGGACCCAACCCTGGGGACAGACAAGTTGCATGCACGCTATTCTGGAACTTCCAGCCCTGGGTCTCCAGCCCTAGGGAATCAGTAGCAGAGGTGATCTCTGGAATGGCCCATAGCTCCCCCTCTTTCCCTAGGTCTCTGCTTACAAAGGGCTCTGTTTCTTACTTGAGGGGAACTGACTGATAGAGTGTTTCTCCAACAGCAGAATACAGGTTAGAGCAAAGAAAGAATCACAGAAAAGGAGAAAAGAAGGATGGGTGTGTGTAGAACAGAGGGGTGAGCATAGCATAGAAGGATGATATGGAATAACCAGTGCTTTAGAGACAAGGCAGGAGCTTCTGAGGGGTATAAAGCTAGGATACAGGTGTCCCAGGGAGTCGCAGAGAGCAAGGGCTGCCCCTGCACACATTGGGAAGAACCCACGTGTCTAAGGAGGAGTAATGGGTCAGGTCAGAAGGGTGGATGTGGGCCCACAGGCTATCCGGCAGAAGTGGAACTGACACAGACAACAGGGACTGAGCAGCAGGGCCAGACTGAGAAGGAACCAGGGGGTCTCTGTGGACTAGGACGGCAGAGACAGGGAGAGAAGGGAGGCTGGGATCAACAATGGAAGGTTATAGAGGAGTGATTAGGGTAGCTGACAGATGTGTTGTTCTGTCGCTCTAACAATTATCATGACCATAAGCACTTGCAGGAGGAAAAGTTTTATTTGGCTTACACTTCCAGGTCACAGTCCATCAGCAAGGGAAGTTGGGGCAGGAGGTCACTCACAGCCAGGGAAGTATGGTAGTAACGCTGGAGAACGCTGCTTGCTGGCTGTTCCCAGATGCACGCTTAGGTCCTTCAGAACCTAAGTCCTAAGAACCTAAGAACTCAGAACCACCAGTCCAGAGAGTGGTGACACCTGCAGTGGTCTGGGACATTCTACACCTATTACTAACCATCTATTTAGTTGTAAAGGCAATCCCCACAGACATGCCCGTGGGCCAATCTAACCTAGGCAATTCCTCAAGATGACCTCTCAAATGACTCTTTCATGGGAGTCGTCTGGGTCCATCGGAAAACACAGATATTTGCATTACAATTGATAACAGTCGCAAACTTACAGTTATGAAGCAGCAATGA
Source organism: Rattus norvegicus (assembly GCF_021556685.1). NCBI lineage: Eukaryota > Metazoa > Chordata > Mammalia > Rodentia > Muridae > Rattus > Rattus norvegicus. Next base: position 80,026,643 of record NC_141547.1, read on the forward strand.
AAATAATTTGATGGTTGGGGGTCATCACAAGAGGAACGTTAAAGGGTCTCAGCGTCAGGAAAGTTGAGAACCGATTCTCTAGACTATGTCAAGTTGACAAAGGGGTTCAACAAGAGGGACAGCTCCCCTAAGACTAGAGGACAGACAGGAAGTGCAAAGTCTACAGATGTGATGGAGTGGGGGAGGGGGTACAGCAGGAGCTCAGGAAGGACAGCTCAGGAAGGACAGCTCAGGAAGGACGGAGCAGCCTTTGAGGGAGACAGACAGACAGAGATGAGGCAGGCAGGGAGGAGAGATGGTATACGGCTCTGGATGGAGGCTGAGAGAGAGCGAGCAGATGGGTAGAAGGGCGGGGACAGGGCTTGGGAACTGCTAAGGAAGTGGTGTCAGGCAGTTTGACAGGAGAATTTCTGTCTCTCTTTGTTCCAAAAGGAGAAGAGAAAGCTGACCATTGCTAATGAGCAAAAACCCAGCAGTGTACAGGAAACGCTAAATGCCCATGGAAATGGGGGCGGGAGAGCTGGTTGAGTCTGGCTAATGGAAGTGCCCCAAATACACACTCTGGGAGTCTTCCCACACATATCTCACACACACACACCTGGTATGTGTGTGCATGACTATGCATATTTGCTGGTAGTTGCAGATGTGTGTCTCTGCGGTCCCACAACACCATCATGCATATGTATGGCCACACACTGTGCACACCTGTGCAGCTCTGGGTGCACACACCTGCTTCCCAGCACTAACCAATAGTGAAAGCGGTGCCCCACTGAAGCTCCCAGAGCCTGAGGCAGGGGAGGTGCCCTGCACGCCAGCTGGAGAGAAAAGAGGTCACAGGAGAGAGAATGGGGGGTGTTAAGGACAGAGAGTCAAGCAGGAGCCCCGGAGACACCACAGCCTGAGGCAGGGAGCAGGGTGTAAGCATCAGCACCTCCCCTCCCTCTGGGAACAGAGTTGGGTGGGGCAGGGGGGTTGAGGATAGGAAACTGTGTTCTGTGTGTGGCAGCTGGCAGCCCTGTGTGGGGCCCTGACTCAGGCCTATTCTGAGCTAGCCCCTCATCACCACTCGGGAATTCGTGACGCACTGCCCTCCTAAGGGTGCCAGCATGAACTTACATGGTAGTTCAAGTGAATTCAGCATGTTTTGATTTGTCTTTTTGTTTTGGGTGTTTTGTTTTGTTTGTTTAGAATTTTTTTTAAAGAATTTTTGAAAAACATTTTAGGGGGTTGGGGATTTAGCTCAGCAGTAGAGCGCTTGCCTAGCGAGCGCAAGGCCCTGGGTTCGGTCCCCAGCTCCAGAAAAAAGAAAAAGAAAAAAAGAAAAACATTTTAGGATGCCCAGAACAAATTCCCAAATGAAAATTTACCTTGGATGGAGGTAAAATTTACCTGTCTTCAGCATTGCCTTCTAGAGGGGAATAAAACAAAGTTATTCCCACTAACATGTTAAGGAGTGGTGGTGATTGTCAGAAACATGGGTGTTCAGCATTTTTCAAAAACTACAGTCTGTGAGTTCTGAGTGGGCAGTGGAAGAGAACTTAAGCCAGGCAGCCATCAACAAAGGCTGGAGCTTCCCAGCTCCCACAGCAGGCAGCCCTCAGGGGTGAAGCATGAGAGTGGACAGGCTCTGCCTCCTGGCTGTGTGTGACCTTCCTCTTGAGACCTGACTTTGCTCCTCCTGAAATGGCGCCAGAAGAGAGCAGTGGTATCCACATGGTGGTGACAAGGAGACCAGCTGGGGACACCATGGGTTCTTGGGACCGGAAAATAGTGCAGTGTATATTCTATATACATTCTGTAGGTTGTGTGTTGTAAGAGCTCTCCGAGGAGCTGACTCTGAACGCCGATTTGCTTCCCTGCCCCTTTTCAGAGCAAAGTATGCTGTCCCCGTGTCCCACCAGACCCCTTGTCTGAGCATAGGCACTTTGCCTGACTCTGTCAGGGAAGGCAGAGAATAGCAAACAGTAGGGAGTTAAAACATTGTCCAGAGTACTCAGTTCTGGATGGATGTCTTCATCCACCTCTCATTTCAGGCTCAGGGATCAATGCAGAAGAGGAGGCAGAAAGATGGTAAGAGTCAGAGGCGATGGATGACCCAAAGCATCTTCCAGATAGAGCAGGACTGACACACATATGAGCTCACGAGAGACTGTGGCAGCATGTACAAGGTCTGCAGAGGCTCAAGCCAGACAGTGTCCTCACCACTGGCAGGAGGAAGTAGACATGGGGGTCCCACCCCTAACCATGAAGTTATTTACAATCCATACCTGTTTTCTCCAGCAGAGTGTCACTGGGCTTTTGTTTTCTTCTGGAAGTTTAAGGAAGGTGAAGAAGATCTGGAAGGAGTTGGGAAAATATGGTCAAGATACATTGTATAAAAAAGATAAACATTTCCATTGTCACCATTGTTTGTCCTGCAGTATAAAATATCCTTGATGGAAACAGGAGACTGTACTTGTGTCATGAAGAGAAAAAGAATCAGGATTCTTGTTCTGAAGAACCACTGCCTCAGCTTCCCCGGTTAACCTCTATTCCATGTCTCAAGCTCCCGATTTGATGGTGTGACCTTTGATGGTGTGCTCTGTCACCTGACCGTCAGCCAGTTGCTATTGGTTCTTCAACTTGTGGTTGCTCTCTGCCTGGTAAACCCCCTTATTCAAAACTCAAAAGTGTGGCCATCAGAGATCCCAGAGAGCATTTGACCTTAGCTTAGTGTTGGGCACCCGCTTGTCAATTGTCTCCATCATGCATGCTATTGGGGGGCAGGCAGTCCCCCGCAGCTCACACCTGCCAATTTTATTTGCATAAAAAGAGTGCTGGCTTTAGGACCCACTTTGAGCATACACAGGAGATCTGTTTAATATAACAGTAAGTGCCTTAGGAGCTTTCTAACACATATGGTTGTAGAAAACCTCTGCTCCCCACAGGTTCACCTGCCCTGCTCACCACTTCTGGCTTTTCCATTCTCCGTGATAGGGTTGGCAGATTTCTTCCCTTGTTTTGCACTGAGCCAGGACATGGGATACTAAACACGAAGCCCAGGACTCAGCCACTACATACCATTCCAGTGAACATGAAATTCAGGCTTGGCCAGGAGCTAGGGCTTCCCCCAGGTTGGACTGCCCGGGCCTCATACTGCCTATCTGGCCAATAAGCCCAGCCCAGAGCACCATCCTGTCATCCTGCCCAGTAAGAACTAGATACATGGCAAGAACAGTCCTAAGAGGCCGGAGAGGCTTTTCATGGGCTTCTCTATGTCCTCAGGGTGATGTGAGCTTGAGGAGGGTAAGAACCCAACCTCATTTCCATTGTCACTCCTCTGAACCTGGAGCAAGATCCAGGGTGGTTCCCAGGAGCGGACAAATGAACTGATGGGTTCCTGGAAGTGGAGAAGTGGGCATTTTAGAGAAGAGAAATAGCTATGACTTTACCAGGCTTCGGGATGCTCTGAACCTGAAAGCTACAGGCAAGAGTGCCTGTAACTGTGGCCACAGCAGGACTCTTGGCAGCCATGGAAGCCACCACCTCAAGTCAAAGGGGAAGTTCTGGACAGCATGAAATACCCATCACTACCATTTACAAAGTCAGAGCTATGCACAGGCCCAAGACAAACGCGTGCCTGGCTCGGACTCCAGCTTCTATCCCATTTACGGAAGCACTGGAAACCAAAGGTTTTGTCGGGAGCCCTGGTCTCCTGGGAACCAAAAGAAACCATGCCATAAGAGGAATTTCTGAGGGACAGGAAAATGTCAGGCGCTGGCACATTCCCAGCTCTGTCTTCACAAACCCCAAGGGTGGAGCAAGCACCCAGTGCCAGCAACGAAGACAATCAAAGGACCCGGGAGGAAAATGCCATGAGCAACACAAGTGGGAGTGACTGTCTCTCAAGTCTCCATGTTGAGAAGCCACCTGCCTCCGTGGGCCCTGAACATAATGTCGTCAAGAAAGGAAAGTAAGAACCATCATACAACCCTGGTGTACAGCTGTGCAATTTCTGAGATAGAGTGCCCTCGTCACACAGCTTTGGGGGACCCAAGCAGGGAGCAGACCCCTTTGGGAATGAGAATGGGGGTGGTTAGATGTTATACTATTTCTTACAACAACTTGACACAAGCTAGAGTCATCTGGGAAGAGAGAACCTCGGTAGAGAAGGGCCTCCATCTGATTGGCTGGGCAATTCTATGGGGGTATTTTCTTGATTGATAATTGGTGTAAGCTCACTGTGGGCAGCACCACTGCTGGGCAGAGGGCCCAGCTCACTGTGGGCAGAACCACTGTGGGGCAGGTGGTCCTGGAGTGTACAAGAAAGCAAGCTGAGCAAGCCAGTAAGCATCACTCCTTTATGGTTTCTGCTTCAGTTCCTGCCTCTAGGTTCCTGTCATGAGCTCCTGCCCTGGCCTTCCTTTGTGGTAGACTGTAGTAAATTGTAAGCAAAATAAACTCTTTGTTTTTGGTCGTGGTGTTTATCACATCCATAGAAACCTCACTAAGACATATAGAGAGAAGCTGGAAGGAAGGAAAAGCCAAAAGCCAGATGGAGAGAAAACGGACGACATCAAAGGAGGCGTTTGTGAGGCAGGGGAAAATGTCATCCACAGCTCTCCTCCTTGAGAAGAAATCAAAAATGGCAAACCTCTCCACACCTTGACTTGAGGGAGACAGAGACTCGGAACAGCAGAGGGAAAGAGGACAAGCAGAGGGCAGCATGGCTTCTTCATGCTGGGGCTCATGGAGAAGACAGAGACCTCAAGATAACAGAAGACAAATGAGTAGACTGGAGGACACTGGAGAGAAAAGACAAAGCCAGAATAGCACCACAGAGAAAGCTCTGTGTGAGTGTGCATGCATGTGTGTGCATGCATGCGTGTGTGTGTGTGTGTGCATGTGCGTGTGAAGTTGTACTGAAATACAGCCACGGTCATTTGTGTAGGTGTTGTATATGGCTGTCTTCATACTATCTCGATAGAGGTAAATAGTGGCTACAGAGACTGTCTACAAAGCCTGAAGCCTGTATCATGTGAAGTTTCAAGTCCCTGGCATACAGACAGCCACCATTGTGTCTGACATATAATAACAGTAGCAGGTCATTAAATGAGGTCCCCAATGACCCTATGGCATATCTCCTTAAAGACATGTCTATGGAGTGAGTCAAGCCCTGATAAAGACTCTATTAAAGCTCATGGATTTTTAAAGCTGGTACTTGGCCACCTTAGTCTGTTCTCTACTGATGAGAACCTGGAAAAAGTAAGGACTGCAAACTCACCAAATCACTAGCAGGTCGTGTACTGTCATGAATCAGAGAGCAAGCGTCTCCATATGTCTTGTGTCTCGGAGACCTCCCTTGCACTGCCCTATTTCCAACCCTACTGGCACCCTAGTACTGGGCTCTGTGATATGCTTATATAGTGAGGAATGATGAAGTATCTATCAGCTAAACAGACATAAATGAATGTGTGGAAGGGTAATAAGAAGGATTGAAGGTAAGAAAAACAGATCAGATTGAATAGATGAATGGATGATTAGATGGTCAATTGGATGGATGGATGATTAGATTGCTGGATGAACAACTGGATGGACAGAAGGACATTCAGACAGATGTATAGATGGATCAATGGATGAACAGATAATATAGATGGGTGAATAACTGAATGTTATCAATTGGATGGATGGTGGGTGGATGGATGGAGGGATGGATGGATGACTTGAGAGATGGAAACCAGCTGGGACTTGCTGTGGGGGTGGATAAATAGCTCAGCAGTTAAGTACACTTGCTACTTTTATAGAAGACCTTGGTTCAGTTCCCAGCACCCATGAGGTGCCTCACAACCATCTGTAACTCCAGGTCCAGAGCACCCAACACCTCTGATCCCTGGATCCAGACTCTGAGGCACACCTGTGGTGTACGTACACGCATGAGAGCAAATACTCATACACACAAAATGGTTTTAAAAGGAGAGAGTGAGAACCATTTGGCACACAGAATGAAGTAGGCACTCGTTCTCAGGGTCAAGCCAGCCTAGCACCAGGTCCAGCTACAGTTTGGATATTAGATGTCCCTCATGTATTGAAGGCTTGATCCTTAACCCATGTTCCTATCAGAGGATAGGAAAAACATTTAGGAAGAGAAGACTATACACAAAAGCTAGGTGACTGGAAGACCTGCCATGGATGGGTTGTGAGAAGCAGGCCCCTTCCTCCTTCCCTGTTTCTAGCTGAAATGGAATAACTTGTTCTCACAGTGTGCTAAGCCCCAAAATGTGGAGGCCCAAAGCCATAATCCAAATAACCGTGGACTGAAGCTACGACCCAAGAGAAGCCTTTCCTCCTTAGATCACCTCTGGTATTCCGTCCCAGTGATGGATGCTGACACAGGCCAGTCTTACGTTTGGAGCCCTGCACATCTCTCTTCCTCCATTCCACACCCCCTTGGCAAAAAGAGGAGGCCTGGCCTACAAAAATAAACTGGAGAGTCCAAGGAGGTGGCTTACTGTACAACACTTACTGTACAAGTAAGAAGGGTCTGAGTTTGGATCCCAGGGTGTGAAAAGCTAGGGGTGGCAGCACCAATCCAAAACCCCAGTGTTGGGGGTGACAGGTGCATGGCCAACCAGTCTAGTGGAAACAACAAGTTCCAGGTTAAGAGTCAGGTTCAAGGAGAGACGCTGCCTGAAAAAGTGAAAATAATAATAAGGTAGAGAGCTATAGAAGACACACGATGTCAACCTTTAGTCCCCATGTCACCTGTGCACCCACAGGTGAGCATGTAAGGGGAAAGGGGAGGGAGGGGGAGGGAGGGAGAGAGGGAGAGAGAGGAGGAAAAAGGGGAGGGGGAGGGAAAAGGGGGAGGGAGAGAGGAGGAAAGAAGGGGAAGGAGAGGGAGAGGGAGAGGGGTAGGGGGAGAGAGGGGGTAAGAAGAGGAAGGAGGGGGAGGAAGAAGGGGAAGGGTGAGGAAAGGGGAGAGAGGGAGAGGGGGAGAGAGGGAGGAGGGAGGGAGAGGAAGGGAGAGAGGGAGGGGGAGAGAGAGAAACTTTAAAAATTGGCTGACTGATGCTGCTCCAGTATCCAAGACCAGGACACACCCAGGAGGAGGTGTGTCCAGCACTGGAAGTAGGTCCAGCCTTGGCCTTTACCCTGCACCCTGTAGAGTCTGAAGAGAAGGTCTCGGCTGGTGAGTGTTGCTTGTTTTAGTAGACTCTTTCCTCTTGCCAGCATGGTATGCAGCAAACAAGACAAACGCAGCATATATCAAATCAAATGTTATGAAGAAGGACCCAATGGGAAGGGACAGTCACAGTGAGGAAGGCTGCCCTTGCCCTCCTCCCCTTCCCCTGCCTCCAGTACTTAGGGCTAGGGATGAGTCATGATGCTTAGCGGGTGGCTAGACAGAGGCTCGACAGATGACTGAAGGCCCTTAGGCATTCTTCCTGTCAGCTGGTCCCAGCCATACCCACGGGCAATGCCACCTGCCTGACAGTCCCTGAGCAGGGGAGGAGCCACGCTAGTTTGCTCCGCATCCCCTTGCAGGCTGTAGCGAGGAAACCCTGGGCTCCAAGTCTCTGAGCTGAGACTGAGGTTTTCACCAGCACTCAGAACTGTAACTCCTCAGATGACCAGGGCCTGGGCGGTTGAGCCAGTTCATGGCCCTGGAGACCACCATATCAGCGCCACCAGGGAGGGTGGACCTACCTTGGACTCCACCTCTAAACCGTAGCCCATGTGGTGTTCAGAGCCCCAGGACTGACAAGGCAGGTTAGGGCCTTTGTCCCCGTCTGGCTAATGGGATATATTTCAACTAAGTGTCTGGGACCACCCAGCTCTCTCTTAGATTCCATGCCCATCCTGCCTCACCCACGCTGGTTACTACTTTGATGGTCTCAGCCTCTCAGATCAGTGTGGCCAACAGCTGGCTCATCCCCCACCCAGCCCTCATGGAGCTCTGAGGGGCTCCAGCATCTCCAGAGGGGTCAGCAGCACTGGGTCTCAGCATGAACTTAAGGGTCTCTCTCTTTGAGTCATGTTCTAGAGGTGATGGAAGAAAGGCCCATAGCTGGTCCAAGGGAGAGCGTGAGCTCAAGGTCAGGCTGGGGCCTCTGTGTGCAGAGGGAAACTGAGGCTCAGACAAGGTCATAAAGCTGGTTCCAGTATCCTGGCTTGAGGGCCCTACTCAAGGCCACAGGAGGATGGTATTAGGAGAAATCTAGAGAGCAGACTGCACTTGGATGGTTCGTGACTGGTGCCAGGCAAGTGTGATTGTGGAACTCCCTCCGCATGTCTTGTAGAACATATCACATAGACAAGACAAAAGGATTCAGGTTGAAATATGTGGAGAGGGCTATGCTTCCAATTACTCAAAAGCCAGCCTCCGTTCTCCCAGGAGTATGAAGGGTGGCCTGGGCCATTCCTTAATGACTGATAGGCAGCCACTAGAACCAGTGTCTACCCCACCCACCCATACTATACGTAGACAAGCTGCTGTTCTCAGGAACACTCCCATTAGAGGGCATCTCCCTGGGGACCCCTTTCCTCCCCTCCCACCTCAAAGCTGTCTGGGCAGCGTAGTGAAGGTCCCTGGGGCCTTACACCGAGGACCTCAGTTCACACAAATCCTCCCATAGTGGCGGGGGCAGAAGTCTGAGATGGAAGTGTAAGTGCCCTCCATGGCTCCAAGTGACAGCCCTTCCTGATTCTCCAGCTCCCCGAAGCTGCAGGCATCCTTGGCTTACGGTCACACTGCTTCCTACGGATATATTTGTATACCAGTCCTCCCTTGGCATATTTTCTGGACCCCTCCCCTAATCTAGAATCATGTTTCCTTAAGGACTAAATGCAGCACAGGTGCTAAGAGCCCTTCTCCAACAGATCACACTCACGGGCTCAGTACTAGAACATGGTGGCTTTTGGAGGCCAGCAGTTGGGCTTACCCCCACCGACACACAGCAGTCCCACAGCCTTAAGACACACACACACACACACACACACACACACCACACACACACCTCTGAGGGCAGCTGGGGCTGCCACCCTGCCCAATCACTTTTCTTTCTGATGCAGTTGGTGTCACATGCCCATGATCTGAGAAAGTCCTTCACACTCCTTGCAGCAGTGCAGACCAGCCAGTGCTGGCGCGGACTGCCCCCGACCTGTGCCTTTATGCTTCAGACAGTGGCCAAGGTAAACTAACAGGGTGCCTGCTCTGTGAAGGGTCCTCCCTAGGAATTCCTTACTACACTCTGGACACATCAGCACAAGTCTGTGACTGTCCCACTTCACAGGTAGGAAACTGAGGCTGAAGGAGGTGGCTCACAGATGCCACCTGGTGGGCAATAGGTTTCAAACCCCAGCCAGCCAGTCCCTGCTCCTCTTGGGGCCTTCCTATTGTCTACTCTTAGAATAGCATAGCTCCCTTCACAAGGCCAGAGGACAGGATTCGCAGGAGGAAAATAGCACTGTTCCCATATAGCTCTTGCCCGTGGTGAGCACTCACAGGATCCCACTCATCTGGAATTGACCTTGGTGGGCAGCCTGGCTCCTGGCTGCCTCAGTCAGGAAGGTGGCATGCTCCTGAGGGCTCCCAAGCCAGCAGAGCTTGGTCCCAGCAAGCCCTCAGTCACTGCTGCCCTGCCTTCAAGACAGACTAGCCCTCTTATGCTGGGCTTTGAGGTTCAATATCCATATCATCCAGGGGCCAGCCATCCGTTTCCACACTGGCTTCAGCTCAAAGACAAAATGACCGGCGAGTTCAGTTAAATAGCTAAGCAGAACGAATGTGCCTCGTGGTATTAGCCTTTGATTTTCTCGGCTTGAGGAGAAAGGTGAGGAAATTGGAAACAGCATTTGTTCGTTTGGATGGGCCCGGGTGCTGGGGCCTATATCCTAGGCTGATAGCAGCAGAGCCAGGGAAAGTTTGACCACAGAACCTGAGTCTTTGCTAGCCCGTCTGGGGTCTGCCACTTCTCACTGAGCAGATGGGAAAATTAAGACACAGCCAGTCACAGGGCCAGGATCCAAAAGCCAAGCCCAAGCTGGAAAAGGCAAAGGGCTGGAAGGTGTCAAACACCTCCACTGCATTATGCAAATTAACAAAGAGCCCTCCCCACCGGTGTTGGTAGTAAGGGACAACACACACTTGTGAGGGGAAAGATGCAATTATAAGAGGCGGTGCTATGCAAATGACCTATAAGGGAGTAGGCGGGGTTAAGCCTCTGGCCCACTCCCATTCTCAGGAGCCTTCCCCTTCTCTTCCTCAGTGATCTGTCTACAGTTTGGTTCTTTGTTCCAGACATAAGGACCTGGAAATCTCAGTGGCTATGCCTGGATGTGGTTACACTTACAGTGGCACCTTCTCTCAACCTCCAGGGACAGAGTGGGGCAGCTGCAGGAGGGACAGTCCCACAGACAGGGACCTGCCTCAGCTGCCAGTTCTACCATCAGTGCCAGAAGCAGGGGTGGGAGAATGCTCCAGAGGTCAGAGACGGTGTGAAAACACTAGTCCCAGAGACATGGTCTCTCCCTGGGTTAGTCAGCCTCCTGTTACTGTTACAAAACACCTGAGATGGTTAGCTTAGAAGGGAAAGGGTTCATGTAGGCTCCTGCTTAGGAGGGTACAGTTCGTGGTCTGTTCACTGAGTGCTTTGGACCTGTGAAAGTCGAGTTTGTCATGGAGGGAGCATACAGCAGAGGAAGGTTCTCACATCCTGGCAGCCAGAAACCAAAGAAAAGAGAGGGTGGGGCCCAAATACCCCTCCAAAAACATGCACCCAATGGCCTAATCCCCTCCCATTAGTCTCTACCTCTTAGAGGATCCATTAGCTTCTAATAGTGCCAGAAGCTGGAGACCCAGTCTTTACCAAATGGCCTTTGAGGACAATATCCAAAACACAGTGCTCCCTCTGTTTATGGAGGTACCAATATAGCTCTGCTCTTGTGTCCAGAATGGAATTGCAAAGTTAAGGTAGAAGACTCCATGGGCTGGGAAGATGGCTTAGTGGTTAAGAGCACTGACTGCTCTTCCAGAGGTCCTGAGTTCAATTCCCAGCAACCACATGGTGGCTCACAACCATCTGTAATAGGATCCAGTGCCCTCTTCTGGTGTGCCTTAAGATAACTACAGTGTACTCATATAAATATAATAAATCTTTTTTAAAAAGAAAAAGAAAGCTCCCTTGTCCCTCCATCTTGGCCTCAAGCCAATCCACAGCTGCCTCCAGATTGATGAATATGACAATGTGAGGCCTTACAAAGGCTAGGGTTTGGGAGAGAGTGCTCTGAGAAAGGGTCTCTATCTATCACCCAGGCTAGCCTCGAACTCACAACCCTCCTGTCTCAGCCTTCCCTGGTGATGAGGTGAGGGCGCATACTTGGCCAGCTCTTTAGAAGTCCACATGCTGGTCTTATTGACTTTGCTGAGCATCAGCTGCTGTGGGCCCAGGACTCATGTTGGAGGGTGAGGAGATTTCTGGGTTCCCAAGGAGAGGGTGCAGGGCCCAAAGAGTAGAGATATCTGGAGCATGGCAGAGAAGCACCTCAGGACAAATGGAAAATGCAGCAGCAAAGCTGTCACCTCACATGGGGCCGGTCTCAGCAAAGCTAAGCAGTGAGTCTCAGAGGAGCTATGAGCAAACACATTCAGAACAAACAGTGTCTGCCTTGCAAAGAAACGAAACACCAGCCGCACTGCATAGGCCACATGGTTGGACCTCAGGGACATTGTGCTAGGAGGAGCCATCCAATCATGAAGGACAGATCCTGCAGGGTCCCACTGATAGCAGGTCCCCAGAGTTGCTGAACCTGAAGAGTTGTGATGCAGGTTTTTCTAAGAGTATCCTGCTTCCTTGTGTTTATGACAGTCCTATATAGGCAGATACTGGTTGAAGCCGTTATGTTACTGTGGGGCAGAAGTGAGGTTCCCGAAGGGCATTTGACAAGTCAGGGCTGGTAACCTCTACCTTTCTGTGGTCCAGAAGGCAGGATACCTCCACAATAATGATGTTAGCAGTCCTGTTTGACAATCTCAGAAAACGTCTAAGGAAGAAATGAGTCCTCCCGGGGTCACACTCATTCAGACCGTAAGTCTGCTTCCTTGCTGGCTTGACCTAAAATATCTATATAAGGAAGGAATGTTGCTTCTCCGCCTGCAGCCTTCACAGCTCTGCTGAAATTCCTGACTCTCACATCCCTGGCTTTAACCAGATGCCAGGGTGAAAAACTCTTTTCCTTCCCACATCCCCATAACCTTCCCTGTCTTTCTATCCTGCCTGAAAACCATGTGGTTCGGGGACTAGAGAGATAGCTCAGTGGTTAAGAGCATTGGTACTCCTGCAAGAAGGTCTGAGTTAGTTCCCCAGCGCCAAGCCAGGTGGCACATAACCAACTAGAACTCCAACTCTGGGGATCCAGCACCCTCTCCTGGCCTTCCTAGGCGCACGCGCGCGCGCGCGCACACACACACACACACACACACACACACACACATACAGAGAGAGAGAGAGACAGAGAGACAGAGAGACAGAGAGACAGACACAGAGTCAGACAGAGAGAGAGAGGCAGAGACAGAGACAGAGACAGAAAGACATAGTAACATACATCTACTCCAAGTCAAAAATTAAAAGAATAAAGAAAAAAATTTTTTAAAAAGGACATATGGAGCTAGACATAATGGGGCATGCATTTAATCCCACCACTTAGTAAGCAGAGGCAGATTGATTTCCGAGGCCAGCCTGGTCTACAGAGCAAGTTCAGGGATAGCCAGGATGTATTTGAACAGGAATAGCCCCATAGCTCATACATTTGAATACTTGATATCAGAGAGTGTTACTACTTAAGAGGAATTAGGAAGAGGAGATGTGGGCCTTGTTGAACTAGGTGTGGCCTTGTTGGAGGAAGTGTGTCTCTGGGGTTGGGCTTTGGGGTTTTCAAAATCTCAAGTCAGGTCAAGTCTGTCTTCCTGCTGCCTGCAGATCTGGATGTAGAACTCTTAGCTATTTCTCCAGCATCATGGCTGCCTGCATGCTACCATGCTTCCTGCCATGATGATCATGGAGTAAACCTCTGAAACTATGAGCCAGTCTGAATTAAATGCTTTCCTTTATAAGAGTTGTGGCGGTCATAGTGTCTCTTCACTGCAATAGAACAGTGACTTAAGACACAGGGCCAGGCAGAGAAGCCCTGTCTAGGGATGGGGGGGGACACAATATGCATACTATATAATGCCATTCTGTCACACCAACCACACATGGACTATGGATCCATGACATTCCTATGGAGCCGAACCTTCCTCGACCAGTGCTCTTGTCACAGTCCTTACACTGGAATGCAACAAATGACTCAGGTTGGAAATGCTGGGGAGGCCAAACCTTCATAGCAGCTCTGCAGAAGTGTAGCACACACAGTGTGGACAGCACTAGCACTTCCGGGTATAATGGATCTGTGTTGACCACGCAATGTTTACATTCTTACTTTAGAGTACACTCCTGCTTACAAAAACGTTTGGTAGCAGGGCTGGGGAGACAACTCTGTGGCTAAAGCACTTGCTGTTCAAGCATGGGCACCTGAGTTCAGATCCTTAGCATCCACATAAGGCTGGATTATAAACCCAGCACCGGGGGCAGATCTTGGGAGATCCGTTGGTCAGGCAGTCTCACTGAAAAAGTTCGCTGGGAGACTTTGTCAAAAGGGTTTGTGGGGGGAAGGGGGTAGGCAGGCAGAGACAAGGAAGAGAGGGCAGGAGTAGGTTAACTAAAACTAGAGATGTATAGCCATTCTTATTGCCGATGAAAAAGCATTATGGAAACCCACTACTTTGTGAGCTAATTATATTTAAAAATATAATTTCTGGGACTGGAGAAATGATGCAGTGGTTAAGAGCTGTAGCAAAGGGCCTAAGTTTGGTTCCCAGAACCTAGGCCAGGAGGCTTATAACTGGCTGTATTTCAAGCTCCAGAGGTCTGACATCCTCTTCTGACCTGCACAGGTACCTACAGACATGCAGCATACATTCAAACACACACACACACACACACACACACACACACACACACACACACAATCTTTCAGATATGTATAAATTTTTAAAAGTAATTTGAACAACAGACGCTTTATGGGTAGGCAATGCCATAATTAGATAACAATCTCAGTGCCAGGCATTGGATACCTTCTCATGAGCTATTGATCCCGAAGCCTCCACGAAACAATGCAGGCTACCGTGATGGCTCTTGGATGCCCACCACAGCTTAATGGCAAGACGCTATTGCTGAAGACACACTTTGGTTGCAGAAAATAGAGAAATCAAGCTAGGGCTGGCCTAAAACCTCCCTCCCTACTGGCTAGCCTTCATACTGCTAGCAGCTTTCTATGTAGGCTAGTGGAGGGGGAAGTTATCAATGGCCTTACCCAGATAAATCAACCATAAATGTCACAATATTGACCCACCAGGCAAGATGTGTCTTCTGGTGCAATTGCAGCATGAAAGGTATCGGGGTGACCCATGACCATTTTATGATTTGATCTGAAGCTTGTTCCGCAGGTGGGAATTCATGTCTGGTACTGTAAGCTGGGTCAAGGTCACATCTGGGAAGGTCATAGGGCATAGGGGAGAACCTATTACTGTTGTTTTCCTACACGGACATGTTGTCAAACTACCTTCTAAATATTTGTACTTATATCCACATATCACTGCTGCTCTCAACCTCAACCCGAAGAGCCTTTTTCTGCAGGAGCCAGCAGTTAATGTGGAGGTTGATAACTGGTCAGAGTGTTGAGAATACGTGACTGAGTCCTAGATAGAGTGCTTGAATTGACTCTACCCACAAAGCTTTGGGAACAAAACAGAAGGAGGGCAGACAATGGTAAGGTCCAGAGGATGGGTTAGAGTGCTGGGAAATGCTGTCCCTGGGGTGAACCATGGCCACGGCACCACGAACTCACTGTAGCTGTGATAACCACCATGAGACCAAGCCGACAAGTTCAGTCAGCATTCGAGCCAGCAGCATGAATTGGACTCAGTGGGTTAGGAAAAGTGGGTAGAGGAATGATGATGGAGAGGATGTTTCACAGGGGGTGGGGGTGAGGGGGTAAAGGTGAATTTGGGAGTGAAGGTGAACAACGTGAACATGTGTGAAATTGTCAAAGGACAAATGAAAGACATTTTTTAAAGAAGGGGCTGGAGAAATGTCTCAAAGTTAAAAGCAATGGCTTCTCTTCCCGGGGGACCCATGCCAGCTTCCCAGAACCCACATAGCTGGCTGTTTACAACCATCTGCCACTCTAGGTCCAGGGGACCCAAAGCCCTCTTCCAGCATCTGCAGACACTGCCCACATGTACATGGTACACACATGGTGTGCATACATGCATTCAGACAAAACACTTATACACACACCAAAAAAAATGAATCTAGAGGGGGGAGGAGGAAAAGCTGTGACAAAGGACACACTCGAGGAGAAAAGGAAAAGGGGGAAAGTGGCACATGTTTTAAATGCTGCCACTGAAGCCCGTAGTGGCCTCAATGAGTTCATATGTCCCATTCCCCTGCTAGCATCCTGAGTCCAGGCCATAATGCTCACACATGATGAGACCCTCTGATAAGACAGTTCCCCGAGCATGTCCCTTCTGGCTGTTCAGCTGGCCTTGTGCCTCAGACAGCATCTATCTCCATGCTGGCCAGTCATCACTGCTGCACCTTTGCCAGACTCCCAGTCACTAAACCACTGGCAAGCTGAGCCCCACTCAGGAGCAATTACTGAACAAAATGTTTTCTCCCCCCACTTAAAAAAAGTTATGCAGAGCCACATAATGGCCATTTTTATTGCCATTCTGCGAGCCGAGGGTGACAGCTGATATTTAGTGATGTGAGTCACGAGGATGTTTCTGCATCGGAAAATCAGTCGTCTTCCTGGGGACAGAGAATCCGTCAAAAACAGCATCTGACAGACAGTGTTTGTCAAAGTCTGCCTCATGTCATCTCAGTATACTCTGCACTGTGTCTCAAAATCGCCATATGCAGAAGATCTCAAATTATGTATAAATTCATAAAATGAACTAAAAGTCTCCCTGCCTAGTCAGCTCGTGTTGCTGGAATAGCGTGTCTGTGATCAGCGACTTAGGGAAATTGTTTATTTTGGCTCACGGATTCGGAGGTGTCAGCCTGTGACCGGTGGCTCCACACTGTGCATCTGTGGTGAACAGTACAAATTTGCAAATCTTGGTGGCCGGGGAACAGGAGAAACAAGTCTGTGCCAGGGCACACCTTCGGTGACCTCTTTCCCCAGCTAGGCCCCACCTGCCAGTAATACCACTGCTTTACGCTCCCATCAAAGGATTAATGCATTGATTGTCCAGAGCCCCTAGAATCCATTCACTTCTGCAGAAGGCAGTGAGCCCCGGGGGACAACTCAGATCCAAGCTGTAACAAAGGCTGCATTGATGCTGCCCAAACCTGCAGTGATCCCTATACAGTGGATGGAGAATGTGTCTTTCTTTTCCCCATCTTTCTTCCTCCATGCCCGCCTTACCTCCCTTTCCCTCTCATCTTCTCCCTCCCCTAACTCCTATCTATCTATCTATCTATCAATCTATCATCTATCTATCTATCTATCTATCTATCTATCTATCTATCTATCATCTTTTCTGCAGTTTTCATGTGTGTGGCTTTATCTACTCTGGTGTAATAAAATAACTCATCCCGGAACTCATTGACCTCAGACACTGACTTCTCAGGGTCTGGTGTCTGCCATTAAGGCACTGGCAGTTCCAGTCCCTGGCAAAGGCCTTGTCATGCCCAGCCCTCTTCCCACTGTGTCTTCAATGAAGTAGAGGAGTGGGCAGCTCTCAGGCTCCTTATGAGGACACTGATCCCATCCAGACAGTTCTGCTTCATGGCCTAATTGCTCCTAAAGTTATTTCTGGGATAAGGATTTTACCATGTGGGTCTCTGTGCACTGGCTCTCAGACACTGTGTGTGTGTGTGTGTGTGTGTGTGTGTGTGTGTCTGTGTCTGTGTTGTGTGTAAAAAGAGGTCTATTCCATGCCATCTGAGCTGGCCATGGTGGAGCACACAGTAGGTGGATTTCTGAAGAGGATGTTTAGGGGTAACCTGAGCTACACCTGTGCCTGTTTAGTGGCGGACACCTGCAGTCAGTACTCAGCATTCAGATGGCTGAAGCAGGGACACTGTGCTGGCCCTGGGGTTATACGGTGGTTGTGAGACACCCTCCTTTTGGAGGAAAGGAAGTCATCCAATCAGGACTGGAGACCGGATGGCCAAGTCTCCATGGATCTGAGAAACTTCATCTGCAGTGTCTGCCGGTCGCAACAAGTCCAGCTGCACTTTGCAGTCGCTCCGGAGACAAAGAGACCTTTATCACCTAGTCCCCTCTGAATTGGCTCCCTGAACCTAGCTCTGGTCCAACGAGCACTGTTAGTCCAGCCTTTTCAGCGTACAGTGAATCCACAGCAGAGTTAAGTTCTAATGCAAAATGGACCCAAGCGATTACAGCAAAGAAAGGACAGGGTTTCAAAAATAGCAGTGGGTGAGAAGACTGACAGATGCTGTGCATTTGACGGGGTGAATCATGCAGTGGCAGCTTGGTCCCCCAGGATGAGTGTGAGTCACACGCAAGAGGGGCTGCCTGCGCTGAGTCTCAGGGAACAAGGTGGACACAGGTTGACTTCAGAGTGAGAGAAGGCCATGGGAATTGGGGTTGATGCTCTGGAAAAGCCTGGATTCAGTCAGACCTTAGAGGACAGGCAGGGTCCAGGTAACATCAAGGGGACCAAAGGGTTTCCATGACCAGGTTTGTACACCACCGGAGTAAGGCTCTCTGTGGGAGGACAGACATCATCAAAGAGCAGGGCAAGCAAGGCAGAGCCGCCCCAGGTGGCGGTTCACATACATCTCATTCAGGGACACGGGCTTCATCTGCTCTGCAGAGAAGGTCAGAGCTCTAGAGAACATGGGGCCTGAGTCCCAAGAGCTCCTGGACCCCATCAAGCTGCTGACTAGTTCCTGGGACATGGGATGACAGACAGCAGCAATCAGACAGGACCAGCTCATGGGAAGGCAGTGGAGGCCGGCATGAGCAGGTGCTAGTTAAATCCCAGGGGCTCCCAAGAGCCCAGTCTATCATATCCCACATATGGCTGAACAGGACCAGGTCCTGATTGGGCCAATCCATTTCTTGACTCCATGGACAAATACGTTAAACAAGAATTCAACCTCATGCTAGCTGGAGAAGTCCAGACTGACATAGAGTGACAGCCATGTCCCTTCCAAAGCTTGACAAGACCTTTCTGCTTCTCCAGATCCTGGACTCCTACTGGACCTTGGCTGAAAGTTGGCTACCTCAGAGTTGGTGACCATAACCTCAATGGGGAGTGTAGGCATAATTTTTTCCTCAGCCTACTTTTTTTTTAAAGATTTATTTATTTTATTTATATGAGTACACTGTAGCTATTTTCATACACACCAGAAGAGGGCATCGGATCCCATTACAGACAGTTGTGAGCCACCATGTGGTTGCTGGGAATTGAACTCAGGACCTCTGGGAGAGCAGTCAGTGCTCTTAACCACTGAGCCATCTCTCCAGCCCTCAACCTACTTTACTCTCCTCTAGCTCACCACCCACCAGAAGTAGTAGAAAAGAAAGGTTATTAGGATACATGGGGAGGGGACCTGTTTAGAAATATTTCTTTGGGGTGACTCCAGTCCTCATGGTCCTCAGTCCAGTCCACTAGCAAACACCAAATATGAATCAGCAGCTGTAGTCCAGTCCACTCAGCAGACACCACACACGAATCGGCAAGGGCAGTTCAATCCAGAAGAAATCTAGAAGGACTCGTCAACCGGCCAGAGTCCAGAGAAGCCGTAAGAAGCAGCAGGACCCTCACTAGAAGTTCTTCGGAGAGTTTCTCTCTATGACGTCACCACAAGCAAAGCTCAGCAACACAACACAAGATGAACCCATACATGTGTGTTGTCAACAAAGAGCAGCGAGGCAGAGCAAAGAGAACCAATGCTCCAGCTCTCACAGACTGCGGGGTCAGCTTTATAGTCCTTCTGACGTCACACATCCTCTCACCTGTGTCTGCTTCAACAAAACATCCTTCCACCTGTGCGCCCCAGCTAATCGCCTTTTGGCATTGCTGACTTTCCAAAGAGACCAGAAGTTTCCACTTCAGAGGAGAAAGGCCTCTGATCACATGGCCTCTTCTATCTCTTGCTTGCCATGGGACATAGGACCACACAAGTGATGCAGGGCCAGCTCATCTTGAGATTTTTACACACATACACACGTGAATTCACATATGTATGCATACATGCACAAGCACACAAATGTGCGCGCGCACACACACACACACACACACACACACACACACCCCACTCCCTCTGTGTGTAAGAACTCAGATCTCAGTCAGGCTGGTTCTCAAAGCTGAGGAAAGGAAGTGGGACTGGCTGTAAGAGTCCAATTTGGACTTGGGTGGGGCGATGCCAGGAAGAGGCGATGCCTGGTTCTGACAGACACTCTAACCTTGAGGTGCACATTTTAGAGGGAAGTAGAGAAGTGTGTTGAAGGCTCATCCTCACCCACCACAGGAGGATGTCAAATATCTCTGCAAAACCTCCTCCCTCCAGAGCTGACAAGATAATTGTGTGGTCTAGAGATGAGCAACTACGAGAGGTGCAGGCAAGAAAGATGGGTCATCTGCTCATCTCGCCGCTGTGACAGGCCACCTGACAGAACGGCTGTGAGGAAGATGGGTTTATTTTTGGCTCTCAGTTTGAAGAAGGTCTCACTTCATCATGATGCGTGACACAGAGGCAGGAGTGCGGAGTCACATGATGGCAGTCAGGAAACTGATCCGTGGAGCCTGGGCGGGGCTATAACCACAACGGTAGCACGTGGGTCCTCTAGTTCGGCCCTGTGCTCAAAGTTCCCCCACAATCGCCCAAAACAACCTGCAAGCTGGGAACCAATGTCTGCATGCAAGGCCTTCAGCGGCTGTTCTACATTAAATTAGACAACAGGATGTAGCTGTTCTGGGAGTGGGTTGCAGAGGAGCGGCCTGTAGGCATCTTGACCTTCATAATGAGGAATGAGTTGCTCTTGGATAAAACTGAAATGTTTTCTAGCAAGAGCACTGCCTATCCATGCCCCAGGGTTTCCTGGGGCAACAAAGGAGCCTCCATCTGCATCCTGCCTCCGCATGCCTGTGGAAGGTGAGGCCATAAGCTGAGGCAAGATCACAGCCTCAGTCAGGTGACCCTCCCTGCCTTGGTCTGTTCTCATCAGCTCACTTCTGCACCCCTCCTCCCAGGCTGCCCTAGAGCCACCCAGGGAGGCTGAGACTCAGGAAAGTAGATCTGACCCAACACAGTAAAGCCCTTTCAAAAATGGCGGACACAATCTGACCTGGAGACTGACCTACCTGACGATACCCTCTTCTGAGACTCCCAGCCCCACTTCACCAGTCAGAACCCCCCTCCTCCAGGCTAGTGCCATCTTCCAGCTACTCAGCTTCTTCCAAGACCCTCAGCTTCTCATCCCCTCAATTTCTTCAATGTCCCTCAGCTTTTCCCTAACTCCTCCCTAGACCCTCAGATTCTCCCCTGGGCCTGAAGAGAGATGGTTCCTTTCCCAAAGCCTTCACTCATAGCCCTCAGCTTCCTAGACCCACATGCTCCTGGCACCAGGCCCTGACCAACCAGGCCTTGTAGGTGCCTTTCTCCTCCCCCAGGCTACCCTCGGGAGCCACTCTGACCACTTGCATCCCTATTCCAGTGCCCTGCTCCTGAGATGCATAGGTAGATCCATGTCCCAGCATCCTCCCTGATGCACCTGGTCTTCTTCCCTTCCCAGGTCTTCACCTTAGCCGTGCCAACTATGACCCAGAGTCTCAGCATGTTCACCATGACCTCCTAGTCCACTGAGACCTGGGCCTGCACCTAACACCTCCTGTGGTGAATCCTCCTGACTCCAGGCTTCCCACTCTATGTCTCACTAGGTTAGGTCCTAACAGCTTCCTTGTGTTCCCACCTGACTCTTGACCACAGCCTTCCCTATCTCTCCTAGGCCAATGTGTCCCAGGACCCAGAGACCCTCAGCAAATCTCACAAGCATTGTCACAAGGAAAATGGTGGGTTTAATCAATATTGTGGAAATCCTGCCTCACCTATGTGCTGAGTGTCAATATCCAAGTCGCTACAGATTTCTAACATTGGTCTCTTCATCTCTAAAGTCAAGAAAAAAAATTTCAAAAAACAGGCTGGTTCTGAAGACTCAGGAAGGTTCGTGAGCCTCATCTAGAACAGAGGTTGGGACAAAATGGAGCTCACTGGAGGAATTCGCTAACTTTATAACCAACCCAACGGCGAATGAAGACCTCGAAAAGCAGTTGTCACATCTGCAAGAAACCTGACTCTTTGTCATCTTGTGAACACCTTGAAGGAAGGCACTATGCCTTTCCTGGCCACCACTCTCAAGGCCTTCATGCAGTCTAACTCATGACGGAATCCCAGGACACATGGGAACTGTTTCTCCCTCTTTGGTTTCCTAGAAAACAGTGAATGGATTTGACCGGCCCCTCTCCTTTAGTGTGAGTGGATTTGATTGGCCCTCTCCTTTGCTGTGAGTGGATCTGATTGGCCCTCTCCTTTGATGTGAGTGGATCTGATTGGCCCTCTCCTTTGATGTGAGTGGATCTGGTTGGCCCTCTCCTTTAGTGTTTTCTGGAAGTCACTGTGGAATCCTCCAGGCCTGGGGGTGACTGTGTTTTGATTTCTGTCACCTGAGTGTGGCTGCTCAGAGGCTCCACTTCGTCTGGGAGTGTCATTTCTGAACTATGTCCATGTCCCCTGAGTTGTATTCATCACCTGAACTTGTCCACAATCTGCCTTCATTAAGACATCAGTATTTGTGTGGTCTCACAGGGGTCCCTTGTTCCTATCTCTGACTCTTAGCATCTCCCTCTTCCTCGTGACCATAGCCAGAGACATGGATTCCACCGCCCTCCCAAAGAGCTCTCGCATGAGTTTTGTGGTTTTCTCTGTTGTCTTTCTGTTTTCTTTCCTTCCCTTTCTATTCTTTCTTCATGGTTCCGGGTCTTCTGACAAGTCTGGACACAACCCATTCTTCTCTCTTCCTGCTCATCGAGGAGGATGGTGCATTGGAGACCCATCTCCTTTCTGGGTTTTTTTTCAAATTTATTTTAACTACATTATTTTACTTGCACACTTGTGTGTATATGTGTGTGTGCATGTGTGTGTGTGTAAGTGTTCCCACAAATGTGCATGCATATATGCAAGTCAAAGGACAATTTTCATGGGTACAGTCTCTCCTTCCACCATGTATGCTGGGGACCCAACTCGGGTGATCTGCCAACCTTGGGTCATCTGTTTATTTCTTATTTATGTGTAGTGTGCACTAGCATGCCATAAGTGTGCGTGCGTGTACCTGTAGAAGCCAGAAGAGGTCATTGTCTCATGGACAGGAGTTACAGACAGTTCTGAACTGTCTGACTCAGGCACTGTGGATCCAGGTCCTCTGGAAGAGTGGCAAGTGCTCTTGCCCACTGAGCTGTCCCTCCACCCCATCTCCTTTTCCAATACAAACTTTTTAATGCCATGGAATTCCAGTCTGTACACTTCTAGCCTTTATTCAGTTCAAAATCCATTCTAATTCTCCTCTCCCTGACTCCAGTATGGAAATGTGTTGGTAGATTAACAAATATTTAGGGATTCCCCCAACATCCTGCACTGGAAACAGATTCCTCATCTAATCCCACTGAGGACAGGGAACACACTAGAAATAACTTGAGTCATTTAATTCCTGAGTCTGGCTTGGCGACTGTGGACCCAGTCTGTCATGAACAGGTCTCTGCACAGCTGCTGGGCAAAGTGCCTTCAAAGTCCACCAGGATTCTGTCCTTGCTGATTTCCTGTCACTTGTACCAGTGTTCGGGAGATGATTATAACCGTGTGTTTCTTTGTCTCTCTTGAACACCTCTTGCTCCCCAAGTCGCTGGAGGCTCTGGCTGAGCAAAGGCACATCAGGTCAGAACAAATCTACTCTTTGTTAAGCCGGCCTGGGTGTCATCATGAGGTGACCCCAGTCTCTGCTGATGCTCTGTAGTCTGAGACCTTTGCTGCCTGGTCCCGAGTCACCTGTCAGCAGTCATTGAATCACAGCTCCACTCTCCACCACTGTAATCTTTGGTGACTGCCACCACTTTGACAGTCTCTCCCACTTGTTCACACGTAACAGTGACTGGTGGCAGGCAGTGTATAGCCGCCATGTTGCCAGTCCTGGCCTGCATCCATGCCTTCTTTGGGGTGAATTGAGCTGTGATTGGATCCTTGTCTTATATTTTCTGCTGGTCTACAAGGCAAGCACATCTTGGTTGGTTCCTGGGCAGTGATCTGGTTCTCACTGGCCCCTGCCCTCCAGGGTGGCTCTCCATGCTGAATGATATTTGTGTCCTGAATACCATGGGCTCATATGTTCCCCTAGAATTGTAGTTTTGTTGGTTGTTCCCTCAGATGTTTTGCCATCATGGCTGGAAGTGGAAAGCCCCTTAAAGCCTTTCTTAAAATTGAACTTGAGTGAACTGTCAGCCATCGATATGCTTTACACAAACATACATACACACACACACACACATGTGCACACACATGCACACATACACACATGTACACCCACACAGACACTCATATGCATACAGACACACACACACACATGTGCACACACATGCACACATACACACATGTACACCCACACAGACACTCATATGCATACAGACACACACACACATGTGCACACACATGCACACATACACACATGTACACCCACACAGACACTCATATGCATACAGACACACACGTACACACACATGCACACGCACACACACTTTCAGCCACCACTCTCTTCCAGTCTCCCTTTAGACCTCAGCCGCTCACATGCTCCATCCAAGTGTGATGGTTTTTTACTTTATGAGCAGCTCCCCATCTGATCCCCGACCACACCAGACTTGGGCTTCACCAAGAGTGTGGCGGTGAGTGTTGAGACTGTGTAGGCTTGTTTTGACAGGTTGGCTGATCCATGTGGTCTGGGGCCTTTCCTTCCTGGCGGAAAAGCAGAAAGCGCATGGCAAACCGAGTGCCCTGGGCTAAACAGGCTCAGAAGCAGGTCCTAGCTTCACAAGGCCCCCGCTCTGGAGGCAGGAGGACACAACGTGAGTGCTGGTGCAGGGGTCAGCATGCAGGTGTGCAGGATGAGCCACAGGGACCCCAGTCAAGTGGCACGAGAAGCTTCCTCATCTGTATGGCATCACTAGGGGCCACCTCCCTGGATTCCTCTGCAGAGCCAATAAGCCAGTGTGTGCTGGGTCCCCTCCCATCCTCCTTGGTTCCAGCTCACTTAGCTCCTTCTGAGGCCTGCTCTGGGCTCAGTGAACAGGCATCTGACACAATCGGTCAAGTGGTAAGTGACTGGACAGGAGAAGTAACAGGTTATGGAGGAGGATTTGGGCACAGGGTAAGGATGTCCTGTGGGAAGGATAGGAGGGAGCCTATCTGAGCAACTGCAGAGCCTGCCCCACAGGGCCTTGAACACAGACCTAAGGAAGTAGCTATGGTCACATTTGCATGTCAGAAAAGGTGCCTATGAAGATGGGATGGGGGCGCTACTTGGGACGATGGTGGAGGAAGGAAACGTCCCCAGAGGAGACACAGACAGGGGTGGATATTGACCTGGTTGCAGGCAGAGACTTCTTTTCATGACAGCTGTGATTCTGTGAAATATATATGTGTATATTTCCCAGTATCAAATATATTTCATTTAATGTATATTATACATAATATATACGGCCTCTTCCTTGAAGAAGATATATATATGTGTGTGTATATATATATATAACAATCACAGTATCACATCTATATTTCACATAATGTATATTATGTATAATATAATATATTATGCATATATTGTATAATGTAAATAATACAAACAGGGGCTCCCAGGCCCTATTTTCCTACAGTTTGGGACCTGCTCTAGAAAATTAATCCTGGAACGGGGCCTGGGAACCCCTATTTGTCCATTTTCCGTGTTGCAGAAGAGACTGGTGCTCACCCTGTGATGCTTGGCACCACCTCAAGTGGACGGCGTTGGGACTACAGCAGGTGCGGGGCACTGCTGGACAGCTGACGGACACCACGGTTTGGTGGCCAGGCAAAAATGGGAGCAACAGCTTGGTATTTATCTTCTCCGTCTGAAGGTCCTGCCGCTCATTCTAGGAGAAGGTCCAGCCTCTACCATCTGCATCCCCGGCGGCTCCTCCTCCAGGCTAAGAACCTGGGCTTTGCGTATGTTTTGTTTGGGCCTGGGTTGAGCACGCCTTCCAGATTTACGCAGGCAGGTTTGCAGACTAGAATTTTACAGCTTGTTCCTAGAAATGATTTTATTTTGTTACATAACAGGGAGTCAGCATCTTTAGACACAGGGAGCAGCCTGCACCTCACTGTAGGCCTACAAGCCTCTCTCCTAAACCCCCTCTGTTTGGACCCCATCTCTAGCTTCTAAGGTAGCTCCAGGTAGATAAGCCAAGGTGTGCCTCAGTCAGAACTCAGAGATGAATTCGAGGACCCCAGGGGATGCAGAGAAGAGTCCCCTCACCTCCTCAGCAGGTGAGCTGGAGCCTGTCCCCTGGGGTGTGAGAGGAAGTGAAACCTCAGGTGGGAGGTGTCCTCAAGGTGGGGGAGTGGAAGGAGGCCGAGGGGCTGCACGCAGTCCTCAGCAGCACAGTGTACTGAAGGAGGGGCACTGCCTTGGCAGTGGAGGATTCCCAGAGTTCCCTCTGCAGCCTCTGAGAGGAGCATGAGGCTCACAGCAAAGTCTGCAGAAAGGACCACATGGGGACAATGTAAGAGTGACCAGGGAAGTGCCTGGAAGCCTCCAGTGTGCCACCAAAGCCCCTCCCCAAGTGCCTCCTTGTCCAGCTCTCTGCCTCTGAGCCCCTGGAACTCCCCTAAAGTCTCTTTAACCCTCTGTGTCCATTCTGTAACCTACACATACATACATACATACATACATACATACATACATACATACATACATACACACATACATACATACATACATACACACATACATACATACCTTTAGTGTGTGGTGTGGCGTGTGTGATGTGAGAGGTCATATTAGAAATTAAGGTTGGACTAAAAGAAACTCATGTTCTCCTCAGCCAGTAATCAAGGAAAATGGAGACTACTTGGCACACTGACACAGTGGAAATCAGGAAGCTTGTGAACTTATTGTTAATTAAATTTTGACACTGTGGAAACACACAGATATGTCTTTATTTCTGCCACTGTGCACTCCACAAGTTTTCTTGTTGTTCTAAACGCCCTTTTCTGGGGTTCTTAGGAAAATGAGCATGGCCTCTATCAGCAACCCTGGTCTTAATCGGTTGTGTTGAAAAATTCCTTGGTTCACTCAGCAGCAAAGGCAACGTTCCCTGCCTGTGTTTCCCTACTCTGCCGAAAGAGCACACCCGAACCACAGCAGGGTCACCTCTGCTCACAGCTCTGGTGAGGGGGAAGAGGGCCTTGGAGGACTCATACACCGCCTGGGCTGACCCGCAGCCTAATCTGAATCTGGTCAGGACAATCTAGTCACCTGACACCATGACATCGAGTAACACAGATGGCCAGCACCTGATTCCAACTTCAAGAAAGGAACCCCACTTGGCAAGGACAGAGCTGATAACCGGAGCCAGGTGAGCCAGTTCCTGCCTAGTGACAGCTGCTGGGGCTTGACAGGAACTTCTTCCCCTGCTGTTCTGGAAGCTGAAAATTCAAAATCAAGGTGTCTGGCAGGACTGCTTGCCTTCTGGAGCTCTAAGGACACCCCCCCTTGCACCCCCAGGAGCTCCAGGTGTTCCTGGCTCCCAGCCACACCCCTCCTGTCTCTACCTCTGTCTGCACATGGCCTCCTGCTTCTCTGTGACTCTTGCCTAATGTCCCCTCCTGTGAGGACATCTGTCACTGGATCTAGGGCCAACACAGGCTGATTTCTCATTTTTACTCATCTCATCCGCAAAGACTAAATACAGTCCAGGGAGTTTGAGGGACGCATGGTGAATCTGAAGCCAAATTGGCTCCCACCTTTCTCTAGTTCTTGTGCAGCCCTAGAGCTACAAGGGTGCCATCGCCACACCCAGCTGAGCAGGAACCCTGGAGAGAGGTCCTGCCAGGACAGACAGTGGCTGGAGTCAGAGGCTGCCTTTTCCTCCCCCTCCTATGGAAAGTTCCAGGTGGGTTTCATTTATAGGTGAGTGAGGACACCCTGGGGAAACTGCTATGGGAATGGAGGCCAGGGAAGGAGCTGTGGCCCACTCTCTGCCCTCAGGAGATCTGCAGAGGAGAAAGAGAATGTCTCAAAAACATGTAGAACCCTCCAAGGACTCATTGTTAAAAACCAGCCCCTTTCCTCCAGTTCCAGACTCAGCTTGATGATGCCAGGCACTCAGAGGTAAGTGTGCTTTCTCTATCTCGGCCATAGAGCCTTGAAGCAGGGGCAACATCAGGGCTCATGGCTGCTATGCCCAGGTCAGCTGTGTAGGGTGCATGGGGCAAGGCTCAGGGGACTCCACATCACTACCACTCCCTCTGCCCCAGTGGTTTCAAGTCTCCTGCCTCATGGCAGAACAGCAACCCCACCACTGGCTGGAGCCCTGTCTAATGGAGCAGCCCAACGAGTCCATGCTGGAGAGTTCACCCTCAACCCTACCCTACTCCCACAACCAAGACTTCCCAAAGCAACATGGGGCCCTCCTAAGGCCCTAAGACTTCTAGAAGCCATGAGAGCCCACCCCATTCTGCACCACCCCACCAACCCCCCAGAGGACTTTAAACATGACTGTCGCTTAGTGAGTCTAGCTTGGGCAAAGACTCCTCTCTCTAGATCCAGGAGCTGTGTGGCAGGAAACCATCATCCCTTCCCACCACCCACCCTCACCCTTCAGTCTGCCTCCTTTGCAACTCAGCCCTACGAGGGTCCCACTCTGAACCACTGCCTAGAACAAACCCATACATCCCCATACTGATGCCTTTGCCATCCAGAACTCCCAGGCCTATAAAGGACAATCCACACAAGCAGAGTAAGGCAGGGCAGCCAGGGGTTGTACTGGGCAGCAGCTGGGGACTCTCTAAGGGCCCTGACCTGGGACGACACCCCCTTGGGCTTGTCTGGCTAGGCTGTAGAAGTCCACCTGCCACTAAGCATGTTAGGTCTGGGAACACCAAGCCTCGATTAAGAAGGCAGCTAAAACACTTCAGTAGCGCCTTGGTGAGCGTGTGAGTTTTTCTTGTCCTGACTTCCTGGCCACTTGCACTTTGGTGGGACCCCTGCTCTGTGTGTCTCTGCATGTGTTAAACGTGTCCTTCTCTGCTGGGTCCTCAAAGGCTTCTGTGGGCAGTTTCAAACCTGCTATCCTGTCCGTGGGAAGTCTGCACCCCTCCCCCTAGGATTCTCTTGGCTTGCACCAGCAATGGTTACAGACCGTCCCATACTCCACCCACTCCCTCACAACCTCCCTCAAAGCTGGGCTCAGACTTTTCTTTTTGAAAAATAATTTTTTTTTTAATTTTTATTTTCTGTGTGTGGACATTTTGCCTGCACATATGTCTGTGCACCATTTGTGTGCCTGGTGTTCATGAAGCCCAAAGAGGAAGTCTGATCCCCTGCACTGGAGTTACAGAAGGTTGTAAGCATCATGTGGGTGCTGGGAACTGAACCCGGTCCTGTGAACGAGCAGCTGGTGTTTTTAATCTCTACACACATATACACAGAGACAGATTTTTTTCTTACAGCCCGTGAACTCTTCTTTGACAGCTCTGACCTCCCAGAATTGCCAGGCCCACAGCTAGGTCTATTCTTCTCTCCCAGCAGACTGGGGGCTCTTGGGAAGTGAGGAACAGCCTTCCCTCTACTCTTGAGGAAGGCCTAGCCCTGGATGGGCTCTGGGAAAGAAGGCTATGGAGCTCAATTCAAAGTTGCCTGGTTGAGTCAGCACAGCTCCTGGGGCTCCGCAGTTCAAACTCCATCTGGGGAATAATTCTCTTTCTGGTCTGGCCCAGTTACGTCCCAGGTTTCTGGGCAAAGTTGCTGAGTGATGTTCTGAAGACGGCTGTGGTAGCAGGCTGATCGCTGGCAACATGTAGGATCCTCCACGTGCTGCTTGACAGCACCTCCATGTCCTAAGGCCCCTCTGCATAACCCTCTGCCTCTGCCTGGGACACCTCTACAGCCTGGGACAAGAGACCAGCCTGGCTGAACCCCTGTGTCCCTTGTGATAAAGACAGGACTGGTGTTGAGGTCACAACATTGTGCACGTATTAGCATGTGCCAGACCCAAGTGGGGATCCCAGAAATGGACCCTCTGGATCCAGACAGTTGGGCCCAGGTCTGTTGCTTCTACCTGCTAAGTGTTCTGCCTGAAGGCAACAATATTCCCCAGCTGAGAAGATTCAAAATCACAGAATCGTCTAGAAACCCAGAGGGCTTGGGTATCCAAGAGGTTGTCCTGAAGCATGGGTTATGATAAGGACAAGAGTTCTCTATCGTTAGACACTTGAAGCGTCATGGGTTCCAAGATAGACCTAAGAGGCTTTTGTGTAGTCATGTACCCAGGCACATGATGCACGCACATATAAACACACACACAAGCCATACCTAGAGCTAATAGCCAAGGACCAGCCTCCCACCAGCCTTGCCTAGCCAGCATGGAGGGGTATGGGGAAGACAAGCTGGGAGGACCAGCCTCTCTAGGAGTCAGGGGCTTATAGTCCAGGGCATTGTCTTGGACTAAGCCAACCTACTCTAGTCAAAAGCAGATACAACGGGAGCTGTCCCTGCCAGAACAAAGTCCCCACGGTCCAGGGGAGGTGGCAGCTCAGAGACAGCCACACACATGAAGACAGGCAGGGAAAACAAAACCCTAAAACTCTCCGACTGCCAGAGAGAATCACTTAAGAGCCTTCAAGAGCAGGTACTGTATCCTTCTGCACTGTGCAGTAAGATGACGTCGATTTCCTTGCTGAGCTCTCAGGCAGCCCAGTGTCTGGCTCAAAGAGCTGAGAAACACCATTTCTGGATAACTGACAGGCACCTAACCTAGCCACAGCTGTCTATGTAGGTCTACTCCCTGGAGGTGCACAATGGGTCTTATTCCCTTGGGTCAGGACCCTGCTGGCAGATAAGGAAAGGGAGTGGGAGGCAAAATGTCCCATCTAGATCCTGTAAGGCCTGAGGTACAGCATCCAGTTAGACTGACCAGCAGCTACATGTGGCTCTGCAGCCACCTCTCTGACTACCACCTACCCACCCTATATCCACCACTACAGTACCTAGCCAACTCCCCACACACCCACTTAAAGCCTGAGCCGGACCCGTCAGACACCCTCCATCAGCCCTGCTCCTGCCACCGATATGGTTACATTGTTCTCCAAGCACTCCCATACACACACACACACACACACACACACACACACACACATACACACACACACACACACACACACACACACACACACACACACACACACACCGATTCATTCTCATATATCCGGACAGTTGCATCCCAAACACCGTGAATCTATACAGTGCGCACCGACCTGTTGCTGTAAATGGTTACAGCTATTCAAACCATCCTGGCAGCAATGCAAGTTACCCCAATGTTCTGGGTTCCCAAATGAAAGACAGACAGACAGGCATACAGACAGACACAACACACACAGAACCTTGTATTTTAGTATGCCTTTAGCAGCTCAGTGGCTAGGTCACTCCAAACATCCATGCAGCTAGCACATTCTCCCCTCTGATGTTCCTGAAGCATCATGTGGGTGCTGGGAACTGAAGTCTACATCTATCGTTCCTGTCCTAGACCCAGTTGGGGGGGCGGGGGCACCTGGGGCCACTCTTCCCAGGCTCTTACATGATTGATATTCTCTCTCTTCTGCAGCTCTCAAGCCTGGACCTGATTCCTTCTCCGGCATACTGATTCTAAATCCTCTTTCCTCTCTCAGTCCCTTTGCCTGAGAATCCTAAAGTCCAGCCTCTGTCTCCCTGCCCAGCCATTGCCCACTAGCAACTTTATTTACCAATCAAAGCCAACTGGGGGCAGTTGGCCTTAATGTCTTACACATTTGGATTCTCATTGGGAACCCAATTAACATAATGTAAGCATTAAACCAAATCCATAACACACCTAAAAACTAACCAGTCACTAGACACAGCACCCACCAACGGACAGTACATCTATCCCACCATCAAAGCACCTGATGTTTTATGTACCCCAGTTCTGACTACCAGGCAACCATCTACTGAAGAACACAGTGTCACACCAATCAATACACCACCGCACCATTGGCCCAGCCGGTACCCCATCCTCTCACCCACACCCATTCAGACACTTCTCCAGCCATCAATCTATGTCTTTCCCACACTGGGCTGTCCGTCCACCCATTCTGTTTATCCACCCTCCAGGACCTGCTCTCCTTATTCCCCACTGAACTATCTCTCAGAACGAAATGACTTGCTTTTCTCTGTTGGATTCTGGGTTGGATTGTGCCAGCACAAGGCAAGCTCTCTCAAGCATAAACAGAGGAAATGTGACCAATCTCATGAAGCTTTCAGAAGCAGTAAACATTGGACTTTAGCTTCAGAAACAAAAAAACTGAAAGAAAAAAAGAAATAGGAGGGGGGGAGGAGGAAGAGAAGGAGAAGGAAGAGGAGGAGGAAGAAGAAGAGGAAGAAGAGGAAGAAGAAAATGGTCCTAACCACAAATGAAAAAAAGATCAAAAGATGCAGCTGGGCTTTGGGCTTGGTAGTACACTCCTGTCAACCCAGCATTCAGGAGGCTGAGGTAAGAGGATCCAGAATTTGAGTTCAGCCTGGGCTATATAGAGTAAACCCTGTCCTGGAGGCAGTGGAGGAGGAGAAAGGATGGGAGAGTGGGAGAGTGGGAAGAATAGAGGGAGGGAGGGAGGGAAAAAGGGAGAGAAGGAGGGAAAAAAGGGAGAGAGGGAGGGAAAAAGGGAGAGAGCGAGGGAGGGAGCAGAGACACAGATGAAACAGAAACTGGGATGGACAAGACAAAGTAGGAGAACAAAAACAATGACTGCAGACATAATAGAAGAAAACTTTCTAACTCTTAGAACAGAAATCCTGGGAAAAATAATGCCAAAAGCAATGCTCAGAGAACAGTGTGGAGCAATGCTTACATTTCATGAAAAAGATCTGAGAATGATTTGAAAGCAAAGAGAAACAGATTATCTTAAAAAACAAAAAATAGAAACAAACAAACAAACAAACAACAACAACAACAACAAAAAACCAAACAGCTAAAATTAAGCCTAAATCGTATATCCTCCACTGAAAGGTGTCTGGAGACTATGGGGTAAATGACCCTGGCACATCAGTCCTGAAGCCTTCTAGTCATCTATCTACAAAGACTCCAGAATGACGCTCATAATCTCATTCCATAGGAACTACAAGACCAAAGCACCCATTAAAAGGAACCCCACAGGTGGCCCTGGGGATCCTGAGCTACAGAGAAAGGAGAGAATAAAGCAGCAGCGACCAGTAGGAGGAAGCCTGAAGCTGACACGAATTTAAATAAAATTACAACAATGACAGCAAAATAGAGTGCATTACCAAAGAACAGGGGATTTAAATCTTAGGTAGGATGGTTTGTAGTTCTGTGGAAATTAATGCACCTAGAAAAGGAAGGGTGGGGACAGAATGGAGAGGCATTGACTCCCTGTTTCTTGTAAAATGGAGCCCAAAATAGCTGCTTAGATTTTGATTATTAACTAAATAAAGCTTTAAGACTATTTTAAAAAACAAGAGAAGAGTCATGAACGGGAAGGGGAAAGACAGGAGCTCTGAGTCTGCAAGATGAAGAGAAGGGTTGGGGAGGGAGAAGCAGCACACCACGGGGACAGTTTCAGTCCAAATTCAATCCACAACCTCCCACCTGTGAGAGACACTGCAAAAACAAAAGAAGGCAGAGTATTTAACAATGAAAAGATGGGAAACTGAGAAGGCTGGTTGGGGACTTCACACCACAGAACTTGTTGACAGAAAGGAGCCTGGAATATTGAGGGTCCTTCTATATGCTCCAGATAAAGGTGGAGACTAACATTTGTGAGTTGATTTAATAAGAAAAACATACAAGCAAAGGAAGAAGAGGAGAGGGAGAGAGGGAGAGGAGAGGGAGAGGGGGAGGTATAAGGGGAGGGAGAGGGAGAGGGGGGAGAGGAGGAGTAAGGGGAGGGAGAGGAGGAGGAGGAGGAGGAGGAGGAGGAGGAGGAGGAGGAGGAGGAGAGAGAGAGAGAGAGAGAGAGAGAGAGAGAGAGAGAGAGAGAGGATGTAATCATTACAAGCACATCTCCTGTCCTTCCCCTTCCTATTCAGGATTCTGCTCTTATTTTACTCCGAAGGCCGAGATAAATAAACCAGGCGTGTGATACGAGAGGCAGAAGCACCTCAGCCCCAACGCTGCAGAGAAGAGGCCCAGGCGCTGCAGCCTAGTCACACAGTCATTTAGATGCAAAGGGAATAAATATTTAAAGTGAAATTTTGCACAGCCCCTGCTTTCTTAATACGACAAAGCTACAAATAATAAACATGAGAACAAAACACCAGAAAGACCCAGGCACTTAGAAAAGTAGGTGTCTCAGAACAGGGTGGAAATACAACCCATCGGTGATAAAATAAACATAAAATAAACATAAGGCTGTCCCTCGGGGAAGCATAAGAAAGGGAGGCGAGGCTGTAACCAGGCCCCATCCACATCTCCAGCAGCTAATGTACTATTTAAAAGTAAGTCAAAAAGTCTGTGCTTGGCATTCACCTTGGGAGCAAAAGGAACACTTCTGGTTTAAAGGGAGTCTGGCAAGAGATTGTGACACAGACGCCACCAGCTTCTCTCAGGACCTCTCTCATCCTCAGGAATACAAATGACATGAAAAGAAACATGGAGATGAAGCAAACAGTTCCTCCATGACTACATACCACAGACAAGGACAGAGAACAAAAATTCCCGTGATGGGGATGCTGAGCAAGCTTAGAAGACGCCAATCAAAAGTTTTAAAGCAGGGTGGGGAGGTGGGGGGATGGAGAGGTGGGAGGAATGAGTTTGATGCCAGTGTGGTCTAGAGAGCCAGGGCTACACACACACACACACACACACACACACACACACACGGCCTGTCTCAAAAAGCCAACCAACCAACCAACAACAACAAGAAGGTTTTAAAAGGGAAGGAGAAAGGGTTCAATGCTTAAAAGTACTGGCTGCTCTTGCAGTGGACCAGAGTTTGGTTCCAGGACCCATATCTGGCAATTTACAACTGTCTATCACTCCAAATCCAAGGGATCCACTGCCCTCTAGTGGCCTTCATGGGTACCTGCACCCATATGCTCATACCCACACTCAGACACATAGACACACATAAATAAGATAAATCTTTTAAAACGACACATGGCAAAGACCTGTGAGGCTCCAGACTCCAGGCCCCTACAGATCTCTGACAAGGGCTTGGGTTCCTTTCAGCAACAGATCCTTTCATGGATCAGCAAAGTACATGGCTCCCTTGAAAGTTTCAACATGCAGGAGGGACAGGTGCTTCAGCTGGAGGCCAGCTCAGACTGGAAGACAGGCAGTGCTTCCACTGTGCTTCCCGGGTTGGTCTTAGATTAGGGGAGTCAGGACCAAGGAAAGTTAACTGAGGCAGGAAGAGATGGACCCAACATGAGGCTTCACTCTTAGGAAAGCACAGGCCGCCGAGGAAGCCAGAGCATGGTGGAGGTCGAGGCACAAGACCTTCTATCGGTCAGCTCTGCTGCATAACAGGTACATAGAGCTCCTCACACAGCACCAGCCAAGGACTAGGCTTGCCCGGAGGCTAGGTCTGTTCCTGTTTCCTGTTTCTTCTTTTTGTGGAGAGCAGGCAGATGAGAAATGCTTCTCACGAGGTGTCGTAGGGTCTCTATTGCTGCCATGAAAAGCTGTGATCAAAAAGCAAGTTGGGGAGGAAAGCAAGTTGGTTTATTTGGCGCACCCTTCCACATCGCCGTTTAGCACTAAGGGAAGTCAGGACAGGAACTCAAATAGGGTAGATTCTGGAGGCAGGAGCTGATGCAGAGGCCATGAGAGGTGCTCCTTACTGGCTCAGTTCACATGTCCTGTTCAACCTGCTTTCTTATAGAACCCAGGTCCACCGACTCAGAGACAGCACCACCCACAATGGGCTGGTCATCAATCCGCCATCAATCAGTAATTAAGAAAATTCTCTACAGCTGAATCTCAAGGAGGCATTTCCTCAAATGAGGCTCCTTCTTGCTGAAGACTCTAGCGTGTGTCAAATTGTCACACAAAGCCAGCCAATTCAAAACCGAAGTCAACAGAGGAAAGCCTTCTGCCAAGGCCCTGGGCACACAGCACAGGTTTGCTCCTTGCCCCATGTTCTTCAAGACTAAGCCTATTCTGGGTGTAAAGTGTGCCTTTTTCCCACAGGAACATGGAGGTCCCCTGACAAAGGACAGAGATGCAGAAAAAATAATGTCTATATGTGTACGGGCTGGTTTAGTGTGTCAACTTGACACAAGCTGGAGTTATCACAGAAAAGGGGACCCTCCCTTGGGGAAATGCCTCCATGAGACCCAGCTGTAAGGCATTTTCTCAATTAGTGATCAAGGGGGCAGGGCCCAGCCCATTGTGGATGGTGCCATCCCTGGGCCGGTGGTCTTGGGTTCCTATAAGAAAGCAGGCTGAGCAAGCCAGGGGAAACAGCAACCCTCCATGGCCTCTGCATCAGCTCCTGCCTCCAGGTTCCTGCCCTGCGTGAGTTCCTGTCCTGACTTCCTTTGGTGAGGAACAGCAAGTGGAAGTGTAAGCTGAATAAACCCTTTCCTCCCCAGCTTGCTTCTTGGTCATGATGTTTTGTGCAGGAATACAAACCCTGACTAAGACAATATGTCGACTGCCACACCAGCCTGGGTAAAGTTGGCTTTGGTCCTAGAGGCAAGCAAGGATCCATTAGCAGATGTCATGGGGAAAGAGTGGCAGAGCAGAAAGCTGGGGGTAGGGGGGCGGGACAGGAGCAACTGCAGCATCCTGGAGGGAGATAGAAAAGCCTGAATCAGGGTGACGAGCCAAGTGGAGGACATAAGGAGAGGTCCTTAGGAGGTGGGGGCCTCTGTATTCAAGAGTTGCTGGAGGCCAACGGGTGCAGGCAAGGCCAGGCACTGGCTGTGGTACGAGGAGACAGGGCACAAACAGGAACATCGGGAGAGGTGAGCGGCCCTGGTCTCTGGTGCTGGCCCGAGCCACCTGATTCTACAGTGGAGCCTGTACTATGTGCAGAAAAGAGGGAGGGGTAGTGGTGTCTGCCCAGGACACCATCCCAGAGCATGCTGGGTCTCAAAGGAACCCCATCCCTGACTACCTCCTCAGAGAAATATCCAGAAAATCAGCAGTGGGTTGCCACAGTAACCTGAAAGCCAGCTGCTCCCCACCTAGCAGCCTGGCTGCCAGATCCTAGGTGGGCAGGGGAAGGCGCACACAGGTCCCTGTCACTAGGGAACATAGCTTATGTGCCTAGCTATGCTCTGATAACGACTGGGTCTGCACAGCTGTGCAGTCTCATAGAGAAGCTGAGTCCCAGAGTCCCCTGCTTTCAGAGTGCTTTCAACAGCACTGTCCTCTCTGCCCTAGTCACCTGTAAACACCCAGGGTCCTGTTCCCAGCCCCCAGAGCCACTGCATGAATGTTTGCATGCATGCACACAACTTTAAAATGACTCAAATAGTTTTTATGGACAAGATAACCCCAAGCCTTGAGTGGCCTATGGGACTCTGGGGTTCCCCACATGTAAAAATATGACTGAGGAGCCCAATGTCCCCTAGAGCATCTCCTTCCACCGAAGAGGGTCCCTTTCTCCCAGTCCAAATAGATCCAATGTTTCCATAGTTACAGGGTCCTTTTTTTCTTTTTCTTTTCTTTTTTTTTTTTTTTTTTTTGACCAGGAAGTCTCCTTGCCAGGCTTCTGCCTTGGTTTGCTTTCTATCACTGTGGCAAAGCAGTGACGATGTTGGGGGAGGAAAGGGTTTATTTATCTCACATTTCCCTGTTACCATCTATCACTGAAGGAAGTCAGGCAAGAACTCAAAAAGGACCCTGAAGGCGGGAACTGAAGCAGAGGCCATGGATGGGTGCTGCTTACTGGTTTGCTCTCCACAGCTAGCACAACCTACCTCCTTATACGGTCTAGGACCACCTGCCCAGAGATGATGCTATTCATAGTGGTTTGGGCATTTCCGCATCAATCATTAATCAAGAAAATGTCCCCATTGATGCGTCCCCACACCAATCTAATGGAGGCCACTCCTCAACGGAGATTTCCTCTTCTCAAGTGACGAGTCTGTGTCAAGTTGACAAAAGCTAACCAGCACACCCCTAGCACTCTCTGAGGACCCCTCTCTCTACCTCAGCCTCCGTCTCTCCAACCTACACTGGGTCTGGTGCTTGAAGCATTCCCATGGGAAACCCTCAACAGAAAAGAAGATTCAATGTCCCCCCATTCTCCTCCTGGCTTTCACACCCTGCTGATTTTCCAACCTGGGCCACGCCCCTCCTCCATCAGGTTCAACCCTTGGTGCAGTAGCATTCGGCCAAGAGGGCTCTGCAGAGCAGTTCTAGACTTGGCTCCGGTTAGGAAAGGCCATCAAGAGACCTTCCGCACTCACCTAAGAGACTACACAGCTCAGCAAGCTTAACGTGGACTCCTTCCAGACCCACGCAGGATCTTTCTGGCAGGGGAACTCATAAAATAAGGACTGGTGGTTGGACAGGGATCGGTGTGAGGGAGAATGAAATATGTAAATGGTGGGGAATGGACAGATGGATAGATGTATGGTGATGGGGTAGATGGTGAGTGGATAGAGGTAGACAGATTGAATGACGAATGAATAGTGAATGGGAGCATAGATGGACAGGAGGGCGGGGTAGGGGAGACTGAATAGACCATGCATGAGTGATAAATGGTTCATGTGTAAGGACACACTTGGCAATGGGCCCATCAAACGCCCAGACTGAAGCTGAGATCCATCTGCCCATGTTATCTGTTTGGTCAATGAGCAGGGCCCAGTCCAGGTAGCTCTGAAGGGTTGGCTGGCTGTCAGAAACCCTCCCGAGGGAGAGTTGAGGGCTAAAGGGATCTGGATGGATGGCTGAATTTCACCTGCTTGTGTGTTTCTGTGTTTCTACGGTATGTGTGAATGTGTGACTGTGTGCTGGTGTGTCTTCCTGTGTACATGAGTATATCTGTGTGTCTTGCCCATGCGTGTGCCTACATCTGCAAGGGTGTGTGTGTGTGTGTGTGTGTGTGTGTGGTATGTGTATATTATATGTGTGTATGGTGTGTGAGTATGTGTGTGTGTGTGTGTGGTGTGTGTGTGGTGTGTGTGTGTATGTGTGGTGTGTGTATTATATGTGTGTGTGGTGTGTGTGTATGTGTGGTGTGTGTATTATATGTGTGTGTGGTGTGTGTATGTGTGGTATGTGTGGTATGTGTGTATGTGTGGTATGTGTGGTGTGTGTATGTGTGGTGTGTGTGTGGTTTGTGTGTGGTGTGTGTGTGTGTATTATATGTGTGTGTGGTATGTGTGTGTGTATGTGTGGTGTGTGTGTGGTGTGTGGTGTGTGTGTGTGTGTGGTATGTGTGTGTGTATGTGTGGTGTGTGTGTGGTGTGTGTGTATGTGTGGTGTGTGTGTGTATGTGTGGTGTGTGTGTATCATATGTGTGTGTGGTGTGTGGTGTGTGTGTGTATATGTGTGATGTGTGAGTATTATATGTGTGATGTGTGTGTATTATATGTGTGTGTTGTGTGTGTGTGTATGTGTGGTGTGTGTGTATTATATGTCTGGTGTGTGTGTGGTTTGTGGTGTGTGTGTGTGTTTGTGTGTGTGTGTGTGTGGTTTGTGGTGTGTGTGTGTGTGTGTGTGTGTGTGTGTGTGTGTGTGTGTGTGTGTATAGCTGTGCCTGGATATCTCTGTGGGAGTTTGTGCATCTTGGTGAATCTCTGTGTCTGCATATGTCCGTCTGTCTGTGTCTCTGTGTCTATTTGTGTTGGTGTCATCTTCACACCCTGTAGCTGTGATATCTGCTGTGTTTCTTGCTGGCTCCTGCCAGTGCTCAGTGCTGATAAATGTTTGACAATTGGCTCTCAGAGCAAGGGCTGAGGATCACTGTGCCTTCTGCTTGCTGATTTCCGTGAGGCAATCATCCCCTACCCTCCACTGATCTGCAGTCACTCCACCCAGAAGGCAGTGTTGGCGGTCAGAGCAGGTCCCCCCTGGCTCCAGGGTGCTTTGGCCTAGGTTTGGCTCCCTGATTGACAAGTCTCAGTCATCCCAGTCTCCCTTGCTCACCCCATTCTCCGTTGGCTCTTTGCCCAAACAGATCCTCCTGTAGCCTCCAGCATGTCCTAACTGTGCAGTCAAAACCAGTCTAGACAGCTCTTTCCAGCCTGTCTGATGTAGTAGACTGCAGAACGCTGCGTGAGTGCCCATGGGCTGGGTGCAGCTCAGCAGACAGACGAGCGGCTCCTGGAGGCCTGCACATGTTTGGCTGTAGCCCTAGAGGAGGGTGTCACCCAGGCCATTTCCCCACGGTCTCTGGAAGTCCTCCCTGCTCCTCCACCTCTTCTCAGACAGCAGCACTTCCTGTGAAGCACATGCAGGAAGCAGAGTCCTGTGTTGGTGTCTCCATTCACCCAAGTCTTCTCCCTGATCCCACGGCTACGGGAGATGTGGAGATGCAGAAACAGCTAAACAGCTGCACACGGCACACAGAAAGACGGCCTTAGCCCCAGCCCACCCGCCCACATGGGAACAGGGACATTGGACCCCCGACCCTTGACCATGCAGATCAGGAGCATGCCCACTCTCACCCAGGAGGCAGAGGACCAAACACAAATGGAGGCGGCCCTCTTGCTCCTCCCCTTTCGGGCTAGCTTCTCACCATCTGCACTCAGTTGGCTGTCGGATCTGCTGCCTTAGCCTACCTAGGTGAACTACGCCCTGCCCTCCCTCTCCACCCACCTTCAGTAGCCACCTTTACCACTGGGGTTGGCCTCATGTGCCTTCCCATAGCCCTCCATGGCTCCCCAAGCCCAGAAACGTAAGCTTCTCTCCTGGGCCCAGGCTGACTCTGCCCTCCCTGTCAGGCTCTGGCTCTTCCATTCTCTGGTCTCCTTGTTCCCAGTCATTCACTCATTCCTTAACTCTTTCATTCATTTACTCACTCATTCACTCATTCCTACACTCACTCATTCACTCACTCATTCCTTCACTCACTCATCCCTTCACTCACTCATTCCTTCACTCACTCAGTCACTCATTCACTCATTCCTTAACTCATTCTTTAACTCATTCACTCAGTTACTCACTCATTCCTTAACTCATTCACTCACTCATTCCCTAAATCACTAACTCGTCATTCCAGCACTCATTCCTTCACTCACTCATTCTCTCACTAACTCATTCATCTTACTCATTCTTTCACTCATTCACTCATTCACTCACCCACTCATTCACTCACTCATTCATTCCTTCATTCACTCATACCTTCACTCATTCACTCA
Organism: Rattus norvegicus; assembly: GCF_021556685.1. Classification (NCBI taxonomy): domain Eukaryota; kingdom Metazoa; phylum Chordata; class Mammalia; order Rodentia; family Muridae; genus Rattus; species Rattus norvegicus. The sequence goes on from NC_141547.1 coordinate 80,067,338, forward strand.
TTCCTTCACTCACTCATTTCTTCATTCGCTCACTCATTCCTTCACCCATTAATTCTTTCACTCACTCATTCACTCATTCATTCTTTCACTCATTCATTCACTCACTCATTCTTTCACTTATTCCTTTACTCATTCATTTGTTAACTCACTCACTCACTCATTCCTTAACTCACTCATCATCCCATTACTCGCTCATTCTCTCACTTATTCAGCCCTGCCTCATTGTCTCAATCCTTTACTTACTTGCTTGTGCCTCGTGATCCTGGCTCCTTTCTCCGTCCTTCACTAGACTCAACCCTGGAGGCATAGAGAACGTGGGAACATGGAAGACATGGGTCATGTGCTTTGGAAGCATCTCTGTTCTGTGGGTGGGGCTGTGGTGCTTCTGCGGCAGCTTCTGGTTCCATCCTTTCTGGGCCCCTGAGCACAAAGGACCGCCATCTCATTACCTTCTGTTAAGCAAGCCCTGAGCGCCTGTATCACTCAGATGCACATATCCTAGTAGGGGATCTGGACTCAAGTTGTGGGAATGGGAACAATTAGTATTTTATCCACATCCTGGCTGGTCTGAAGATGAGATTCTGGTGTCCCCAGAGAACATTGAAGCTGACCCTTGGTGGCTAGAGGTGAGGAACAAGCAGTAGCCTGCCTCCCCCTACCCAGGGGCCCCATAGAGCTCCATAGAGTGTGACAGAACATTATCAGCTGGGATCATGCTGCCAGCAGAGTGACTGTGGACATTCAGTGATATGCCTCACAGGAGTTCCTGGTGTAAATCCTCTGGTCACCTTCTGTAGGACAAGGCAAAAGGAGTTTTCTGGGGCCCAAGGCCTAAAGCAGGGCTATGGGGAGCAGAGACCAAGTGTAGCTGCCTCTGGGAGGCTGGGAAGACCTGTATCTTGAGGTCATGGCTAAGGAAAAGTGGACAGGGAGGGATGTGGTACCTCCATTGCTCTCCCAGAAGAGCGTTGGATCCTGGCATATCCAACTACCCTAGCAGACCACCATAGTGAAACAATTGGCTCTGGGCCTCTATTCTTCCTTGTCCTTGGTGAGTGGTCATATATCCCTTGTCCCTACAGGGGCTAGACCATGAGGAGTTTGGAGGCTACATGGTAGGTAGGACTATAGGCAGCTCTGAGCTACATTCTCGATGTATGAATCCTGAAGGCCCACCTGTGAGTCTAAGGATAAAAGTGGCAAGTTGCAGTCAGGAGGTCAAGGACTGGGGACACAGCTCGTCACAGAACTCCTGCTGCCACCCTGAGAAGCACTCTGCAGGGAAAGCACTCTGGCTTCACCTTCTGGCCTGCCTGGTGTCTAGAGCCCTCTCGGTGAGATAAACTTAACTGTGGCCCACTTGACCGCTTTCCCGTTGGGTGGAGGCCAGGTCACCTGGCCCCTCCCCATGTCCAATTGTCCTGACTGTGAGGCTGGCTCAGTCCCTGCCTGAGATCTGGCCTAACCAGACCCTGCCTTCAGGCATCTATCAAGGGTCTGCCAGGCCCTGCTGGACCCACCTGTGCTTGTCTGACTTGTCACTTGAATTCAGTGGTTAGCTAATATCTAGAGTAAAGGGACAGGCAGGCCATCACCATATGTGGCTGTGTGGGGTCAGATTAGGGACACGGAGGAGAACGCATTGGGGGCGGATGGCCTCAGAGTCTCTAGTATCCCTTAGACACTGAGAGGAGAAATGAAGGTTTGGAACTAAAGACAGAGAAGGTACCCACTCCACACAGGAGAGCCATGCTCTTTGAACTGTGCAGAGGAGAATCTCCTCTGATTTAGCTACATCTGAACTTTCCTTCCAGTTGCCCTTGTCTGATGTCACCAGGCTGGGGACAAGAATGATGTACCCTAGTGTCTTCTGCTAACCCCAGAAATGGATTGGGCCAGGATGGTCTGGGTGAATGAAAGATGAACAAGTGAGTGAGTGAATGAATGAATGAATGAATGAGTGAGTGAATGAATGGGTGAATGAGTACATGAGTGAGTGAGAGCATCAGTAAGTAAATGAATGAGAGAGTGAATAAGTGAATGGGAGAATGAATGAATGAATATAAGAGCAAGCAAGTGAGTGAGTGAGAATTAATGAGTGAGTGAATGAATGAATGAGTACATGAGTGAGTGAGTAAGTCGGTAAGTGAATGAGAGGGTGAATAAGTGAATGGGAGAACGAATGAGTTCAAGAGCAAACAAGTGAATGAGTGAGCCAACCAGTTCGCATGAGATAACAGGCTGTCTGTTCAGAGATGCAGAACCAGCTCTGGGTGACCCACCAGGCTCCAGGCAAGCAGCTGTCCATGTTCCCCCCATGCAGCCTTCATCACTGACCTGGTGCCAGCTGAGGTCTTTGGCCCTGGGTCCCTCTTGCTGCCATTATTTTGTACAAGAGACCACCAAAGATGGGGGTGCAGGAGACCACAGCTCCTAGAGGACACAACGGGGTCTGACCTCGGGTCCCTAGCCTTGGAAATACCACTTGATTTTCTGCACAAGTCCGAGCTCGTACTCTGGCTCTGTCTGTCACAGCATCCTCCCTCTGAAGTCTTCAGGCCTCAGCACAGGGGCCGCCTGTCCCAGGAAACCTCCCCTGACCTCCTGTCCACACAGGGCTGCTTGTGCAATGGGTCTCTCACCCATCCCAGAAAAGGCTCTTCTGATAACAAGTCTGGCTTGTTGGACACAGTGTACACCATGCATGCCTCTGCTTCCTGGCCACCCCCTGTGCACAACAGGCTGGCACCCTGCTGGTGGCCCTGCTGGATTTGTCCTGGTCTGAATAGCTCCCATCTTTGGGTGGCTGTAAGTTTCCAAGCCCAGCTTTCAGCCAAAAACCTTTCATTAGCTCTGTTTGTTTGGGCTGTTACTGCCCTTTTAAAGTGAAAATAGTTTATTTTTAACATATGGATGCTTTTGCTTTCTTTTTAAGATGGTGTAAAAAAAAAAAATTCTGGCCTGCTTCTTTTCTTGGCCAGCTTGTCTGAGCAGCCCTCTTTATGAGACTCCCTGTGGTCTTTCAGCCCCGCCCCAACCCAACCCCTGCTCCACCCCCACCCACAGCACCCCCTGCTCCACTAGCTTCTCTGAGGAGAACTGCAGAGGTGCAGAAAGAGGTGGGATAAAGCTCTGGAAACAAACCCAAGGGGCCTGGCAGATGACCCAGGACGGAGGCCTTTGAGCAAAGCTAAGTGCTGGAGCTGTGGCTGCCACAGCACAGAGCCCGAAGGAGCAGCTCTGCCTCTGCCCTCAAAACCACAGGGAAGAAGTCAGAGGGGAAAGGAGAGGAAACAGAAGAGACAAGAGAGCAAAGTGGGCAGCTCGTCAGCTGAGCCCTGAAGGTTTAGTGGTTTGGTTGGACCAGCCAGGCTCAGGATGGGGCCACAGGGCCAGCCTAGGGTGAGAACAGTGCCCCGATGGTGCCAAACGTAGTGGGGTGTGCTTGCAGTGCCAACCCTTGGGAGACAGAGGCTAGAGTTTGAGGCCATCTGGCATGCACGCACACGCACACGCACACACACACACACGCGCACACACACACACAGCAACAAAGCAAAAAGACCCTGATAGGCATGGAGGAGAAAAGACAGAAACAGCCAGAGAAAGGACCATGGTCATGCACACATGAGCCCCTCACAGCCAACAGAGTTCACCTGATTTCTAGGGTGGCACTCACTTGAGAGCACAGAGAGCAGGTGCTGCTAGGACAATCAGCCTCGTGTGACTGGAGCACAGACACAGAGGCCCCCGGCTGCTGTGTGGCTTCAGCAGCGAGAGCACACACCAAGGACAGCCACAGCCCTGTTATTAGCGGCAGCGCGGCACAGTGAATATGCCTCCGCTGTCCTTCAGCAGGAGACCAAGAGTCAGCCACACAGTGAGACTCTGGGCATTGGTGAGAGAGGGAACCCCAGCTCTCTGCGTGCCCTCTCTGTGCTGTTCAAACAGCACCAGGCACAGAATGAGACATGTAGGATGTCACCAGCCCAGAAGGGGGACACACCTGGCTTTGGGCCCCTGCTGTGACAGACCGTGGTGGCTCCTCCCAAACTCAGCCATAAAACAGGTCGGTAAGTTACAGGTGCTGGAGACTGTGTTCACGTTCTACCCAGAACATCTTCTGAAACATCAGAAAGGAAGGTGGCCCCACGGAGGCATGGTGGCACTAATAAACAGAATGGGGAGATCAAACACAGCTGGAACCCATGGGAAGGGAAGCCCTGAAAGGAAGAGATAAATATGTGCACAAAGGTTCCCAAAGTCCTCCACACAAAGCTGTCTATGTAAGGGGACGTGGAGGGCATCTCTCCATGTGTTCTGGGAGCAGGGGGCAGTCTGGAGGCTGCACACTGCTGAGAGACACTTGCACCCTGGCCAGTTAGCCAGTTAGTGCACCCTTGGCACTCAGCAGAAAGGCCAGGCATGAGGAAAAGGCCACTGGGTCCCAGAGCAAGAAACAACAGCAGTTCATCCACTTAAGAAGCTGCAAAACAAAGCCTCCAAGGGGCCATGTACAGAGCGGCAAACAGCCACCAGCGGGACTCACTGCAGCCAAGCCAGGACTATAAGGCATCAATCACCCAGCAGCCCGGCCACAGGAAAGACTGACTGTGAAGACCCAGAAACCGTGAGCATGACAGGGAGGAGAGCCGCCCAAGAGGGGCGCTCAGAGATGTGGGAAGCAGCTACTCGGTGCGGAACACTTTTTCAAAGAATTCTGCAAACCAGATGGTCACAATGAGTGAACAGATGGAGGCTGTCAGCAGAGACTTGCAATGCCCCAAAGAACAGAACAGGAATTCTAACCTGCAAAGTTCAGTGTCTGGAATGGAAATATCACTGGGTGGGCTGCAAGCCACAGACAGTAGGGCGGGGGCACAGCGGGCAGCCGAGGGTCCGCTGAGAGTGCACGAGGCCACAAAGCCACGGGCTGAATCCACAACAATGAAAGAGAAAATCAGTTAGAGAACTGAGAAGCAGAGCAAACGACGTGATCCCATCTTAGAGGTTCAGAGAAAGTCAAGTGTGCTGAGGGACTGACCTTGACAGCACATGGCTGCCCCAGAACGGGTCTATTAGCATCCACTCATGGAAAATGAAGACGGGCTTAGCAGGGGCCACTCAAGACTGTGCATGCGGTCTTGCTCTTCCTAGAGAAGCATACAAGCAGTTAGGAATTGCTAGTGATGGAGCCTCCTGTAAATACCTCATTGCCCATGTCCCCAAGGTAACTCCCTCCCAAGGTCCTATAACTAACTTCAATTAAATTCATTGGTTTGTTAAGATAGACCAGGGCGGGATGCTTTCTTTGTTCTGTTATCGATTCTCTATCTAGGCTGAAGAGATGTTCATTCACCCCTCCCCAGGAAATCCTTGGCACACAGGGACAAGGTGGAAGCAAGGGGACCAGGGAAGAGCTGTTGCATGGCTCCTACAGTGAGTGCTTAGATGTGTAGCAAAAGCTAAACCTTAGGAGGCTAAAGCAGCGGAGAATCGAGTCCCACATGTCCTCCCATGTATTCTTGCTGCAGTCGCAACCGTAGTTTCCCTGCAGAGTATCTGTGGGGAGAACTCCAGGGGGGCCATCTTCCTCTTTGTCAGTGAGGGGTAGCACACCTCCTTGGTGAACAGAGTTCACCCTGTGAGCGTGGAGAAGCTCCAGACTTGCTGATGGAGCAGAGACTATCACGTACGAAGAGGTTATTAGGTCAGCCGTGGAGTCGGTTACATCATTTGCTCTGAGCGAGTAAGAGGCAGCTGAGGCTTAGCTGCCCACCAGGTAAGGACATGCCCAAGACAAGGAGGGGTTGTAACAAGAATAGGGATGCAGGTGCCATTCTCCGTGCCAGCCTCTGACCTGACAAGGAGGTGAACCGGAGGATGAGACCGGGGGGATACCCGCCGAGGCAGCACGTGGAAGTCAGAGGAACCTGCAGAACTCACTTCTCCCCTGCCTCTAAGTGGGCCCTGGGGTCGGATGCAGGTTGTCAGGCCGGCAGCAAAAACTGAAGCCTTGAAGACAGGAGAGAGGCTGGTGGAGACAAATGGTCACTCAGAGGGAGAAGCAACCCTGGGGTCCTGACCTGGGACAGGTGCCAATTTCTAGCCAGGGCCATACCCTGTGCAAAGCTCCTCCCCTTCTGGGAGAGCTCCTGGACTACAGTAGCTTGGTTCCCAGAGTAACTTGTTCTGCGGACACCCAGTACCCACGTAGTGTCAATTAGTCGACACTGATTCTCTTGAGCTGACCACTTCCCACTCAGCAATAGCCAACTGCAAGCCAAGAAAAGGGAGACTTTTCAACCTCCTTCCTCACACCCCACTTCTGCCTCCATAAGTTTGTAACAACCCCCTTGCAGGTTTGTCCCCAAATAAAAGCCAGCACTGTCCTAAGTCCCTCAGTGCTTCATCACTGTCCTTCTTGGTGCCCTTTATTAATGGGCACCATGCCATACTGGTAAGGAAGCCAAGAAGTGTCTGAGCGGCCATTAGAGGCTGGGGGTGCATTAGTTTCCTTTCTTCTTGCATTGACCAAATACCTGAGCAGAAGCAACCTCTGGAAGAGAGGTTTACTTTGGCTCTTGATTTGAGGACCACTATGGTAGAGAAAGCCTGGTAGCAGAAGCAGGTTACAGCTACAGCAGTGGCAGCTCACTCACAACTGGGCCGGTCAGGAAGCAGAAAAGGAGCACACAGCCCCTCCGCTGGCTTTCTCTCCTTTCCTTTATGTCCAGTTCAAGATCTTCATCCACAGACTGGTGCCTACCATACTCAGGGCAAACCTCCCTCCTCTCAAAACAGCCTTCTTGGCATTTCTTTTGTAAATATTTATTTATTTTACGAGGTGGGGGAGGGAGGCACGTGCATGCCATAGCACATGTGTGAAGGTCAAGGGTTGATTTTTCTCCTTTCACCATGTGAATCCTGGAGATTGAACCCAGGTCATCAGGCTTGGCAGCAAGTGCCTTACTAATTGGCTGTTTCTTAATCCAATGAAGCTGACAATTCAAAGATAACCATCCCACTTACTTCCAGGGATGTCCCCAACTGTCCCTAGGGCAGCAGGAGAGGTAACAGCCTTGAGGACTCGGACACTGGGAGGCACATACTTCAGCCAGGAAAGAGATACTGTCACACCTGAGGAGGCCGACTCCCCAGTACAGAAGAGCCTAACATGTGTGTCATTGGTGTCCCAGAAGGAGAATAGAGAAAGAAGAGGAACTATCCTAAGGAGTCATAACTAACATTTGCCAAGCTGGTGATAGACACCAGATCACAGAGCCAAGAAACTCAGAGAGCCCCAACAAGGATAAAATATCAAGGAAACGGTGGTGCGCCTGCACATAATTTCAAGCCACTGAAAACCACAGACAGAAAACCCTGAGGCAGATGGTGGGAAAGGCCGGACTATCTACAGAGAAGCCAACACAAGACTTTACCGATTTCTCGTCATCAACTGTGCAAGCAAACACAAACAAGAAACCACACCTCTCCAACAAAAGCTGAGGGTGGTCATTATCTGAAGACCCACTCCGTGGGAAATGCTTCTGTCCTCCAGAACAGAGGGGATGTTGAGTGGAAGCACTAGGAACGGAAAGTACCGGGGACGGAATCGTGGCATAAAACCAATCCGTGATTTACTTCAATTTTAGGATCTATGTTTGCAGCAGAGGTCAGACTGGATGCATGAGGGACAAGGACAGCAGGAAGGAGGCCCCATTGCTGCCCAGGGTGAGACAGTGATACCCTTGGATTGTCGACTAATCCTTCACCAGCCTGTCAAGCCCTGGCTCCTCCACGAGGGTCTACAGATGGGGGAAGGGGAGACATTTTGTATAGCGGAGTAGAGTGGCTACTGGTGAAGTGCCATGCTCCTGTAACTAAACCCACTGGGGAAAAAACAGTCAGGGAAGTAGAAGGGGAACTGCCTGGGAAGAAGGGATAAGAGGGGCGGGCATCAAAATACACAGCACAGATGCATGATTATCATGATAAAGGCCATTGTTGTGAATAACTAATATATGCCAATAAAAACATTGTAAGCAAGCATCATGGAGGAAAGGGGGCTAATTTTAACCTGGAGCTTTCAATCTGGAAGGAATGGGGCTATTCGTGGCTAAAAGACACAACCAGTGTGGAAGGACAGCGACGCAAGATGGCAGCCACCACAGGCTCAGAAGTAAAAGTCTCTCGAAATTTCCAACTGTTGGAAGAGCTGGAAAAAGGCCAGAAAGGAGTAGGTGATGGCACAGTTAGCTGGGGTCTGAAGGACAATGAGGACATGACATTCACAAGACGGACAGGTGTGATAATTGGGCCTCCATGAACAATTTATGAAAACCAAATATACACCCTTAAGATAGAGTGTGGGCCTAAGTATCCAGAAGCACCCCCGTCTGTGAGATTTGTGACAAGAGTCAATATGAGCGGCATGAGCAGTTCCAACGGAGTGGTGGATCCACGAGCCATGGCAGTGCTGGCACAGTGGCAGAATTTCCACAGCACCAAAGTCATCCTGCAGGAACTGAGGCACTTGACGATGTCAAAAGAGAACATGAAGCTGCCACAGCCACCAGAAGGACAGTGTTACAGCAATTGGTCACCAAGGCCTTCCCCATCCAACCCAAGTCTTCATTTTCCACAGTAGTAAATTTTCTAGATCCATCTGTAGACCTCAAAGTACTGGAGAGGAAGCCCCGCTCAGACTTCCTCCTGAGACACTGCTCTGATGCTAACTTCTTGTCCATTTGAAATACCTAAGTTGTGCTGTGTAACATCATCTGTCGAGTGTAACCGCTGTCTGCCTGGTTGAACTTCTGGGATCAAGAAGGTGTATTAAAATCGGTTTCCTATGGGAGCGGTGGGCACAGCTAACACAACTGAATGGACACGTCTCACACAATCACCTTCTGCTGGCACTCAGCCTGGGTCTGCCTTTGCCCACCCTGCCCTCTGCCACAGCTGTGTGGTGGCCCTTAGAATAGATGGGGACTCTTTAGGTAGCAGTCGTGGGACTGACCACCGCTGGGCTTGGGGCGCTTTGGCTGCACCCCTGCTTTCTTAAGTCTTAAGTGATTGCCCCATCCAAGCCATGGTCCCCACTCCTCCACTCCCACCCTTGGCCAAAGCTTATATTGTAACCTCCCCTCCCTCTGAAATTGGCCTCGGGTGAGGAATTCAGGGCTTCCCATCTCCCTACCTTTATCAAGGGGTGCTGCTTTCCCCTCCTCGAGTCCCTTGTTGCCCGTCACCACCCAAACCTTGCTGTGGCCAGAAGCCACCAGATGAGACTGGAAGAGCCTGGCCTCCCTCACTTAGCTCTGGACCACACTCATTTACCTGCCACCGGCCTGGGAAGGGAGAGCCCTGCCACCATCATCAGCCCTTGAGCTTTGAGCTCAGGGCTAGAGGTGAACAGAGCAGTCACAGGGCGACTCAGACAGGCCAGCGCTCAGGGTCCTTGGATATATGCCTAGAGAAAGGCCATGTGGAGAGTCCTCAGTGCACATGGTTCTGAGTTGTTTCCTTTTCCCACAATAGCTTTGATTTTACACATTGAAGAGGTTTGAACAGGGCTCTCAGTCACCCTGGCCACTCATCGGGTCTGGTGTGGAGCCTGACAGCTGGAGCACGAGGCCCTGACCCTGCAGACTCGCAGTGCAGACTTTCAGTGTTACTCCTCAGACCCTAGCCAGGGACCCAGAGGAGCTCTGTGTCATCGCATTCACAGATTGTTTGCAGATCGGTGGGCCTGGCTCCTGGCTCATTGCCACGCTCCCCACTCTGCTCAGGATCACTAAATGTTGAAATGTGGATGCATACTGAAATAAAGGCAATTCGTTGTGTTGCAGAAAAAGACACAACCAGTGGCTAGGGTGTAACTCTTGGCCACACGGGACATGAGGAGCTTGACATGTCAGGCACTTGTAATCTAGAAGGATATCATATGAGCTCAAAGAATTCATTGTTCACCTGCTTGGGTGTGGAAATGGGTCTGGGTCGTGTGGGGGCACGACGCTGCTTTGGACAGAGGCGAACTGAAGGGTTAGGTTACCAAGTGCCCGATGTGTACAGTAGCATGTTCTGAGAGACTCCGGGGAGAGCAAGGATGTTTCCCATCCCTGGCGGAACCTGGGGAGAGGGGAAGATTGGTGCTGCTGTGTTATTCTTCCACAGCGTTCTACCAGCATGACAATTTTCATAATTAAGAAAAATCCTGATTTTCCATAGATCAGATTTCCAGGAGGCTCAGCCATCTGGCACACAGGCATATGCCCAAAAGCAAGCGAGCGGACTGCTGAGCAACCAGCCATGCCGCCACAGCGCCCGGCAGGCTGCGAGCCCGTGATGGGTACTTATTGATGGAACGTAGCATCCGCTCCCCCGCCATCTGCTCTGACTTCTATGAAGAGATCTGTGTGGCTTGGGAGAGGCTGACTCCACCCCACCTGAAACATCCTGTGCCCCTGACCAGAGACTCAAGGACACTGTGTACTCTGAGCCAGCCCAGCCACTGCAGTCTGAGCATGAACGAAACCCCCGTCACCTCAGCAGGTGCTGGCAAACAGTCAGGGAACACAAGGGCCTGATAAAGCCAACCCCCTTACAAAAAGAAAAAAGAAATATTGGGTTGATCCTTGGACATTTTGGGAGCTCTGAGCACCTAAAACCAGCATCAAGTCACTCATTAGTCTGTGGCAGAAGTTGACAGAGTCACAAAGTGATGACACGAGGCCCTCTGAGTCTGTAGGATGTGCCTGCCAACTCTCAACGGCAGGAGACTGTCACATGTGTCACACACACGCACACACACACACGCGCGCACACACACATACACACACACATACATACACACACACACGCACACACACATACATACATACACACACACACGCACACACACATACATACATACACACACACACACACACACACGCACACACACACACACACACACACACACACACGGCTACTCTGAAATAGCCTCCTAAGATTCAGGAGAGTCAGGCCTGCAAATGAAGAGTCGAAAGGGCAGCTGCAGGCAGGCACGCCACCGCCACCACCAGCATCCAACAGCAAGCAATGACGGCACGCGAGCAGATGGACTCCTGGCGAGGGAGGAAGCCAGATGCCTGGCCACATGCAGACCTGGGGAAATGCAAATTCAAGCCACAACAAGACGCCTCTTTACGCCCACTGGCTGGCAGAACCCCCAAACTAGGATAATATCAAGTGCTGGCAGAGACGCCCAACCCAAAGAATGTGTCCATGCTGCTGCAGCAGGGAGGGGTGTATGAAATACACTAAGACAACAACAGTGCACGTGTACGGGCACGTGCATCCACGTGCACGTGGGTTTGGATCTGTACACGTGTTTATACTGCTCGTGTAAACCTATGTGTTGTATGTATGTGTACATCTGTAAACATGCTGATTATGTGGGACTGTGTTGTATATATGGTAACACATGGGTATGTAAGTATCAACAGTATGTGTCTACAAGGAGGCACAGGCATGTGTATGTGCATATATGTAAGTGTCACAAGCATGTGTAAAGAAGCAGACAAAGGCATGTGCAGTGTAGTCATAGGCATACATATATGTGTATATATGGACATGTCTCTGTACAGATGTGACAAAGCTCCAGCAATGTACATACACACACACACACACACACACACACAGATGCACATGCCTGCACACACGCACACATGCACACATGCATACACACAGACACACCAGTGCACTAATAGGTAATTTTTAAAGCTGTTATAAGGTGGATTCAATGGGTGGAGGTCGTGCAGTGCTAGCCTATCTGAATTCCACACCCCAGAACCCATGCAAAAGTGGAAATCGAGCCAGGCATGGAGGCATAGGCCTTTACTTTCAGCACTTAGAGGTGGGATGACCACTCTGCTGTGCACCAGTCCAGTGTACACAGTGAAAGACCCTGTCTCCAAACAACAAGCAACTAAACAGATGGAAAGACTGCCCAGCTCCACGAAATTGCCCTTTAACCCCCACACAGGTATTATGGCACATACATAACACACAGGTGCTCGCAAACATGTACATGCATGCGCACACGTACACAGTACATACACTAATAAAAACAAGTAACATTGTTTGTTTTTAAGTGTGGGTGTGGTTCTCTGCAGCTGTCGGGCACATGTGCCCTGGTGGGTGGACTCCTCCCAGGTGGCATGTTTGGGACAGTTTTCTCAACTGTGACTAAAGCTTCAAAACCAGTGAGTTCAGAAACCATGACACCTGCAGAAATCACTCCTTACTGACCCTGGACAACCCTAATTCCTAAAACAGTCACCAGAGTCAAAGGTAAGAAAAGGGGTCAAACATGCATGATGCAGATACCAGGAACAACACCTGAGAGGTCAGATGTACCATTGAGTGTCAGCTGGGAGTGCAGGTGCACCGGGGATTGTCAGCAGGTGATATGGACACACGCTCCAGGTGTGCCCTGGAGAGTGGCCACACCGGGGACTCTCGTCGGAAGAGTGGTTGCACTGGGAAGTCAACACACCTCGCTCAAGTCACTTCCAGGCCCTTTTTACATTGTTCAGCCTCCCAGCATTCATGCCATGATCAACTCTGAGCCCACAGTTCCCTCGCTCCACCCCTAGTCTGGCCGAGAAGCACTGAGGTGCAAGCACTCCTCCTTGCCACTCCCTGGAGAAGAGCGCAAAGAGTTTAATGGCCACACTGCAGGGACATGTGCTTCACAGCAGAGACATTCACGTGGAAAGTAAGCAGAAGCAGACACGGGGCTCGGCAGTTCTTGAGAATATGCCAGTCAGAGCCACAGCCGCAAGCTGGTCCAGACTGTAAAAGCCTGGGGCAGTGCTCTAGCAGTTCTGCCTCTGTGCGTGGAGGCAGAGCAGAGGCTGAGCATGTGTGACAATGTGCACTTGATCCCTGAAACATAAACGGAGTTTTTAAAAGGAGTTGTAAGCATCATAGTAGTTTACGATCACCTCAACGCCCAGCATCACACTAAGCAATCAACACCAAGGAAGTGAAACCTTTTCATTTTCCAAGAGTAATTTTATTACTCTTTTGATCGATTGATTGATTGTGAGTGTGTGTGTGTGTGTGTGTGTGTGTGCATGTTTATTTGCACACAGAAGGCGAGTGCCTACAGAGGACGGAGGCATCAGATCCCCCTGGAGCTTGAGGTACGGACAGTGACGCCTGACATGAGTATTGGGAACTAAACTCCCGTCCTCTTTACCAACTGAGCAACCTCTCAAGCCTGAGAAGCAAAACCTTTCAGATTTTTTTCCAAATATAATTTTGGATTCACACCTATTCACCAAAAACAGCTAAGAACAGAAGAAGCATCTTGTTGGTTCTCGAAGGTTGCAAAATTCTAGTGTCACTGGCTGGGGGCTGGTAGCACTCCTACCCACTGCACATATGCCGGCACGGCGCATTGCAGCTTGGATTACAGGGGCCTCGGACCATAGAACTGGGTCTGTGCCTTCTGCCCCATGTGGAGCATTGTCCTGTTCCTTTCACATCCACTGCAAGCCTTTCCCAGAAGTCCAACTGGCCTTCACAATTAAGCAAAGTTCTCCATGATTGTCTCGATCCTCTTGGCAAGCCCAGAGGTCAGAGGTTACTTAAGTTAGTATCTATTGACCCTGCACACACATCCCAGGGCTGAGTCGGGATCTGTGGATGAATCATCTAAGACCATACTGCTGGTGTGTGGTGGTCAGGTAGATGAGTGGAGGGGGTGGGTGGGAAGTAGAGGCAAATGGTGTGTAGACAGAGGTGGGTGGACAGACAGATGGATGTATTGGCTTTGCAGGGGGTGGATGGATAGATGGCTCAATCAACTGATTGAAAAATTATTAGATAAAGAGGTTGATGGGTAGGTGAGTGGAGAAATGAATGGATAGGTAGATGAGTGGACAGATGCCCTGGTGGGAAGGTGGGGAGGTGGATCGGTGGGTGGGTGGGTGGGTGATGAATGAGTGGGTGGTGGGTGAATGGGTAAAGAAGTGGGTAGATGAATGGACAGCTTGGTGTCTGGGTGGCAGGTAAAAAAAAATAATAAGCTTATAGTTTAGGAAACTAGCCTCCTCAAAGAACTCTCTCGGGGACCCTGGATACCACGAAGTTTGCTTTCTGACTTTTCTCCCTTCTGGACTCAGTTTCTCCATCTGCTGCTCCAGGATGCCTGGGGTGGATGGACTGGTTAACTGGGCCAGTTTCCATTCCCCAGCCCGAGCTTAGGTGTCTGGAGTTACACTCTGAGACACTTGGCTCCTACCACTTGATGCCAAGGTCACCAGCCTCTGGCCAGCACTGTCCTCTTGGGACAGGCTCAGACTGAGAAAGCCTGGGTCCTGCTGCTGGTTGCTATAGGAACCCTTCATCTCTTGTTTTTGTCCCTGACTGATTAAGGAAGGAGACTTGTAAAATGACAGCACGTCACTGGGTCTCACTGGGCCTTGTCTCAAGCCAGCTCTGATTTATCCCTGACATTTCCCAAGAGCCAGCTAACCTTTTTGCCACAAATAGACAGATGTAGGTTCCTCAAGGCAGCCTAACAGAGACTGAGGCCTGTCTCAGAGGAGTTGTGGACTCAGGGGACAGAGAAAAAGGGAGCTACGTGAGAATAATAACCAGGCCAGAGAACAGGCTGTCCTGTGGGGCCAGGCCACTGCTCTGCTGGATTATTGATAAGCAGCCCACCCTAGACATATGCAAGACCACGTGACCACCAGTCAGGGGCTGGAATACAGCTCTGCAGTATGTCTGTGTCTACGAACCTACCTTCCTCACTCTTTGCTTTTTCTCATAGGAAATAGAGAATTGGGCATCCGCCATCTTGTCAAGGGACGAGATTACGTTAGCTGGGGTTTTCAGAGAGGTCATCCAGCAAGAGATGACATGTCAGCTAATTCCTGAGAATGTGGGGAGTCATTCAAGAGACGAGCTAGCAGGATGAGCATCGTAGGAAGAGGAAACAGCATTTGCAAAGGCATGAGTGACAAGAGAGGTGCCTGCCTATGGTTCTAATGATCTGGCTTGCATAGGAGCCCAAGGTGTGCTTTAAGTCTCTGCCTAGCAGTGAGCAGGAGAGACAGCCAGCAGCTCCTTGCCAGCTTCTTCTTGATCTGCCCTGAGGATCCTCACAGGCCACAGATGTCTGCCCTCATCTGTTTTTCCTGACTGAAAGCTGGACCCTGTCCAACCCCATGTTGAGATCCAATGCCTGCTCCATCCCAACACACAGCAAATGAGGGTTCCTCTCCACCAGGGGTCACATCCACCACTCCCGGGGCAGTGAGGGGAGGGGCCTCTCCACAGAACCATGTCCTCCTGCCCTGCTTCTCTCAGCCATCTGCTCTCATGGCCGCACCTCAGTGAGGGGACAGAAGGGGGTCCCTCTCCAGTGTGAGGCATGTTGAATGTGAGTTGTCCTGTGAGCTAGAGTTTTTTTGGGAAAAGGGAGCCTCAACTGAGAGGATGCCCGTATCGGATTGGCCTGTGGACAGGACTTTGGTACATTTTCTTCATCGATGATTGATGTGAGGCCCCAGCTCACCATGGGTGGTGCCACTCTGGGATGTGGTCCTGGGTGCTATAGAGAAGCGGCTGAGTAGGCTATGAGTAGCCAGCCAGTAGTCACACCCTTCCAAGGCTCCTGCTTCAGTTCCTGACTCCAGGATACTGTGCTGACTTTGCTCAGTGAAATATTGTGACCAGACTCAACAATGGCACCTGGTCCAGGCTCACTGGGGTGGGGGCAACATGGAAGGCAACAGGGCCATCTGCCTAGCCAGAACGAAGTCGCCAGAAGGAAGTAGGTAGTACTACAGTCACAGCTGTCTCCCGGTCTAAGGTCAAACAGAAATCTGAAGCTGCCCAAAGGTGACAGGGACGCTGGGGAGTCTGTGGGGACACTTGGGAGGCTACCTGTGGGACAATGCAGTCTCATCCAGAGATTTCTCCAGAAAAGTAGCCACGCTGTGATTTTGTTTAAAGGCACAGAAAACTGGGACATGATCCCAGCTAGCCCAGTTGCTTGCTTTGACACCTTCTCTGCTCTCCCCGTCTAGGTCAGGCGTTTGTCGTGGAAATGAAAAAGTGAGTCAGATCTGAGCCTCCCTCCTAGACCCTGCTTTCTGCATCCAGATAAGAGACTGTAACCCTGAAAGGCCTACCTCACCTGGCCTGCCAAGCAGATGATGAGCCTGCTGTGGGAAAAGAGAGCCTGAGTCCTCAAACGGGAACACCACAGGCCTCTGCCAGAAGAGGGCAGCACTGAGACAGAAGTCAGAACACACCCGCTGCAGTGGGGATTGTGTCTGACCGAGCTTGCAGAGGTCAGCAGAGGCTGATTCCAGACAGGAACAAGAGGGAGGAAGTGATGGGGAGAGGGTCTCAAGCAGTCAGTGAGTGAACAAGTGAACCAGGAAAAAAGAAGGAAGGGGTCGTTCCAAAACCCAGACCTATAACTCTCTTGGCTGAATCCAACCACATTTCCTCTCACAGGTGCAGGCTTCAGTCCTGGCGGGGGTCTCGGACCATCTATCTGGGTCTTTAGTTTGGCCTATAAGAAAGCAAGGCTCAGAGTTCCCACAGAAAAAAAAAAGGATGCCAGCCCCTCTTGCTATCCTTAGCCAGAGCCATCTCTATGCCTGCTTAGCATCCCCACAACCACTCTCTAAGGGGCCTTCGCCTCAGCATGTGGGATCCTCAGGTCTCAGGTCAAGGCAGCCTTTCTGACAAGCCTCTGAAAGTGCCTGTCACCTCTGCCTTCTGGGGAACGCCCTAGCCCTACCGGGTCCAAGGAAGGCTCCTCGGGGCTGCTGGGTATCTGGAAGTCAAGTGACTACCAGCAGATGGGCCCTGAGCATCCCAGGGAACGGTCACTTCAGTGGCCCAGCCTTGATAAGCATTGGTGTCCCCTAGCCACATAAGCTTTCTGCAAGTGAAGGTCTACAAGGTGGGTCCCTAGGGTTAGACTCTTCCCTCCAGAATGGGCCCTGGGTTGGTCAGCTTCCCACCATCATAGTCACCTGCACTAGGAAGGTGGCACAATGAGTAAAGCTCTTGCCACACAACCGTGAGGACCTGAGTTTGAATCCCCGGAAGCACAGACTGGCATCGGAGGCTGACCTCTGACCTCCACGTGCACATGCTGCAGGATGCATGCACATGGGGTGGGATGGTGATTTTTTAAAAAGAAAAAAAAAACCACTTGAGACAACCAACTGAAAAGTAGAAACATTTACATTGGCTTGGCTTTAGGGTTTCCAGACCACTGTTTTTGCATGGAAACTTCTGAGGGCGGGCCTGTGTTTCCACTCAGGACCAGCATATCAGTCACTGTTCTCCCTCTATGACTAAAATACCGGACGGGAACTGCTTAAGGAAGGGACATTTGTTCTGCTCATGGTTTCAGAAGGCTCACCCACAGTCATAGTCACGTGGCTCTATGTTTCAGAATCTATGGCCAAGCAGAGCGACATGGCCACAGAAGTGTGCAGAGGCCGGAGAGGTTACCCCCACAACAGTCTTCCATCCTCCAAGTTAGCCCTTCCTCCCTCCCACTACCTCCCAATTACACATAGCATAAACCCATAAAGGAAGTATTTCACTGATTGCATCAGATCCCTCAGTCTAGTAGACCCTGGGGACAGAATTACTCAGAGACTGCTCCAAGATAAACCATCACAACCAGGAAAGGGGGCTGGGGTCCCAGTACCCTCTCCATGGGACACCCAGTGAGCTAACTTCCTGCAGACCCACTCATAGACTTTCTACTTCCTCAGATGACTATTCTGGGGGGCTATGACATTGACACAGGGCCCAGCCTGGAGCCTAGGACCAACCTTGCACGCAGATAGAGTAGCAAGTGTGGCCAGGAAAGCCCTCACTCGGTGACAGCTGCACCTTGGCTGAGTGTGGTGATGCACACCGGTCATGCCGGCAGTGTGAGGCAGGAGGATGGCGTGCTTCAGGCCTGAGGGACATGTTGAGGGCTTGTTTCAGAAGAGCCTGGGTGAAGCATGTGAGAGGTTCTGGGTCCCAACCCCACCACCAAACAGAATGAAGAAGCTGAGTCTTCTCTGCCATCCTGGATGGAAGCTCCGCCTGTGTTCACTCCGGCTAAGGGTGATGGCAGCTGTGGTACCAGAAGGCATGGGAAGCCCCTGTGCCCAGGGTTGGCTCGCCTTTTCTCCTGCCGAGCCTGGGACAGCTCCCTGTGTGAAGGTTCTAAAGTGGCTCCCTGGAGCCCTCCAGCCAAGTGGTCTTCTTCTTGCCATCTGACACAGGGCCTAGGGACAAGGCCCATCTCTAGCTGAACCGCCAGCTGACTATGAAAACCAGTGAGGCAGACAAGCTGCCCACTTGATCCACACCATCCAGAGGGACCAAGCCTCTGGAACATCTGACCAAGGCCAACTAACATAGACTCTGCTTCTCCCAAGCTGCCCACACAGGGGCTGAGTGGCAAAGTGAACCCTAGGAGAGCCAGACATGGCACCTCTGAGCCTCAGTTCCCTTTGTCTCTTCCTCAAACTTCTCTACCATCCCAACTCCCTTCCATGACTGCAGGAAGCCCTCTTCCTGGCTTCCCCTTCAGGACAAAATGGCTACCCCACACTCTGTGCCACATCCCCTCACAGAGAGAGCTCAGCTGC
Source organism: Rattus norvegicus (assembly GCF_021556685.1). Classification (NCBI taxonomy): domain Eukaryota; kingdom Metazoa; phylum Chordata; class Mammalia; order Rodentia; family Muridae; genus Rattus; species Rattus norvegicus. The sequence continues at coordinate 80,086,024 of NC_141547.1, forward strand.
CAGGTTACTCAGCAGTAGAGTCCCACGCTATGGCATAAACATGCTGCCACTTGACGTCCGCCATGTCTTCCCCACCAAGGACAGATGGTGTAGTGATTTTTCATTCCCCAGCTCTTCAGTGAAAGCACTGAAGAGGAAGGCAGTGGGAACAGCAGGTGGAGAGGGAAGGGCGCCCCACTCAGCCATGCTGGCACGCTGCACACTCAGAAGAGGCGGGAGGCAGCCGCAGCCAAGAGAAGCACACGTGGGAACAGGGTCTTTCGACAGGCAGGGTTGGGCTGCTGCCTGTCTTCATAGGATTAGGTACACACACACACACACACACACACACACACACACACCTATCACTTAGGTTACCAACCCTGACTGCTTTGTCCTAGGCCTTGATCAGGTAGAGTGAGCACATTAGAGTCACACATGAGGGAGACTGCACCCCCACAAAATATTTAGTGCTCCTATGCACGCCCCAACACCTCCCCGAGTCCTCACAGCAGTGATTCTGTCCCTAGGCCTCCCAGGCTCAGGATGTCAACTATTCCCTCAGGACCAAGACAGAACAGCAAGGACAAATCCCAGAAAGCAGGGAGAGACCCCAGAGCACAGCACAAATTCATAGCAGGTCCAAGCCGGAAGAAAAATCAGCACCAGGCCTGAAGGACCCTAGAGCTTCAAGTGTCTAAACATTGACCCACATATTACAGTCAAGGCATGCACAGAGAACGGTGCTTTGAGCAACTTTCCGCCTGTGCTCTAGTATACACCTAACACAACTGGCCCTCCATGTCTTAGTTAGACTTTCATTGCTGTGAAGAGACCTCATGACCATGACAACTCGTAAAGGAAAACATTTAGTTGGGGCTGGCTTACAGTTTCAGAGTTTAGTCCACTATCGTGGCAGGAAGCACGTTGGTGTGCAGGCTGATATAGCGCTGATGGAGCCGAGAGTATATCTTGATCTGTAGGCCACAGAAGCCGACTGTGTGCCATACTGGGTGTAGCTTGAGCACAGGAGACCTAAAAAGCTTACCCCCACAGTAACACATTTCCTCCAACAAGGCCACAGCTCCTAATAATGCCATTCCCTACGGGCCAAATGTTAAAACATGAGTCTATGAGGGCCATATCTACTCAAACCACCATACTCCTCAACACAAGTTCTAGATCTGCGGATTCAGTCAGCTAAGATCAAACATGTAAATTAAATATTATTAATATTCTGTATATATTAATTAATGTTGTATGAATACAATGGCAATAATCCTTAACCAGCTTCTTCCCATATAACCACACAGAGACCTTTTAATATTTCAAAGCCTTAGGCCTTAGCTGGGCAGACTTTCAAGTCCCTCATCTAAGTTAACCCAACCACTTAGCTCCTTCCAGCTAAATGGCTAGCTATCCCTTCTAGGCCTGTGATTGTGTCTGTGTCCTCCTATGTCTCCTGGCAAAAACGACTACTACTTCTTCCTCTTCCTCTTCCTCCTCCTCCTCTTCCTCCTTCTCAGAGTTCCTTTCTCCCTCCCAGGAAGTTCTGCCTTCCACTTCCTGCCCAGCTAATTGGCCATCAGATTTCTATTAAAGCCATCAGAGAATGCCTTAGGTAGGCGAGGAAGGACAAAGACACAATGCCACACAGTGTACCCCAACAGAAAAACTTTATAAAAATAAGATATACTTTCACGTCAAACATGACGTCCCCCCTTGTCACTAAATCAGAGCCTCACTGTTTACCCAGTGCCTGTTTCGCATCGGGCCCCCCACTGAGATGGCTTAGAGTCTATGGGAGATGGATTCAGGCTTATGCAAACATGACACTGCATTATTAGTCAGAGTTCTCTAGAGTCACAGGACTTAGGAATGTCTCTATATATTATAGGGAAATCATTGGAATGACTAATCCAACAATGGCAGCTATGAATGGGAAGTCCAAGGGTCTAGTAGTCGCTTAGTCCTACAAGGTTAGACATTTGAGCTGGTCTTCGGTATGAGCTGGGATCCTGAAGAAGTAGGCTCCAAAAGATATGCTGCCAAGTAAGTGCAAGCAAGCGAAGAAGGGTGAGTCTTCCTTCTTCCACTGTCCTTATGTGAGCCTCCAGCAGAGGGTGTGACTCGGATTAAAGGTGTACCACCACGCCAGGACCTAAACTGTTCTTACTTGGCACTTGCTCTGTCCTAGGCTGGCCTTGAACTCAGAGATCTGCTTGCCTCTGTCTCCTGGGATTCAAAGAATATAACACCTTGATTGGGACTAAGCTTTTCGTGGCCACTGTGCCTGGAGATCTTGACCACAGGTGTGCCCTCCATTTCTGGATTGGGCTTCATTCTAGATATAGTCAAGTTGACAACCGGAAATAGCCATCACAGACGCCATCTCTAGAGAGGGCTTAGGTGTAGCGGGACTCTGTGGAGGGTTCTGGATTGTGGATCCTGAGGCATGACTCTTCAGATTTGCAGACACACATGAAGCTGCTAAGTCAGTGCAACACAGCTGTAAGAATACAATATCAGATAGACGGTCAAACGTCTCAAATGTCCCTTCAGCTACAAGTGTGTACACATAATGTGTGCATCTATCATATACAAGTGTAAGTGCCTGTTTGTACACATTCATGGGTGTGTGCTGGTGTACATGGTATGTGCATGTTTGTAGAATTCGTGTGTGTGTGTGTGTGTGTGTGTGTGTGTGTGTGTGTGTGTGTGTGTGTTGATCCAGATCCATCAAAGAACACTTACTGCTTGTTGGGTTCACAGCAAATATCTCTTCTTCTCCATTGATGGCTCCTACAGGGCCAGTTCTAGAGGGCTCTGGTTCACATGGGATTCAAGTTAGACATTTGGGGAGCTAGCACTTATAAGAGCCACTGTGTCCATGTTAGCTCATCACACAGGTACACTTGACACCTGTCTGGCCTGTGCAGAGGATATTAAATGGACTCCTCTGAGTATGTGTACCCTCACTGGAGAGGTTCCTGCGCCCTTCATGATTCTGTCACAATTTTCTAACCTGATGGCTGTCGTTGCTGAACTGCCCCTGTCCCTTAGCTCTCCCTGCAGTGTGTAGGTTTTCTATAGGTTGTTCTTGATTTCTATGGTCCTCAGATGGGAAAAAGTGGGAGGCAAAGAGATCCCAGAAGAACCCACAGAAAACTAATAACTCCCTCACAGAAAAGCACAAGAGTGGGGTGTGTCCCTTTGGCTCTGAAAGCACTAAAAGAAAAAGGAAAAAGACATTCTAGAGAGTTCTGGTCACAAGCTTGGGTCTGCGGAGTGGGCACAATTCATACTTGCTGAGTGACCCCAAATGCCAGGACACAAGGCTCAGCCTAGAGAAACCTTGACAACACAGGTTTCTGGTAGAAATGATAGCAGAGGGCTGGAGAGATGGCTCAGCGGTTAAGAGCACTGACTGCTCTTCCAGAGGTCCTGAGTTCAATTCCCAGCAACCACATGGTGGCTCACAACCATCTGTAATGGGATCTGATTCCCTCTTCTGGTGTGTCTGAAGACAGCAGCAGTGTACTTATAAAATAAATAAATAAATCTTTAAAAGAAAACAAAAAAAAAATGATAGCAGAGAAAAGTATTTGAGACTCTGATCTTAAAATTTCTCACAGACTTAATCAAGTCCAGGGGATGGGCTTACTAAAAAGCCACAAGCAGGCATCTAAGCGCAAGACTACAGAACCAGACCCACAGATAAAGGATGAACAGAATAAGAAAAGCAAGCAGTCTGGGGCTGGAGAGATGGTTTAACAGTTAAAAGCACTGACTGTTCTTCCAGAGGTCCTGAGTTCAATTCTCAGCAACCACCTGGTGGCTCACAACCTCTTCTGGTGTGTCTGAAGACAGCGATGGTGTAGTTATATACATAAATAAATCTTTAAAAAGAAAATTAGTCTGCTTGATATGTTTAAAGAACTAGAAAAGAATATTGAATATACAGACTGTTCAAAACTCCTGAGCAGATTTAAAGGGAGACCAGAAGCTGAAATTAGAAACTCAAATAGGTGAAGTAGAAGATAAAAGCTAGCTGTAGAGAGAACTGAAGAACTGGAGGGTAGAGCTGAGGAAATCACTCAGAAGGCAGAAGAAAAAGGCAGACAAGTGGGAAAATGAGACCTGCCAAGGACTGACCTGAGGAGACTCTTCCTCAGGAGTTCTGACTGGGGTCATCTTTCATGGGCGGGCCTCTGTAAGGAGACCCTCTGGGTAGTTTAAATGTGAAATGTCTCCCATTTCAGGCTCAGGTATTCCAGAAAACTCCCCAGTGAGTGGAAAGATAAGCATGAGACAAACTTCTTCAAGGAGAACCTTCCTGAAAATAACTGTATGGAGTCTAGCCAGGGAGAGTTGCCTGAAGCTATCCTTTGGGGAATACCGTCCCAAGGAAAAATCCCTGAAGAAATCACCCTCCAAGGTATGACCACCTCCTGGATCCCCATTCCCTCCTCCCCTCCCCCCTCCCCCCTTTCCCTCCCCCTCCCCCTCTTCCTCCCCCTTTCCCCACCTAAGAGACTTCCCAGATGACACCCTCACTAAGGAGACTTCCCTGAAGAGATAGGCCTCAGGCAAACTAACTCTACGTCCCAGTGAGGTAAGACCACCCTCAGGATACCATTCCTGAGGAGACTCTGGGGACATCTCCTTGAAGAGATCCTCTCTGAACGGACGTCACAGGTGAGGTCTCTCCTGAGAACTTCCTGATAAGTCTACCCAAAGGAGACAGACCTGCCTTAGGAGACTCATTTTGAAGAGATGTGCCTGTGAGAAGCTATCTTGGAATCAGCCTCAAAAGAAAAAGAGCCAGAGAGCTTGACCTGCAGCCCAACGCAACACCCAAGTACCAGAAAGGACCCCATGGCTTACTCTTGGCCCATGCCCAGAGTTACTCCCTAACTACCTCCTAGCAACAGGTAAGTCTGTACCTCAGGTAAGTTACCAATGAAGGTAAGTCTGATTGTTTTGGATGTACTTTCAGACCACTGTGATTGTTCATGGTTTTGTTTCAGAGCACCTGTTGGCTGACAATAGTTATTCTATTAACGCCTGCCCGGCAGGGCCCCTCCTTACTTGCTCACCATTTCCTATAAAAACCTTGTTCTGCTGAAGGCTCAGTGCAGCTCCACCAGACCGTCCTGCTGCATCAGGGCCGGCAGTGAACAAGCCCAAGCTTGAGACCCTACTGTGATTACATCAGAGTCAGCTCCTGAGTGGTCTTTGGGGTTCTCAATGCTGAACAGGCCCCATACCTGAAATGGTTCTCCCTTAGGGTGTCTCCCTGAGGACTCTCCCTACGGAGATCGTTCAAAGATCTGCCATCTCCATGAGGTCTCCCCTAAGGAGATCTGTCTGAAAGACTTTTTAAGGTGATCTCCCTGAGGAGAATCTGCCTGTGGACGGCTTCATAGGATCCCTGTGAGTATATTCTCCATGACAGGACATCCCTGACGAGATGGTTATGACTTGAGGTCATAATGTCCCTTATGGGACCATGTATTGGATGCTTGGTGCCCAACTTGTGCTACTATTTTGAACAGTTCTGGAAACTTTACAAGGTTCCTAGTCAAGGAAGTAGGCCAGTGAAGTGTGTCCTTTAGGCTAGGCTATATTATACCTCCTCTCCTCTCCTCTCCTCTCCTCTCCTCTCCTCTCCTCTCCTCTCCTCTCCTCTCCTCTCCTCTCCTCTCCTCTCTTCTCTCTCTCTTTCTCTTCTCTGAGGGGTGTGTGTGTGTGTGTGTGTGTGTGTGTGTGTGTGTTGTCATTCTGTCTGTCTCTAGTCTCTGTATATGTCTCTCTCTCTCTTTCTCTCCTTCCTTCCTACCCATGAGGTAAACAGACTACTTCTTTATACACTACTTGATGTTCTGCTACAAAGGAAATCTCTGGAAGCATGAAGCAGAATTAAACTTGCCTTCTTTTAAGTGCTTCTGTCTGGTATTTGTGCCACATTGATAAGAAAAGCTAACATTGAAACAGAATTGCGGCCATTTCTGTGACTAAACCTGAGCGTGTGGCTTGTAAGCCTTTGGAGCTGAGAAGAATATGGGGAAGTTTGGAAATGCAGACTAGGGAAGCCCTGCAATGCAGCAAGTACGGGATTCTATTGGAGCCCAGAAGAGAAGACACTGGTAGAACCAGAGGGATGACCCAGAGGTTTGGAACACTCACAGAGAACCCACATGGCAGCTCACAATGTCTGTAACTCTAGGGGATCCGATGTCCTCTTTTGGCTTCCACAGGCACAGGTACACATGTGGTGCGCATACATATATGCAGGCAAAGTACTCATACATACAAAATAAAATGGTAAGAAAAGAATTTATCTATATTTTTCCTATGTCTTGAGATCTTGAACAAGTGAGACGGAATTAAAGAATCATTGACTCGGGCAGAGTATATTCAAGATAGCGTAACATAAAATTCTGCTGTTTGTCTGTCTGTCTGTTTGTTTGTTTGTTTTTCAGGCACCGATGTATAAGAGTTTTTTGGACCATATAAACCTAGATTTCAAATGCCCGTGACACTTGGCAATGAGTAGCCAGGTCAAGATCCCTGCAGGCATCCCGCAGGGGCATTGCACCAAGGGTAAACGCCTAAGCTGCAGTGGAAACTCCAGTCTTGGAGATATCAGGAACATGCAATGTCTGCTGAGAGCCAGGGCAACCAGTGGAGTCAGCCCAGGAGCTGCTGTGTAGACTGCCCATGCTTGTGATACCCGCTACCACATGCTGCTGAGATACTGAGCCCCTATCACACACTGCTAAGATACTGAGCCCCTATCATACACTGCTGAGATACTGAGCTCCTATCACATGCCACTGAGATACTGAGCCCCTATCACACACTGCTGAGAACTGGGCTCCTATCACACACTGCTGAGAACTGGGATCCTATCACACACTGCTGAGATGCTGAGCTCCTATCATACACTGCTGAGATACTGAGCCCCTATCACACACTCACTGCTGAGATACTGAGCCCCTATCACACACACACACACACACTGCTGAGGTACTGAGCCCCTATCACACACTGCTGAGATACTGAGCCCCTATCCCACACTGCTGAGGTACTGAGCCCCTATCACACACTGCTGAGGTACTGAGCCCCTATCACACACTGCTGAGGTACTGAGCCCCTATCACACACTGCTGAGGTACTGAGCCCCTATCACACACACACACTGCTGAGATACTGAGCCCCTATCACACACTACTGAGATACTGAGCCCCTATCATACACTGCTGAGAACTGGGATCCTATCACACACTGCTGAGATACTGAGCCCCTATCACATACTGCTGAGATACTGAGCCCCTATCATACACTGCTGAGAACTGGGATCCTATCACACACTGCTGAGATACTGAGCCCCTATCACATACTGCTGAGATACTGGGGTCAGAATGAATGGCAAGGGTTATGTTTACCCTGTTGGGTTTGGTGTCCTTTTGACTCTTTTGGAACAGGGACATTTACTTTATCATGTATTTAAATTATACAACCTGTATACTTTTTAAAAATAATTTTAGGCATTCACAGTGTCCTGGAACTGAGACAGGAGCAGAGGCAGGAGCAGAGGCAGGAGCAGAGGCAGCAGCCGTGGAGGAGGCTGCTTGGTGGCTTGCTCCTGGGCTCACGTTCAGCTACTTACCTTATACCATCTAGGATCACACGCCTAGGATGCTGACCACAGTATCCGGCCCTCCCACGTCAATCATTAATCAATAAAATGCCCCCACGGACTTGCCTATAAGGCCAATCTGATGGAGGAAATTCCTGGGTTCACATTCCCTCTTTCTGGATGACTTACCCCAGGTTGTATCACAGGGACAGAAAACTAATTGGCACACACAGATCAGAGTTTGCCTTCACTGTGAGAGGAAACTTTGAACTTAAACTTTTCTACAATGTTGGAAGTATTAAGACTTCAGATCTTACAGTCCAGAGAGATGCTTCGGTGGATAATTAAGAGCACGTGTTGTTCTCCCAAGATCGTTTCCCAGCACCCGCATCGGGTGACAACTACAGCTCCAGGGGAACTCCATCCAGACAGGACATGTCCATCATCCCAGTCACACCACTTACCTGTCAGTCCCCACTCCCACCCCCTGTAGAGCTGAGAGTCACCCTGAGTTCCCACCACAGACAGTGTGGCCTCTGTATGACTTCATACAGACAGTGCCTCACAGCCCGGCTTGTCTTGGTCTCAGACCAGCTAACACTCTACAGCAACGCCCCACAGCTATAACTCAGGATGTGGCATGAAATTGGTCCTTTCGGTTTCCTGGTGAGAAACAGGATCCCAGATCTTAGCATAACGGACTCCATGTTAGAGGCACCAAAGCATCGTTCTGACCTAAAAGCTCAGCATGTAGAACAAAGACCCAATCCATCATAGTCCATAGTTCTAGGAAAGCCCCTAAGTGTACTAACCTTGATTTTTGGCTTCTGTACCTTGGCTCATTGATAACTGTTCTTGATAACTGAAGTGTGTCAACCAGGATGTGGTTTTTGCGTATTAAAATCCATAAATGGTAAGGCTCATGGCTATATGACTTGTCCAAATAATAATTAATAAGTAATTTTTAAAACATTTTATTACCTTGCAACAGGTAATAGACTGCAGTTGCACACCGCTTTCCTGGGGCACACAAAGATATACACACCAGGAACTTGAGGTCTTGGTACAGAGTAATCAATTCAGTACATGCCATGGCACAACTACTGGGTTCTAAACGCTGAAGACATACTCCTTTGCACACCGCACTCCAAAACGGAGCAGCACATAAGGAGAGAAGGACAAATGGCATCGGACTCCTGCTCAGCAGAATCCAAAAGTGGAAAGAAAAGAAGAAGCAGCAATGCTTCTTTATCTGAGAGACACTTGTCATGAGTAGAATCCCGACCCCATATCTCCCCACAAAATATGCTTGAGTCCTAACCTCTGGCCCTGTGAGTCTGATCTTATTTAGAAGTGGGATCGATGCAGATGTAATCAGGTTAAGACACAATCGTACTCTATAAGGTGAGTCCTAGCTCATTACACCTGTTGTCCTTATGAGAAGAAAAAGGAGAGTCACGGGGAGACAGGCATGTGACAACCAAGGAGGTTAGAGTCAAAAACCAGTAGGACCCAAAATGACTACACATGGCATTCAGCCCCTCCAGGAGGAGATCAGAGAACAGACCCCTGCTGGTATTTGGTGGTAGAGCTGTGGCCTCCAGAAGGATGAGAGAGTGCAGTTCTGCTGCTCTAAGATCCCTGTTGTAGGACTTGATAAGGCAGTCCTAGAAAATCAGCACAGTCCTCACGGGAAGAAGGTGAGGTGTTCGCCCATCTGTCCTGCTGAGCTATCCTCGGGCACCAGGGCTGCTGTGAGGGTTTCCTGCTTAGAGGCATGCAAGAAATCATGCGTGCTCCTAGGAGTCATGTTGAAGAGGAGTCCTCCTGCTACCCAGAGCATGGTGGAGAGTTTTAGCAATTATTAATTGTAGACCAAAAAGTACACAAAGTTGGGATGTGGGCTGCTGGTGTAGCTTGGCGATAGATTGCTTGTCTAGGATACATGAAGCCCTGTGTTTGATCTTCTGCACAGGTGGGATGGGGTGGGGAGGTGGGGAAAGAGGGGGGGTCTGGGGGAGGGGTGATGGAAACAAAAAGTAGAAATGGAATAAAAGAGCATAGCAGAAACTGAATAAAAACATTGCATAGTCCAAAGGTACGGGAATCAGTAACAACACAGCAAAACGTAGAAGGAAGTGAACCACATTTAGCTGCCGGGCCTCCTTAAGGACGGCTAAAAACCAAAGGATAACAATGTGTACAAATGGAGGAGACCAGATGGCCAGATTACAGCCCAGACAGAGCACTCCAAACAGAAGTGACTAATGCAGGGGAAAGAGGGGCTCAGAGCAAGAACTGAGTCTCCCCACAATGCACATCAACATACACACAATGCCCACATGGGTGAGCCTCAGACAGATGAAATCGCTGCTCAGAGAACAGATGGGAAGGTTCAGCCAGCACAGGAGATGCACTTAGCCCCCTGGGACCTTCACCTACAAGAACTGTGCATCCATGCCCCCCTTCTAACAGTGTATCTAGCAACCTAGGACTCCCTCCTACTCAAGTTACATGCACAGAGCTCCTTAAACAATGGAAAACGTTTCTCTCTTTCTGAATAACCATCACACCTGGACATCCCTAGCATGTCCAGCAGGAATGTAGCAGGGTCAATCTGGCCTGAACTAGTTTGGGGCATACATGCAGCAAGACAAACTGTGTCCTTCAAGTAAACTTTTAGGAAAAAGTCTGCTGTTTGCCATCTTGTGTATGCCCAAAGTCAGATGAATTGTGGAGGAGGATATGAGAGATGGGCGAGATCAAAACAGAGAACTGCCCACCCCAAACCCATCAGCAACCCAATCCCCCTCCTCCTGAACCCCATGAAAAGAAGCCCCAAAGCTATAACCAGCTGCCTGAGTACTGTCTCCCGTGAGACTTTGGTCCCTCTTGACAGAAAAAAATTTCATTTCTGTATTTAATTTTTGCCTATGTGTCTGTCTGTGTGAGTGTGTGCTATGTGTGTGCAATGCCTGAGAGGACCTGAGAGGGAGTCAGACTCCCTAGGGCTGGAGTTACAGGCGTCTGTGGGCAGCCCAGTGTTGGGACTGGGAATTTAGACCTCTGTCCTCTGCAAGACACTGTATCAGCTCTTTAGCCCAAGAATTCTGAATATAGCCATTTCACTCAGCTTTTCCTTAAGGATTTTCATCTGGGGTGCGGTGTGTGTATATGTGTGTGTGCATTTAATCAATTTATTTATTTTATGTGAGTACACTTGCTTTCTTCAGTCAGTCACACCAGAAGAGGGCATCAGATGACACTTTAGATGGTTGTGAGCCACCATGTGGTTGCTGGGACTTGAAGTCAGGACCTCTGGAAGAGCAATCAGTGCTCTTAACCACTGAACCATACCTCCAGCCCAAAAACTGTGTAGCACAGGCTGGCCTCAAACTCGTGTTCCTCCTGCCTCTGCCTCCTTCAGCAAATCCTACCAGCATGTGCTACCACAACTGGAAATTTCTGATCTATATTGCTTTTCTGTGAATAAAGTTTTCTTGTTACTTTGCAGTCTGTATGAGCTTTTGCTCCAATTCTTTGACTAAGAACACAAACCCCTGCAAACAGGCTCAGTTCCAGACACCAGTAACATGGTGGTGGGTAAGGACCTACAGCAGCCAGCACACAGCCCCAGTTCCAACCAAAGACACTCCCCCCAACCACATTTGACTTCCAGACTCTCTTGACCCCCATCTCCATATATCATCCTCAGAGAAGTAATGTTGAGGGACCTGTTGGGTCTCTCTTGCATAGAACCCTATGGCCCTTATACCTTTAGGACCCCACACCTCTAGAGTCACAGACCTTAGATGAACCAGGCATCCTCCCTGCCTGCAGGCTGGCTTTTCCAGGCCAGCTGGATAAGCTCACAGCCCTTTCTTCTCTTCCTCTCCCGGGATGGTTCTAAGGCCAGAGAAGGAGCTTGAGGTCTAACACCTGAGGCCTTGGGTAAAGGGTGCTGGTGTGGGTAGATGTCTGAAGCCCTACCCACCAGGTCCCAAGGAGTGGACTTGTACTTACTGAGTGGAAGATGCTAGGGCTTGAGTCCAGCTGGCACACCACACTGAGTCCCTCCAAGGACGACAACAGTTCCCAGCTCATTTCCAGAGTAGCCACTCAGGAAATCCTTGATGACAAGATGCTGGCTGGCAGTCCCAAAGCACCAGAAGGGATGGAGGGGGGGGTGCAGATTCCAGATCGGGGTTTCCTGAGATACACCTGGTGTCCATACCCAGGAAAGGCATGGACCTCTTGAACTACAGCTCAGCCCTGCGATTTACAGACACCAAGTCGAGAGATTCAGAAGTGTGAAGAAACACAGGTAAGGGAGCTGGAGAGATAGGACCTGGATTTGATTCCCAGCAGCCACAGGGTGGTTAACTCTGTAACTCAAGTTCCAGCAGATGCAACACCCAAAGAAAGACAGCTAGAGGAAAGAGACAGGTTCTAACGGGTGAGAAGGGCCCAGCTCACTCCTTTTCTTGCCCAGCTTCTAGGGGTGTTTGAGGGCAGGTCTCTGAACTGTGTCCCGTGGAGTCTGCCAGTGGAATTCTGGCCCTCTGTCTTTGTCCCTGTCCCACAGGTTGACTGTGCTCTACCAAAGCCTCAAGGACTCTGGCAGTCAGCTCATGTGGCTATCTCAGTGGATAAGGAGAGAAGTTGATAAAACTCAGGTTTTGTTGAAAAAGTCTTAGCCATTCAGAAAGAAACAGACTCACTGTCCCTCTGATAAAGTCTATCTGGTAAAAGCCACAGCAGTAATCACAGCTAATGAGTAGGTGCTGAAAGCTCAAGGGGTGAGGTTGGCAAGGAAAGATGTCTGACTCCACCGCCGCCCAATGTAAGCCTGGTCGGATGTGGCTCACAGCTCAGGGAGTGAGCCGGGGAGAGCCTGTAAAACAGCAACAAAAAGCCCTTTATTCAAAGCCCGTGTGGCTGTGACAGCAAAAGACCCTAAGGAATCCAGGAGAGACTAACAGGGGTTCCAGTGCTAAGGTCATAGACAAGGAAATGTGATTGGTTCTCTCTGCTCATCATGCTTCGCTGGCTGGGACTCTACCCTACTCCTCAGGAGGACCAGAGGGTATGGGGAGTCCAGCAGTGCAGTTACCTGAAAACCCCTGGCAAAAACAGAGAAAGAAGATGCAGGGTGGACCGGAAGATTGAGAGAGCGCTGTCAGAAGCCAGAGATGATGCCACAGAAGGAAGCGCATGCGCACAGGGGATAGGGGTAGGGTTGAGGGAGATCGGGGTGGGGGGGGGGTGAGGTTCTTCGTCCCTCAAGGATGAATAAAGCTTTGTTATCAAGGGAAGAGGTGTGTTTGCTGAGGGTTGGGGTGAAAATTCATTAAGAGTTTTAGCAAACCTATTGGCTTTAAAATCCATGTGCTTGATTTTTTTTCACCACTCTAATATTAGCGACAACGTTAGAAAAGTGACATTTTGGAATCTCCAGCTGCAGAGATGGCTCCGTTAGCAAAGCGGGTGCCTCACAAGGGTTGAGGACTTGAGTTTGAACCCCAGAACCCGAATAAAAGGAGACAAAGGCAGGTCGTGGGTCTCACTAGCCACCCCAGACACCCTACTTTATAAATGAGAGACTCTGTCTCAAAAAACGAGGTGATCCTAAGGAACAACACCCTATTCTGGGCTCAGTGGGGCACACATTTAATCCCAGCATTCAGAGGCAGAGGCAAGCATATAACTGAGCTTGAGGCCAGCTTAGTGAGCATAGAGAAGACAGTGTGTAAATAAACAAATAAGTAAAAAATTTTAATGAGAAAAAAATAAGTGAAGCACCCTGTATCGCAGAAGGCGATAAATACTTTGGAAAAACAAGCAGTTTTGTTAATATTCTACTGCAGTAAATACTTTGGAGATATGGGCAGGGTGGGGCGTTTCCAGAATGAGCTGATAAACAGGGAGGCCTCATTGAAGGTCACATTTAGGAGACCGGAGAGCTCCTAAGATGTTCTAGAAGCAATAAAGGAGGGGTGTGCTCTGTCAGATAGCAGGGTGTATTTACAAACCCTTCATCGTGAGGACAATGTGGAACTGGATGGAGAAGCCTGCGAAAGGAGGAGGAGCTCATCCCTGCTCCTGTGAGGGTGACAACTCAGCAGGCTCGGGATGGGAAAGAATGGACTCTACGGCGAGTGATGGTGGACAGCAGGCCGCTGTGTGAGGGGAGCGTGAAGTTGTTCTCTGTCCTCAGAAGCCAACGTCAGGGACATTAAAACTCACACGAAAGGCAGAACCATAGTGTGTTTAGAAGACAGAGAACTACAGAAAACACACTCATGACCTTGAACCCACAGAGATTTCTTAAAGGTGCAAGAGCTGGGTACCATGATACAGGCCTTTAATTCCAGAACTCAGGAGGCAGAGGCAGGTGAATGTCTGAGAGTTCAAGGTCAGCCTAGTTTACATAGTGAATTCTAGAACAGCCAGGGTTATTTAGAGAGAACCTGACTCAAAAAAAACCATAAATCAAAAAAAATTAAATAAATAAATAAATAAATTCAAGGAATAGGAATAACTCGAGGGGAAATTGCTGATAACATCAAGTGTATTAAAATATCTAGGCTGAGGGTAAAGACCCTCACTTATTCGGGGCTCAGGGCCCAATCTGCTGCATGGCAGAGAGTGAGAAACAGACAGACAGACAGACAGACAGACAGACAGACAGACAGACAGACAAAGGGGTTTGTCTATGTATCCAAGAGAATCATGATTCAAGTGAGCCTCCTCTGGGATAGGAGTAGATATTTGCAACAAATAAAACTGCACCAACACCAGAATCTACCAAGAGCAGAACTTCCCTGAGTCAAAGACAAGAGGCAGGAGCCTCTCCAGCCAGCAACCTAAGCGGCTGACACACAACAGGGCTACATGACTGTCATGGTCAATTTGAAAATCAGCAGCTACAGATTAGACCTGCAGGAGGGTGACTTAGATTGCCCAGCAGAGACAGTCAGCCAACAATGGGAGGATAACAGGTCACCCATGCCCCCTATACCCTGCTGGAAGACAGCTTCCTCCAGGCTGAGGAAATGCAAACTCATGACCCAGAAATTCCATTCCTAAGTCAACAAACACTCTGGAGGAATGCAAACTCCTCCAGAGTGCACGACTGTCCTTGGAGCACTGGTGACAACAGCTAAAGGGTCCAGAGATGAAGGGAGTGATTGGTGCTAAGGGGAAGGGAGGGAGTGTGGTCGGGGAGTTGTCCCAGGCCACCAATAATGGGCACACGCCCTAGTGACCCAACTGTTTGTACATGGGTTACACGCTTCCCTCATGTGTCAGATTTTCTTCTACATGCTTTCCATGTCCTGGACATGTCTGTTCTGAGTTAGTCCTTCGGTCCAGGAGCTAGGTCACCTCTCCAGTGCCCTACATCTGATCTTAAACTAGAAGAGACTGGTTTGGGACCTGGAGGATGATGTGTGCACCCCTTGCCCTTGTTAGGTGAGTGAATGATAGATGGAGGGCTGGGCCTAGGCAGGGAAAGCGGCTTATCGTTGCCTGTGAGGAAACCTGCCAGGGCTGCTCTTGTGCCAGCTTTTTTTTCACATGAGCTACCTCTGCCGCCCGATAGGAGGCCCTTGGGTGCACTATCCCACCCAGCCTTTGCTATACAACTGCCCAGATGTGGAAGTAACTCTCTGAATGTCAAGCCCAGGTCTCTCTGAGGAGACCCCATCCCAACATGTCTTGTGCACCCTGAGACAGGAAGAAGACTCAGTCTCAGACCTCTTGGTAGTTGCTTCCCATTCTCAAACCTGACCCTCTAAGTGGCCGCCTGCTCAACTCCCCAGCCAGATATCTCACCACACTCCTGCCTAAAGATGGCTGCTATGCATGAGAGTCCCAGACAGGCCACATAGGCCAAAGGGAGTCTGGCCAATGACCTATGTCCCACTGTACCTCAGCATTTAGGGCCCCTAATTCTTGCTGTGAACCACCCTGGAAGTACATTCTGTTAATGTTCTATTGTGTCTTCTCATTCCCCGCCCCCTCCGGGAGCCTTTTCTTACAGTCCTGCCTGTGCAGTGTTGTGTGGATGCAGGCTCAATCCACAGCCAAGTCATACCCACATGCCCAGCACTGTCTGTAAGCTGCTTTCACATCCATGACTTGTAGATGACCACAGACCTAAAGGTGACCTCAGAGCCCAGCTGGGAGGCAGGTCCACCCATGTGAGAAGTGAGGTGTGAGATGTGCGCTATTGGAACAGCACTTCCAATGCCCGATGCGGGATCCCCCAAAGAGAAGCAGATACAATGGTCCACGCCTATGCCAGCCCCTCAGCCGACGCTTTTTATATTTCCATACTCTGACTTTGGCAAATGAGCGTGCCTAGCACATGACTGTCCTCCCAGGTTACTGCCTGACACACAGGAATGTTTGTCTAATCCAAAGCAATGAACCATAGAGGGGCCTCAGAAATGGAGAGCTTGGCACAGCTGTGAAGTGCTTTGCAGGGCGAGCCTGGTGACCTTTGTCCAACCCCTGGAGTCCATGGATAACCACACTAAGTTATCCTCTGGCCTGTACAGGGGCAGCCTGGCTCACAGAGGCCCACACATGCACATCATGCACATGCACAGATAATAATAATAAAAAAATATAAATTAAAAGCTAAAAGAAATGGGGATCTCGAGCTGGGATGTAGCTCAGCTGATAGAGTGCTGGACCTGCACAGATGAAGCCCTGGGTCCCATGTCCAGGACCACATAAGACAAGGGGATATGTGCTTATGATCCCAGCATTCCAGAAGTTCAAGGTCATCTTGGGCTACATGGAGAAGTCTAGGCCAGTTTGGGTAAGCGTTGCTATCCAAAAGGGGGGCAAAAAAGGAGGGTGGGGATCCAGGTAGGAACAGGAGACAGGGAGGAAGGCAGGAAGGGATGAGAGAACCTATAGGGTATTCAGCCTCTAGCCTAGAAAAGATCTGCTGGTATGGGTTCAAATCCTGCCTGACCCTGGAGGAGTGGCCTCCCCTCTATTTCCCATCTGTAAATCTGTAAAATGGGTTGAGGGCAAACTCAAGGTTCTGAGCCGAGCACCCCACACTGCTGCCTCTTTGAGCTTTTGCAGCCCCACCTGTGCAAGCAGCAGGCCCCTGTCATTATCCACTATAGTGTGACCCTCCTAGGGCCTTATAAAATGACATTTGTCATCTGAACGAGAGTTTGCAATGTCCATCTTCCCTAGTGGTATCACAATGAGATCCTTTCTTTGCTGAACTCTGGCTGCTTGGGACGAGAAGGCAGCTCTGGTGGAGAACAAATTCCCCAAGGGAGCAGTGGGGAGTAACTGGCCCCCACCCACCCCGAGGCCCTGTCAAGAAGCAACAGCCAGAGCCGATGTAACTGCAACTTTGGAAGTCAGACTCACACAGAGAAGACCTAAATAGCAGCCTCCTGGGGGAGGCTGGGAACGGAGGAGGGCGAGCTCTCACAGAAACGTCAACTTTTTTAAAAATATGTTTTCAGTAATTGCTGTTCTGTGTCAAGTTTCAGCCTGGTGGGAGTTTCCTGTCAGAATTACTAAGTAGGTGTTCCTAACAGACAAGATAATCACCCCTGTGTAGGGGTGAGATGCTCAGCACTGATCCCTGATCCCCATGCCCAGGTGAGGTGCCTCCTGGGTCTGCTAAGACAGGAGGCTCTGGGCAGGGGGAGGTGCCTGTGTGGGGCAGAGGAGGCAAGGGCTCTGAGGGCAGCTACTCACCACAAGTGGAGGATGCAGCGCACACCAGTCCCTTCAGGTCGGCCATGTCATGTCGTGTCTACAGCATACTAGAGGGGGAGGGCTATCTGTTCTGAGAGGCCTGGAGGGGACTTCTCTCCCTGACCTCAACCCCATGGCTGGGTGACCTCTGATGGTTAAAGGAGACACTTGTCTTCTCTTACTGTCACTGGGGGCTCTGGGATTTTGTTTTACTTTGCTGAGATTTATTTATGTGTATAAATGGTTTTTGTTTGGTTTTTTTTTTTTTTTTTTTTGGTTCTTTTTTTCGGAGCTGGGGACGGAACCCAGGGCCTTGCGCTTCCTAGGTAAGCGCTCTACCACTGAGCTAAATCCCCAGCCCCATGTATAAATGTTTTGCTTGCATGCATGTATGTATACTTGCCTGGTACTCAAAGAAGTCAGAGAGGTCATTGGATGTCCTGGAACCTGAGTTACAGATGGTTGTAAGCTACCGCATAGATGCTGGGAATCGAACCCAGGTCCTTTTCAAGAGCAGCCAATGCTTTTGACCACTAAGTCACCTCTTCAGCCTCAGAACTGGGGGGAGGAGGGTTGGCTGTCTGTGGGTTTGTTTCTTTTTTGTTGTTGTTGTTTGTTTGTTTTGTTTTTGAGACTGGGTCTCACTATGTGGCTCTGGTGGTCTACGAGCTTACTGTGTAGATCAGGCTGGCCTCAAGTTCACAGAAATCACTTCCCTCTGCCTCTGGAGTGCTGGTGTTAGAGGTGTGTACCACCATGCCCAGCATGGCAAGTTATTTTTGAGGAAAGGCAGCAAACTCTGTGACAGAAGTGGGAACAAGAGAGAAATGGATCGTCTGTCCTGCCATCTCTCCATCTACCTATCTATCCACCCACCCACCCACCCATCTACTTACCCACCCCCTCATCTATGTATCCATCTATGTATCCACTATCTATTCATCTATTATTTATCCTTTTATTTATTCAACTACATATCTATTCATCAACCAGTCAACCTACCTACTATCCACTACCCATTCACCCATCCATCCACTCACCATCTGCCTACTCGTCCATGCATCCATTCACCCATGAATCCACCCATGCATTTATCCACCTACTCATCTATCTACCCACCCACCCATCCATCCACCCACCTACCCATCCATCTATCCATTCACCCATGCATCCATCCATTGATCCATCCATCCATGCATGCATTTATCCACTACTCATCTATCCACCCACCCACCCATCCATCCATCCACCCATCTACCCATGCATTCATCTTTCAACTCGTCTCTCAACCAGCTCTCCATTTCTGTACTCACTTATCTACTCATCCATCTGTCCATTCACCCACTCATCTATGCCTCATATCCCTTTCTGAACAGCAGGAAACATCTATAGAAACATAATCCATGGGATGCTGTCAGAGAACACACAAGCTAGGAGGAAGAAGACACAGACAGAACCCACAGAGGAAGATACATAACGAGGACCACTAAGTCTACTGTGTGGCTGTTGGAGAGAACTGAGTAGCTTTCAGTTCAAACTCATCAAAGGAGAGCAGATGAGGGTTTTAGAGGCATCACCCAGGTGAGACTTGAAATCAAGGGTCATAACAGTGCTAGAGAGAGTGACACTGTCTTCTGTATTTAGGTTTTAGGTTGTTTAGGGGCTTTTGTTGTTATTGTTGGTTTTGTTTTGATTTTAGTTTCTTTGAGTCATAGTTTGACTCTATAGCCCAGACCAGTCTGAAACTCACTCTGTAGTGTCCAGGCTGGCCTCAAAATCACAAACCTAACCCAAGAGCTGGGGTTACAGTTACAGATGGCGTCTCTACCCATAGCTTGTCTTTAAGAGATAAGACAGTACCAATATCCAGGTATAACAGGGTCAAGGGGGGGGCCCAATTATTGAGGATATAGGAGATCATGGCTGGTCATGAAGAGTGTGGAAATTATAGAATACCACAATGTCATATGTTATTATAAAGCGGCCTATGATGTCCACCTGCGGTGCGATGGTCAGCGGTCAAAAGAGACATACAGGGCTGGAGAGATGGCTCAGTGGTTAAGAGCATTGGCCACTCTTCCAGAGGTCCTGAGTTCAAATCCCAGCAACCACATGGTGGCTCACAACTATCTGTAATGGGATCTGATGTCCTCGTCTGGTGTGTCTGAAGACAGCTACAGTGTTCTCATATAAATAAAATAAATAAGTCTTTATTTAAAAAAAAAGAGAGACATTCAGAGCTATGTGAGATGGGCGGGGGTAACCTTGAGGAACTTTACTTGACATACAGAGGGAGAAATGTTCTAGGATAGTCTGTAATGCTAAGTGGTGAGAAGCAGTGAGGGTCCCAGGTTGTCCATGAGGGAGGTCAAGGGAGGATAGCCTTATTTCAAGGATGCTCTGGGGTCTTGGTAGAAGGATGGAAGCTGGAAAGTGGGTAGTCAAGACGTGAGTCCTGCATGTCTCCAGAGGGTGGAGACGGCTCTGGATACTTCTGTCAGCCAGAGTCCCTATCCCCAGCTGCTCACAGCTGTCCCTCTGGGGAAACCTTGGCCAATGTCTAATCCTTCCCCATAAGCCAGTGGAGCAGCAACATAAAATACCTAACAGCCTGGCCTTGAGGTGGGGAAGTGGGGAGTGGATTTGAGTCTCCTGCGCTCTTATTTGATTAGACTGAAGCTGGGTGGGTCACAACCTGGAGGGAATCTGAAGTCCTTTTTACTTCCACACATCCTCACTCCTCCCTCTCTTTCTTTCTTCAGTACTCTCTCTCCCTTACCCCCCCACCCCACCCCCACTTTCTTCTTGGGGAGAAATGGGCTTTGCAGTAAGGAGCTAGAGGCTAACTTGGGTATTCTTTCTGCAGGTTTAGGAATACAGCCTAGTGGCGATGCCAGTATTTGTTCTGTTTGTCTTTTGAGTCAGCTCTCTATTGGGCCACCCTCCCACTACTACCCTCTAAAGGATTCCTTCTACCCGTCTCTTCAGTCCTTTCTACACTGGTCCTGTACTTGCCTGTTTCTTTTTTGGTTTATTTTCCTACTTTGGATGAGCACGTGTGCCTCCAGTTTATTAACCTTCTCTCATGATGTTCTCTCCCATTTTCTCAATAGTTTGGCTGGGTATAGAATTCTAGGTCAGAAGTCATTTTCCTTCTAATATAAAACTGATGTTCTGGTCATCTTTCTTTCATTTTATTTTAAAGGCAAAGTCTCATGTTGCCCTGGCTCTCCTCAAACTCACTATGTAGCTGAGGATATCCCTGAATTAATGATCCTCTTGTCTGTAACCCTCAAGTGCTGAGATTACAGATTCTGCATGCCTTGGTGCATGCCAGGCAAGCACCTTAACAGCTAAGCCCCTGCCTCTCACCCACTGTCTATTTTAAGTATGGTTGTTGGGAAGCCCAAAGACAGTTTACGACCTTTCTGTTATTTATCTTTCTCCTTTAAAAGTATCTTTCAAAATCTTTTTGGATCCTGCATTACATACTTTTACAGTAATGTGGGTGGCTGTAAGGTTTATTTTCATTCATTCTAAGAGTCGCTCCATGGATTCTTCTGACAATTTGTTCATCCCTTTTGGGTGTAGAAATTGTCTTAAATTATTAATTTTGTAATATACTAGTTTCCACTTCCCCTGTGCCTTCTTGGGGGGTAGGTAGGTGCAAACACTTTAGAGGGCACACAGATGGCCATCAGAGGACAATGTATGGCTAGATCCCTCCTCTCACCATGTGGATCCCATGGTGGGTTTGAACTCGGGTAGTCTGGCTTGGCAGCAAGCACCCTTACCTCCTGAGCCCTCTCACCTCTGTGCTGTCTGAAACTTCTAGTAATCAAATACCAGGTCTCTTGGGTTAGAGATCATCCTTTCCCTTTCTGCTGACCATCTCCTTGAAACTTCACCCCACCTTCTCAGAGTTTTCTTCAATCATCTTATCATTGCTTAGGGTTGTGGGTAGATAGCTCTTTTTGCTTCCTACCATGTTTGTATGTTTCACATCATTGTGTGTTATATGTGCCCTTGACTATGCCTGTGACTATGTCTGTGGATTCAATCTACAGTCTAACAGTTTCTGTTGTCTCTGTAAGGATACCATCTCTTGCCATTTTCTCTCACCATGTGTATTTTAGTTCCTATTTACTCTTGTGTTTGCTTGTATCGCAGAGGACAAAAACCCAGGCATGCAAGCCCCCGACTTTGACCTTGCCACAGTCTTACATCCTTGCTGTTTTCTCCCAGTTGCTTCTCTGCAGCTGTCTGTTTCTCTCTTTCCCACCAGGAGCATCCCTTGGGTTTGGGAATCCTTATCTGATGGCACATGGTAAGGAGTGTAGAGACTGACAGGAAACTACTTCCATGGTACCCATTTCACTGTGGGTTCTCTTCAGACTAAGAAAAGGACTCGCAGCCCTCCATCCTTTCACACCCTCTCCCTTCAGAGCTGCTATAGCATCCCAGCCTACAGCACTCCTGAGAAGGATGCAGGCAGTGAATGCTGAGCAGAGGTAACAGGCTAGCCTTTCAAACACCTCCCTCGGCCTGTGGGAGGCAGTCTTGTGAGGCTTCAGCCCACACCTGCAGTGCATCTGCCTTAAGACTGGAGGACGGTCAAGATGAACCTCTGTCCTCTGGGGCCTGCATGCATTTTGAGGCTTGTCACAGTTACACTAATCTGAGCAAATGAGCAAGGCTAGAGCATTAAACATTAACAGTCACACAGCTGGGAGCCTGTGCTTCTGGAGAAGACAGACGGCTGGGGACTGGCTTCCACACTCCTATCTGAAACAACAACTGCCCTTAAGATCTCAGACAATTGGGAGATAACAGCAGGTGGATCTCTGAAAGTTCAAGGCAAGCCTGGTCCACACAGTTGAATTCCAGAGCTACTGAGTAAGATCCTGTTTCATCTAAACAAACAAACAAAGCCTAAAACCATAACAAGAAACCGGAAAAACAAACAAACAACAACAAAACCCCTCTCCTATCTGAAAGGGAGACATTTTAGACCAGGCATAAGGGAGCACACCTTTAATCCCAGTACCTGGGAGGCAGAGGCATACATATCTCTATGAATTTGAGGCTAATTTGGTCTATAAAGTGAGTTCCAGGATAACCAGAGCTACACTGTGATACTTTGTCCGAAAATCACCAAACCAATCCCCACCCCCCTAAAAAAAATCTCAGAAAACAGATGCTAACATCTGCACAGGACCAGAGTTCCAAACCTGAACCCTTTCTGTGTTAACCCAAGATACAGCTTAAAACAAACAAACAACAGACAAAAAGCACTGACTCCCCCAAATGTTCCCTACTCTTGTCCTCCATGTCCTTCCCCGTTGGAGACACTTTCGGGCCATCCTCACCAGATGACTCTTCTGCCTGTCCTTCCTAGGCCCAAACTGTGCTGGTGCTTGTATCAAAACCCTAGGTTCCTGGAGCACCAGGCTGTCTCCAGGTCAGGCCACGCCCCCAACAGGCGGGCTGTGCCTCATTCTGTCCATTGCATTCTCTCTAGGGCTGCAGGTGGAAAGAGACTAGGCAGGTGCACAAAGACTTCCGAACAGAAACCGCGCGGAGGGGAAGTGTCTGGGATGTGTCCCAAAGACGGAGCTGAGATAGCTGCTCCCGTCTTTAATGGCAAAAACCATCTCCCACCGCGCTTCTTGCGTGATTTTAAGAGTGGGGCGGTGCGTAAGTGCGCAGATGAGACGGAGTAGCTCCAGTTCGGCCGCAGGTCCCGGCTTTCCCAGCTTCGTCTCCTTAGAGGAGCCCAGGAGCCCGACTGGTGAGCTCTAAAGGTTGCAGCCCCAAAGTGAAAATGCCTTGGGATCATTGCTCTCTGCCGGAGGTGGGCAAGGCGGAGCCAGAGACCGAAAAATGAGCCGTCATATGGGCGGGGCCTGCGGTGGGCGGGATCGGACGAAGAAGGGATGCGAGGCCTGGAGGGGGCCTATTTGGTGGGCGGGGCTGCAGGTAGGCGGGCCTACAGGATCCAGGCCTGTCAGTCTGCTAGCTCTGCAGAGGAAGATGGCGCCTCTTAGAGACAGGGTCTCTACGCTGCCCCGGCTCCAACTGCTAGTGCTGTTGTTGCTGCCGCTGCTGCTTGTGCCCCAGCCCATCGCAGGTCATGGCGGCAAGTACTCGCGGGAGAAGAATGAGCCCGAGATGGCCGCCAAGCGTGAGTCCGGGGAGGAGTTCCGCATGGAGAAGCTGAACCAGCTATGGGAGAAGGCCAAGCGGGTGAGCGGTGCCGGGGAGATGCGCGGGGATTGGGGTGAGGAGTTGCGAAGGAAAGCAGGCCCCTGATCAAGAAGCGGCTGGGACGGGGGACAGCCTACCCTTTGTACTGCCTCCCTTTAAGTGTCAGTTGGACCATCTTGACCTTACTTGTAATAAGAGATCCAGAAACCTAAAAGGAACTTGGTGCTGGTTGTAAGGGGCTGTGGTGCCTTTAGTGCAGTTGGGGACCCCAAAGAATGAGTGATATCCACCCTTCCTAGCTGTGCACACCTTTACCCAAAAATCCAATTTTCCAAAGAGCCAGTTATTCAGGTGAAGATAGCTGGGTGCTCTCTATGTGGGGGCCTGGCTTGCAAGTCTTTTATCTGTATTTGCCCCCATGAAAGAAGAAAAGCAGGTGACCTGAGATGAGACAATGCAGAGACTACAGAAGCCCCAGTGGCTAGTGGAACTGGTTAATTAGGTAAAGCATTTCCCAAGGGGGTTGGAATTCCTTAGTACAGGTAGACCCTACACAAGACCTGTGGAATGCCGAAGTCTGATTTAGCAGCCATGCTAATCTCTCTTCCTTTTGGAAAGAGATATCCAGAGTCTGAGGGCTGGCCTGGAACTTGAGTCCCTTTCCTAATTACAATGGTAGACCAGTACTTGGGCTTTTGTTTAGGTATTTACTCATAAACAGACTGTCAGAGCCACAGTATCTTCCTGGCTAGATTAAAGAGGGTCACCCTTTAGCCCTCCAGCTTAAACATTCCTGAGTTTGGGAGGAGAGTAAATAATTTGCAAACTAAGAGTGAGCTTTAAAAAAAAAAAAAAAAGGTGGAGAACTTTGACCCTGGAGGACTAGGATGGAGAGGTAGTTGAGAAGTTGGCTTCTAGGAAAGGGGAGTGGTGGCTCACAGACAGCCCCACAGTTTAGTGCCCACCCAGTATCTTTGAGAGGCTGCTGCAAGAGGGGGACAGTGTGCAGTGTCCAGCCTCAGTTTTCTGGAGAAAGGGGCCAAGAGCACAGCCGGGAGTGGATGTATGAAGCGCATCAGAGCGGTGGGAACCATCTAGAGTAAAAGGCTTGCTGTCCCTGACCGCTGTTTCCAGGTACCCACTGTGATGAGTGTGCCTCCCCTGGGATTACCCAATAAGATGAGAATAGGGCCAGGACGACATTAGCAGATATTGTCAAAGACTGTTGAGGAAACATAGTCTGGTGTCCATAGATCCTGAGATCCCTTTTGCTCAGAAGGTGGCCCCAAGACCTTCACACGCATGTTCAAGTGACTTTCTCAGACCTACTGTGGCAGGTCACCAGTCCTCACTCTGTGCCTTCGTGGTCCCTGGGTCCTCTGCCATATCCACTGATCTGTGGCATCATCAGATCGTCCATGGTTCCGTGTCACTGTTAGGGTGGCGGCTCTCATCCTGTCTAAGCCTTGGGCTGCATGTCCTTCCAGCCTCTAGCCCTAAAGTTCTGCAAGGGATGTGTGGTCACTTTTTCTGCTGAACGGAGGGGGACGTTCTTCCAGTGGCTTCCCTTATACTCATTTCCACTGAGCCTCGTCCTTGAAGTCACAGGTTGAGTTTTGCTACTTTTCCTTCTAGACATGGAGGCTTCCAGCTAGGTCCTACCTGCTAAGTCACCTCAGCTCAGGGGGAGAGCACCAAGTTCTTATCTTTCGTGTAAACAAGTAAACTTGCGGGATGGGCCTTCTATCCCTCTGGGTGAGGCTGCTATCAGCGGAATCGGCTCCCACCCCTACTGCTTCAGGTAGATAAGGTGCTTACCTAGGCCTCAGTGTCCTTCCTTCACCATCCAGGGTAGGCTTTATCCTTTAAACAATCTGTTTCTTTGTTTTCCAAACACAAACACCACAGTGAATGGAATGTAGGTTATCAGGTATGAGTTGGGGGTGGGGGACCATTTGCCTTGCCCAGTTCCCAATCCACCTTTAGAAGAACTGAGGTCTGTCTTGATACTCCAGGGAGCAGAGTATCACAGTCAGTATGGGAGAGCTCTGCAAAGGCATGGAACCCACCTCCATCAGTGAGATTGGGCAATTTGAGATTGGGGGGAGGGGACATTGCTTCCACACCCATCTAACCCTTCATGCCCTTACTCTGGGATTACCCAGTTCCCGTTTCATAGCCATGCTTAAGACAATGAGTTGTGAGCCATTCAGTGGGGAACTTGACTCAGCGATTTGACACGCCTAGTGTGTTGCAAGATGAAGACTCCTGATCAATGTGGGGAGCAAAGGACTCTCGGAGTTGGGGTGGGGAAACCTCTGCAGGTTACCACATACTCTCTGAGACCCAGTTTCATCCCCTTGGACAGAGCATCTTCGGGATGCAGGAGCTGGCTTCTCTGGTTCCCTGGGAGCACGTCCTTCTGACTGATGATGGATTGAATTTGAGATAGGATCTCTCTGTGGTAGAATGCCTACTATGTATGCACAAGGCCCTGGATCTGGTCCTAGTACCTCAGGGGAAAAAATGTAAGATTAGATTGGCAAGTTTTGTAGATTTAATCTTCTACTATGGATAATTTTTTTTTTTCTTCTCCTACTTCTTGTGAAAGTTACTCCTTTCCTCACCGAGTCCAGCCCTTCGCTGGTGTATCCTTTACCTGGTCCGCAGCTCTGGGCGTCAGAGTCGGAAAGGTGTAAGAGCTACTGACAGCCCTGGGCTTCCTCCTGGGCCTGGGATTTCCAGACCTTGCCTCAGCTGTGTCTCAAGCTAGGCTCCTGACATAGGACGTCAGTCTTTGCAGTCCTCGTGTGTCTTGTGAGTGACTTCCAGCCCTGTCCACTCTGAACTCCAAGTTCCCCCTCCCCCAGGTCAGACTTGTCGCCCATGATCTGTCACACAGTGGCTTATCCCATGTCCGCTCCTTTCTCCTCGGGCAGCTGCATCTGTCTCCTGTGAGGCTGGCCGAGCTGCATTCTGACCTGAAGATACAAGAAAGGGATGAACTCAACTGGAAGAAGCTGAAGGTGGAAGGCCTAGACGGGGATGGGGAGAAAGAAGCAAAACTGGTCCACAATCTCAATGGTACCTTCTTATTCTCATGTCGGGTGCAGCCACCAGTCCCCAGGCCAAGTTGGGGGAGCGGGGGAGCCTGTGAGGTGGTTCACCTAAGGACAGGTGCCCTGGGTTGCGCTCAAAGTTCCTGTGCTGCTTTATGAATGTTGGGAGGGAGTCAGGGCTAAGGACTTGGTACATTGGTGCCTAGGCAGCCAAAGGCTCTGAGCTGTTTGGCCAGGAAGGAGACCTAGGATGCTGTCGGCCAGATGAGGGGAGTAGGTCCGATCTCAGAATGAACGGACTGTGCTGGCAAGGCAGGTTGTGAGCATTTCCTTATGTGGACACTGAAGATGGGCAGAGTCTCACATGCTCTATGCATTGCACACGCTCAGTGCACACATGGATCCTCAGGTCTAGAGGATGGGTGTGTGCTCCACTTGGATTCTCCTCCCGTCCTCCTCACACCCTCAGCCCACAGTCAGGCATCAGGTGCCACCACCCTGTGGCATTCAGGACATAGCCCATAAATTGACCACCAACCCTTCTGCATGCCCTGGGCAGTGGGGTTCTATCCCAGCTCTGCCACCCACTGGCTGACCAGTGGCATGTTTGACCCCCCCCTCCCCCCGTCACCCGCTTACCTCCACTCCTTGTGCTAACACGTTGCTTTCCACATGACATGGGCACGCCCTGCCTCTCGTGGTAGTTCCAAACTGAGTGTCGTGCCCCCCATGAGGTACCACTGGCATACAGGGTGGGTGATGGGAGTTAATGCTGGTATAAGCAACTGAACTGTAGCCAGGGTTCATCCAGGAAGCTTCCTCAGAACTAGTCCTCAGTGCTGTGACAGGAGTCGCCCTTTATAGAGACCCTTCCTCAGGCTTGGTGCTGAATGTGGAGCTGGCCCCCCAGGAGAGGAGGCCAGGAAGAGAACTAGTGACCACCATCCTCTGACTAGCCAGTGTTTTAGGTGGACTTTAGCTTCTTCCAGCTTGACAAGGTCTGGCCCGCATAGAGCAAGGTTTTCTGTTTGAGTGATGCTTCCTCCTCACCGGTGCTGATGGCCCTGCAGCAGACCTAACAGGATTAGGAGCTGACACATGACGTTGACTCTTCTGAGCACTTGGTGGAGCTCTTGCTGCTGGAGATGGATGCTTGCTGATGCTGGCCACCTTCTGGGTGTGGTCCCTGTGGGCCCTCCCTTCACTGCTCAAGGCATTGTCAATACTGGCCCTACATCTGGGGAACCAAAATTCAGAGTCCAGACCCAGAACGTGGGTGTAAGAAACTGATGCTGCTGGTAATCATATGAAGGATTGGGCCCCTAGCTATACCAGCTCTGTCCCAGGCCAGGCCAGATCCTTAAAGCCTAGTCTCATGGGAGGTGCCTCAACTAGACAGTTCCTGTGCAAAACCCCTCATGGATTCAGTCCTATGGGGCAGCTGTTCAGGGACATGCCTACTGTCATCCTCAGGGCTACCTCGCTCCTGGGGCTGGGCCTGGATACTGCAGGGAACTATGTGAGATGTTGAGCTCTCTGGGATTCTATTTCATACAGTGATTAGCACTCCAGGATCCAGAGTCTTGCTTAGTCTTAACTGAACAGTCTTGAACCATTTGCCTATGGGCCCAAGTCTGATGGAATTTGTATTCTCTTCTTCCAAAGCTCTCCTCCTACCCCGACCCAGCTCAGGCATTGGGCTGCCCAGGTTGGGGGTGACAGTGATAGCCCTTTTCCTTGGTAGCAAGCAATGAGCAGGCCTAGGCTGAGCAGGAAAGCTGCAGAGGCAGCGCCAGCAAACTGGTTTTACCGTGTTGCCCGGGCTGCTCCCAAACTCCAAGACTCAAGCGTTCCTCCTGCTTAAGCCTCCCAAGGATCATAGATTATTGGCTCAAGCCGCTGCCCGCTTTTAAAATAGCTTTGTAAGATCTAAATTAGATCTAATGGAGTCCAGATCAAGTCACAGTGTGTGCCCCCATGCTGCCTGCCCACAGACACCTCCTGATCTGTCAGTAGAAGTGGCTTTCTATGGTCATCAGGAATGCTACAGCCCAGTCTGGGAACACGTGTGGGGCAGTAGAATGCATGCCTCACAGCACATTATCCCAACTCTGGGGATAGAGGGGTGTTCAAGCTTCCAGGGAGAATGAGGCACATCGTTCTTAGGCAGGAGAAAAGGGTAGCCATCCCCTAAAGACAGGTGCAAACTAAGCAGCAGGGACACTTGCAGGGTTAGCTATGACTGAAAGCAGAGCCCACCAGAAGGAACGGTGTGGGGAGGCTTCATTGTGAGCTGAGCAGCCCCTGATCTAGGGCATGGAGACTGCAGTGCCATGTGGAACTGCCCAATGAGAGTTGTTGGATGAAGGCCCCAAGAAAAGGCTGCAGAACAGAGGGTCAGAGCCTGGATGTGACAAAGTAACACAACAGAAGTTCTGTACCCTTTCTAGAGAGGACAGTGTCACAGGTGAGGGACAGGTTCCTAGCAGATAAGCAGAAGTTAGGCCTAGGAGACTCAATGCCCTTAAGAGCAGGGATCAAGCAAGCCCTCTCACCAAGCAGGCATGGGTGGCTGCAGGTGGCATACAAGTTTCAAGGTAGCCTGCCTGGCAGGGGCATGGAAGTTACAGACCAGTCACTTTTGAAGTCAACTGGCAGGTTTGCCCATGATGTGTTGGTGACAAAAGGTGCCAAGACCTCCAGAGTGGAAGGGCTGTGGGCATAGAGCCTGGACACCTCAGAGGCTAGGCCTCTCCTAGCCATCCCCTGACACCCAAGAGACTGTTCAGTCCTGTTTGTTGATGTTGGTTTGGTTTGATGTGGGGTTTTTTTTGTTTGTTTGTTTGTTTTTTTTTTTGTTTTTTGTTTTTTTTTTTTTTTTGTTTTCTACTGGGGTTTGGCATATGCCAGAAGTGGGAGCATCAAGATACAGTCCACACATCAACCCACACCCTCACTGCCCATGAGCTCCTTATTCAGGGGGACTCAAGCAGGGAGCGTCTGTGGAAGGTCCCAGGATGCCTTGCAAGCCCCTGGCCTTGAGCACCTAAGCTGCTGCATGTCCTTCCAGGTTTTGAGTAGCCACTCATGAGAGGGCTGAAAGGAATCTTCTAGACAATGAGAAGCAGACTCGCAGGCTCCTGTGGCAGGAGACAGCATCCAATAAAAATCAATGTCCCCTCTCTAGTCATCCTGGCCAGGTACGGACTGGAT
This sequence comes from Rattus norvegicus, assembly GCF_021556685.1. Lineage (NCBI taxonomy): Eukaryota > Metazoa > Chordata > Mammalia > Rodentia > Muridae > Rattus > Rattus norvegicus. The sequence continues at coordinate 80,115,868 of NC_141547.1, forward strand.
GGGAGGAAGGACACCCAGACAGTGCACAGCAACGCCCTCAATGAAGACACCCAGGATGAGCTGGGGGACCCCAGGTTGGAAAAGCTGTGGCACAAGGTACCACTTGCCATTTTCCCCCTCCTGAAACTTGTGTTGACCTGTGGAGAGCTACAGTGTGGGACTGGGAGTGCTCTGTCTCTGCTGTCAACCTTGCTGCCTCTCCTGCATCAGCTCAGGCTGCTGGCTGAGACATGATCTGTGTGCATATTGTCCTTCCCGTGAAGCCCAAGCTGTCCTGGTTGGTTGCTCTTGCTCAGCAGAGCTGCTCCCAGCTGTCAGGACTTCAGTCTTAGATGTGCTCTTCACCGTGTGTGGCTGTCACACAGGTGTCAGGTCAGGTAGCTGTGTTTTCTTTGTCTGGCCTGTGGTCCTGCCTCTAGACTTGGGAAAGGGCCATCAGCTGTGTGCAGATGTTGGCGTGGACTTCTTGATACTGTGATTAGGAAAGTGGGCAGGACTGGGTCTGGCCCATCTTTGCTCTGTGGTGAGAGCCTAAGCAGAGAGCACAGGTGTGGGGTGGGCATTGAATGGCAGTGGTTCAGTACCACAGGCTTCCTTGGTCCAGCTCCTGGGATAGCCTGTCTTACACTGATCCGGTCCCTGCTGGACCATCAAGATGACCCTGCTGTTCTCAATATCTACACAGCAGATACGGAAGAGTTATACAGATGTAGGCACCTTCCTCAGAGTCCTTCCCTTTTCTTCTCTGGCCAGCACTGCCAAATCTGGGGACATCAAGGAAAAGAGACACTGCCCATTAGGAGCTTCCAAATTGATTTTTCTTTTCCTGGTGCACACACCTAGCAGAGGGTCACAAGACTTGCAGGAGAACAGCCCCAAGCTCTTTGCCCTGGAGCAAGGATGCAGCTGATAGGCGTCTGAACTCCTTGGGGTGTGCTGATGACGGGACAGACATGGTCAGCCCAGGCTGTTTCCTCTTAGGCAAAGACATCAGGGAAATTCTCCAGTGAAGAACTGGACAAGCTGTGGCGAGAGTTTCTGCACTACAAAGAGAAGATCCACGAGTACAATGTACTGCTAGATACACTGAGCAGAGCTGAAGGTCCGTCCACGCCCGTGTGCTCTGGGCACAGTGGAGCACGGTTGCCTAGGGTTGTGGGGAGGCAAGGGGGACACTTCTTGTGTTTCTACCCATGTTCGTGAATGCATATGGGTTCTGTATCCAATGTGATGTCAGTACAGCTATAGATTACCTCTGAGGTGACTGAGGTCCCCTGATGGAGCAGGCCACCCCTCTAACATAAGCCAGCCACCCTGAGTTCTGACTAGTGTGACCTTGCAAAGTAGGGGACCTGAGAAAGTTGGAGCCATTAGGGACCATGGAGGACCCCTGGGCAGGCCTTTGGGTACAGACACTGAGACATCCACACTTAGGTGTTTGTTTGAGAAAGCACAGCCATCCGCTATCTCTGAGGGCTGCAGAGGCCTGTGGGTGGCCACTGGGATGGCGGTTCTTGTCAAACATTCTGTGTCTTGTCCCACAGAAGGTTATGAGAACCTTCTCAGCCCCTCTGACATGACCCACATCAAGAGTGACACCCTGGCCAGCAAGCACAGTGAACTGAAGGACAGACTGCGTAGTATCAACCAGGGCCTAGACCGCCTGAGGAAGGTCAGCCACCAGGGCTACGGCCCCGCCACTGGTAAGCCCTGGGGACAGGTGCATGGACCCAGGAGTACCTAGGAGACCTGTCACACTCAGTCACTGTCCTGGGCCCCACTTCCTGAGCTGCAATATCTGGGCCAGGAGCTGGAGAGATGGCTCAGTGATTCAGAATACTGGTCTATTGCAGGCAACCCCGGTTCTATCCCCAATACCCCCATACATAGCAGCTCACAGCTATCACTAGCTCCAGTCCCAAGTGATCCAGTGCCCTCTAATGGCCTTGGTGGGCATTGTATGCCTGTGGTACACATACCTGCTGGCAAAACGTTCATGCACATAAAGTAAAGGTTAATTTTTAAAAAGATGCTCTGGGCTGGCTAATCAGTCCCGTCACCAAAATTATTTCGAAGTAGTTGCAGAGTGGCCCTCCGTCCAGGCTGTCTTCTCAGCCCTGGTAATCTCATATAGAACTGTCTCTGAATCCTCTTGCCAGTGGAGGCTAGCTTTGCCACTGATCCCATGCTGGCCCGTGGCCCTTGTATCAGCTTCTGCTCCAAGCGATAGGGCCAAGTTCACTGTCCATCGGCAGCTTGGGGGTGGTGGTACCTAGTTTTGTGTCCAGCATGCTGGACAAAGTCCTACATGCACAGCCTTATACAGCATGGGCCCAGGCAGAACCCCCTTCTATGGGGCGCCTGCAAGGCCTTGCAGGCATGGCGTGCTCTTGCAGGGGCTGGATTCCAGGACTGCTGGAAAGTCATTGCTCCCTCTCCAGAGACTGCTTGCTATGGAGACGACCAATCTATCATACAAGCCAGCTCTGACGAATCACTGTTGTTGGGTTAATGGGGCTAGACAAAGGAGTCTGGCCATGGTCCATGTGTTGGCTGTCACCTCTTTCTCTAACCACCCTCCTGCCCTCCATGGCCATCTCCTGGGGAGTTACATCCAAACAGTCCCTTGGCTTCTCCTATTGGCCTGCCTGAGCCATGCTACCTATCCAGACAGACAGCCCTTGCTCTCTTGCAGAGTTTGAAGAGCCCCGAGTGATAGATCTGTGGGACCTGGCTCAGTCTGCCAACTTCACTGAGAAGGAACTGGAGTCGTTCAGGGTAAGGAAATTGGGAGGCAGAGCTGTATCACCTTCTATTGTATTTCCAATGGGATCGGGTTCTCTGTTCCTTTTCCTCATCCCACAATGCCTTTGTGCTTTTGTCCTGACTCTTTTCCTTCCCACCCTGGCCTCTGCAGTCCTTGTTATCCTGTCAGTCAAGTGGTAGCAGGTGGGCACATGCCACTCACGCCAGCGGCCTCAGGGCCTCCTGTGTGTAGTAGCATGGTGGGGTGATCTGCCCAGTTCTGTGCTGTGAGGTACTGAGAGGGATATGTGACCATACACCTGGCCAGGGTGTGCCATGCGGGCAGAGCTCCAGGAAGCTGATGAGTGGATGATAGGTGGAATATCTTCTGAAAAGGATTGTTGAGTTACTTGCTATTTAGGGTAGGATAGGACATGCTTGAGACCCATATGGTTTGAGGTTCCCAAGTCATCCAAGGCTTCTCCTGTGTGTCTGTGCCCAAGGAGCTCCAGAGGTGGCGTTTCTGGAGGTTACCACTGACCTCCCAGTGATCACTGGCCCCATGAGGTAAAAGGGAGCAGGCAGGGAAGGTTCCAGCAGCAGACAGCCTGTGAGAAGCAAAGGAGTCCTAACGGCAGGGGCAGTGAGGTAGACATGAGGCCATCCTCATGGAGATTTAGCCTTTGTGGCCTTGGGAAGAGACCTTAGAGCCCCAAATCCAGATTGCCTCAGTTGTGATCTCCTGACGGTGAAAATGGTGTAACCACCTGGAGTCAATGGGAAAGAAGGTATCTAGGGATGGGAGTTCAGAGCTCCCTGCTGCTACCAGGTTCTGGTGGAGCGTTCCCGTTTAGAGACTCTTAGCAGTAAGTATGTGCCAGTTCTCAGTGTGCAGCCTGGGAGCTGCCAGCAGCGGTCAATACCATCTCTGGATGAGAGACAGGCACCTCAGGGCTCTGTGCTGGGGGAGACTAAGTTCCGGATGCCTTCTAGGAGGAGCTTAAGCACTTCGAGGCCAAAATCGAAAAGCACAACCACTACCAGAAGCAGCTGGAGATTTCCCACCAGAAGCTGAAGCACGTGGAGAGCATCGGTGACCCCGAGCACATCAGCCGCAACAAGGAGAAGTACGTCCTGCTGGAGGAGAAGACAAAGGAGCTGGGCTACAAGGTGGGGCATGCCGTCCTTACCCTCTGTCCTTGCACTCCTGTTCAGTTTACGCTTGGGCCTTAGACACATGACTTCCTGACTCAAGGAAACACAAATGCAGTCCATTGGAACTGCGAGTGGCCGGGTACTGAGCATGGGGTACTGGGCATGGGAGATGCTGGCACTGCCAGCACACATCATGCCTGTAGACAACATGCAAGATGTACATGCCTGTAGGCATGAAAGGCAGCAAGCATTGTGGCATCCAGGGAGCCTCTGGACAGGGAGCTGTTTCCTGGCCTGCTGAGGTGTGGGCTTGCATCCCACACTGGGATGTGGCACAGGTGGCCTGCAGAGGCACTGGGGTCACCAGGAGCCCTCTAGGGAATAACCTCTTGCTTAGCTGAAGCAGACCAATTCGGACAAGCAAAGGCACACCAGCTGTGACCAGTGCCCACAGAGCCGGGAAGCCCCGAGGACCCAGCACACCTTCCCTCTGGAAGGATCTGGGGCTGTGGCCAGCATGGGAGATTCCCTCCTATACCTTCCTAAGTTTGAGCACAGGGTGTAAACGATGCAAAAATAAGTGAACTCTGAGAAGTGGAGTAGAACATAGAACAGCAGGAGCCTAAATCCCTGGGGCTCAAAGGCCATTGATGTGGTTACCATAGGATTTGGGGGTTTTCACAGGGCTGAAATTCAAGCACATTTGTGGCTGCCCCTGGCCACCAAGAGACTTGTTGCAAAGAAGGGCCCTGTGAATCTGGTCAATAAACGAGGGAGCCAGGACCACGTGGTATGCTCTGAGACCTGCCAGCGACTGACGCCAAACCACGGGTCTCATATGAAGGGTCGTGCTAGCAGCTGTTACTTTGTGAGAACTCATAAAAACCGCAGATCAAGCCTGATCCGCGTCTGGTAGGGTCCCATATGGTTCTTTGTACCCTTGTGGTATTAAGGGGTCAGAACTGGGGTTCTCTGTGACCCACTGTGGGCATCCACCACTGTGAGGAAGAATCACCGTTTCCACAGGCCACCATGGGTCTCCACAGTGTCTTTTGGGGTGATCTGCTTCTGGCTGTGTATTTTGTAGTATCCCTTCAGTTTTTGAGTCTGCACTGAGATGTCCTTAATTATGACATGTCCTGGATGGCTGTGTAGTGAAAGATGAGCCAGAGTGTTTCCAACTAGTTTTCAGCTGTCTCCTGTGATCTCTTGACAGCAGGCTTGCCATGGTGTCCCCCACTGACAGGTGTCCCCTTATCCAGGTGAAGAAGCATCTGCAGGACCTGTCCAGCAGGGTCTCAAGGGCTCGGCACAATGAGCTCTGAGACCAGAAGCCACTGGCAGTAGCCTAGAGAGGCTCTTGAAGACACTGGGAACTGTCAACTTGTCATACTGGTGTGGCTGTCCACAGTGGCAAGGAGAAATACCGATCTGATCCTGCTGCGGCTGGCAAGGACTAATTTTCTTTCAAGCAAGTGTAGCTGTCACCGCCCTGGTTGAGGGCTTTGGGTACATCTACCAATGAGATATGACCGGTCTCCATGCTGCAGCAAAAGTTTACATTGAAATTATATAAATCTGTCACTGGAAATGTTATGTACAGAGTCCTTAAATACATGGCAGGGTTTTGAGCCATCTAGTCCTTGCCTGGTATCTCGAGAGATGGGTCCACTTGAGCCAAAGGTGGCACCATGGCAAATTAAGTTATAGATTTATAGATGAAAGGCGGAACTACCCCTTGTAATTGATATAGATGACTGGTCTACCCCCTGGAAGCATTGCCCTCCCCCCACTTCACTTACCCCCTCTCTCCCCAGGGATCTGATCCCAGATAGTTTTAAATCAAGAGATTTCAGGACAAAGATGGCAGAGGTGAAAGCCTTCAAGTCTTGTCGGGCAAACATTTTCTGCCTCCCCAAAGACCCCAGTTGGTTTCCATATTCTGGTTTAAGTATCTGATCCCTCACACAGAGTAGCCAAAAGTTCATTCGACCCCAGCAACTGATCCTTTAAGATCATGGCGTTTATTAGCTGCTGGATCTCGGCTCAAAACTCTGCCTATGAGGAGTACACAGTCAGCCATGTCTGTAAGAATAGCAAAGCTGCAAAGACGCTCAGTGAACAACTGCTCACCCAGCATTAGGTCTCCAGTTGAGATCTGCAGAGCCGTGTAAATGCCTTGCTGTGATTACTTACCTGTAGTCCCAGCACTTAGAGGAAAGACAGCAGGGCAAGCTGGGTAGCTATCCCAGCCCAATAAGCAAAAGTGGAGCATGACGGGAGAAGGCACATCATTGTGATGTGTGCACACACTAACATGTATGTATACCTATACACAAGGGAACACACACACACTCATATATGGGCAAAACCCCCAGGACATCATGCAAGAAGCCCGTGGGTTAAGGACAGCAGCAGCATAGAGCAGCAGGCAGTGTGGTTCCCTCACCCACCCTGTCTGCCACTATCAGGCCAGCTGGGATATCTAAGTATCTTCCCAGAGCCCTCAGCAGTGTCTGAGGCCCAGAGAAATTCTTGTTGCTAGGATCTCGGCTCTGCCTTTCTGGTTCACCCAACACATATACTCGGGTACCCACCAAGGCCTCCTGCGCCATCCAGCCCAGGGGACTGGGCTCACCACTGGGCCCTAGACATCAGACTCAGAGTCAAGTGCAGGAGGAGCGCCTGGCTATCGGTGCATCTTCACCAATGTGTGCGTCCTTAGAGCCAGAGGCCATGACTGCATTCTAGGGCTTAGAAATAGACATGTTGACGTAAAATGTGTTTGTGGCAGTACACAGCCCAGCGAACCCTCTCAGTGTGAATGACATAGAGCCCACAGCTGAGTTAGGGAGCGGGTGTGACCTGTGTAGGAGCTGCCTGCTGGGGCTGACCTCAGTCATGAGGGCCACCCTGACCCTGCAAACTTCCCTGGGTGAGTGTGACTTCTACGGCAAGGGAACCTCAAGCTACAAACCTAGATGAGGTTCTGGCTAGTCACCTAGCAAAGGTGACAAGGTCCTCAGGTTGGCAGGTCAAGGTCTTTGCTTAAGCCTAACTTCAATCCATATGGTGAAGGAGGACAGGTTTACGCAGCTGTCCTCTGACCACGTGTGCTGCAGCACGCGAGTTCACACAATGAAATAAAATGTCTTCTAAAGCATTCTTTCTGGGGAAATGACCTGTGTTCTATTTTTCCAACCCAAAGGTAAGGTCCAATGAGCCCAGGATGGGAAAATTTGACATCAGAAAGGAGCCAGCAGGTTGGTGGGTAGATGGCATTGATACTGGATGACCTGTGGTGAGAGAGACAAGAGACGCAGGGATCTCGGTGGCATCAAGGTTGAGAAAAGAGTGTCTTCATAGTAAAAGGAACTGGAGCCACTTGGCTCACTGGGGGGCGATTAAGGTCCCCTTGCATCAGGCACAATGCAAAATGGGTCATAGGCTAAGTGCAAACCATACTGATAAGAACTAGAACATGGGGCTGGAGAGATGGCTTAGCAGTTCTAGAGGTCCTGAGTTCAAATCCCAGCAACCACATGGTGACTCACAACCATCTGTAATGAGATCTGATGCCCTCTTCTGGTGTGTCTGAAGACAGCTACAGTGTACTCATATAGAACAAATAAAAACAAATCTTTTAAAAAACAAACTAGAACATGATGTGTGTGTGTGGGGGGGGGGGGGGGAGTGCCTTTGATCCCAGCACTCAAGAGGCAGAGGCAGCCTGAGTTCAAGGCCAGCCTGGTCTATAGAAGGAGTTCCAGAAAACCTATCTGCAACAACAAAAACCGTACCATGACAGGCCAGGAAAATGGTTTTCCTAAAGTTAGGCCACGCCCTTAAATGAGCTGAATGGTTACTTGGGAAAAGTTTGTTGGACTTCGTCAGAAGTTGAGATCCTCTCAGTGAAGTTTCCACTGAGACAGTCAGCTAGGGCTCAGTTGCTGGAGACCTGTTGAGCATGCAGAGCCCTGCAGTTGGTCCCCAGCACCTCATGAACTGGGTGTGGTGTACACACCTGTAATCTCAGCACTGGGGAAGTGGAGGCAGGAGGATCAGACGTTCAAGTTACCCTGAGCACGTGAGATCTTTGTCCACAAAGGAAATATCTGTGGTACATCAGAAATGGCTGACCCGAACTGCATAGAGAATTGTCCAGCCAGTTCTTTTTAAAGAGCAAAAGGGTCACACATAGACTCTTCACCAGTGAGGACACCCACATGGCCAGCGGTGTGAGAAGGGACAGCTGGCTTGTGTGAGTGGTGGGGAAGTCCAGATTCTTCTAGTGAGATGCTAGATACCGCTCCCCTGAGATGGCTGAGTATGGAGTCCTGCAGCCGTGAGTGATTATGTATGCGTGTGTGTGTGTGTGTGTGTGTGTGTGTGTGTGTGTGTGTGTGTGTTCGTGCACGTGCACATGCACACATGCGGTGGGGTGTGCAGTGGTGAAACCACACTGGCACTATCACGTATGTGTGTCCTAAGACAAGAATTATCAGCAAGTTCATTCCTAGCTGTCCTAGCTGTGAGCAACCCGACTGAGCAGACACGTTAGAGCATAACGTATGGCGCGCTTGCGTGCCGGGACAGTATCTAAATGTGTGAATCTCAGCACTGGGCTGAATTAACACAGCCGAATGCAAGACAGAATTCATCTCTAGAGATGGGTGCTAAAGCATCAGGCACGCACCGTTTCTTCAGCTGCCGATGCGCCTGAAGATGAAGGCTTAAGTCGAGAAAACATGGGACCCAGCCCAGGAGAGGTGCCTGAAGGCTGTGATGCCTACCAATGGCGGCTAACAGCTCTTGACTGGGGTAGTTCAGAAGCTTGGAGAAGAGACTCACCAATAGTAAAACATGGTCGCAGCCTGGTTTAGGACATTCCAACCTGGCACTATCAGACATGCCCGTCCCTCAACCCCTGGGCTCAGCAGCGAGATGTTGTTCCCATTCAGTCCGGGGCCCAAACCACACGTGAAAAACCTCACAGCTTTGGAAAATAATATAAATTGTTAAAAATATAACAGTAGGGATTTAAGACAATTTACCCAGCTACTGGAGTAGGTCCCAACATGATGACAAGAGGGAACAGTCCTGTCCCCACCGTGGCCTTCATCCTAAGGCACAGGGCCTAGCTCAAGGGAGACACTGCAGGAGAAGGTAGGGAAGGCTGCTGCAGTGTCCCAGCAGCAGAGCCACTCAGTGGCTCATCAGTGGCAAGTCACAGGTCCCTCTGGATACAGAACCGGCTTTAGAGTGCTCTGCTGTCACCATGGTCACCTCTTCCGTCCGGGATGGGTAGTGCAGCTTGCATTCCAGGCCTGGGGGACTTCCCAGTCCCACTGGGTGGCTTAGCAGTGCTGTTTGGCTGACACTGAGGCTACCAAAACAGGGAGATGGGTCTGTTGGTGGCCCCGTGGCCTAGGAGAACTTGTTCAGGTCAAGTCTTAGGCACCAGTAAGGCAAGAGCCCCTGCTGGCAAAGAGGAGGCTGCTACACGGCTTTCACACATTGGAATGAACTGATATGGTGTGGGCCCAGAACCTACGACCACTCATTCCAACGATGCACAAAGGCCAACCACAGCCTTTCTGTCTCTGTTGGACAGTCCGGCTGGCCAGTCCCAGCCTGAGCTGCAGCCTCAGCTCAGGGTCCCTTCTTCCGCTGCTCCAACTCTGGCAATCGTTCCTCCCGGTTCTGCGCGTGCTGGACCCCTACGCGATGTGCCGTCTCCGTAGCTGTGATGTCAATCTGTGCATAGCGGGAGGCGCTGACCCCTGAAAAGCAGCCCACAGTGAGTGGACCCAGCGAGAATGTCCCCCCCCCGGCCCAGCTGCCCCTGCTCCAGCCTGTGGTCCCTCCTCTCTTCAGGTGCCTCAGGTAATGGAGCTAGCGGGGGCTCTGATCCATCGCCATTCCCACCCCAGCAATCCTGTCAGAACTTGGGCAGCAGCTCTCAGGGAGTGAGGGGCCGGAGCTGAAGGTCTTGACTGTAAGGTCACTTGCAGGCTCTGAGAAAGGGCTCTCTAGCCAGGGCTGAGGCACCTGGGGCTCAGGTCCAACACTAAGGTCACAGCTAGCCTGTGAGGCCCCTGGTGAGACCCACCTCGCACACCCCCACTGGCTCCCGAGAGCTCTAGGTCCATGTAATGCAGCTGCAGTCTGGAGGTGGGGCTGATGGGGATATTCACATACGTGGGCGTCTCGCCGTGTGGTCGTTCAGGCCCAGGGCTGTCAGCAGCCACCCCTGGGGATCCTGTGGAGAGAAGATGCCCGAGATATAGCTTGGAGGTATAAAGTACCCCCAAAGGCCGCTCAACAGAGCTTCCCCACCCCTCACGGGCCAGTGCCCTCCTCCCACATCCCACCTTCTCACCTTGGAGACCCTCCCCAGATCCCCCATTCCCACTGGGATCTTAGGACCCAAACACTGCCCCCACCTGGTCCAGGCACCCACACCTATGGACCCCACAAGGCCTGTTCTCTGTCCCTTCAAACCTCATCTTACATCCATCCTCCCAGGCACCCTTTCAGTGCAATGTCTCTTCTCCTGCCTCTCCAGGGCTAGCATATCCCTGCTGTCTCTGCCTGACGCTCTTCTCTGCCCTGCTGCAGGCTGCTGCTGGAGGAACTCCCAGTAGATTGGGTAATTCCCACCAGGACCCATCTGTGGGTGGAGCATAGCCAACATCTCCATCTGTGAGCCCAGCAAAATGAACACCCCCTCCCTCCAGGATACCTCAGCTGTTTGAACTCTCTTTTAAGAATCCACCCCTACCCCTGTCCCATATCCTTGCAAATGATGGGCAGTGTGTGCATAGTCCAAGGAGCAAGGGACCCTCCATGCCCACCAGGTGGGGCTCATGGTAGACTCCCTGCTAAGTGAACTGTTTCGATGGGCCCCAACCCCTTCCCTTCAAGGCCAGGGGACCCTGCACACTGTTGGCAAAGCCAAGACCTTTCTCTGGTGACACTCTTGTAATTCTGTCCCTATGGGGTGGGGACAACCATAAAGAATGAGGCGCAAAGTGCCATTGCAGAGATCTAGGTAAGAGCAGTCACTCCTTTGTCCTCCGTTCCAAGTACTAGAACACGGCCTAGACACAGAGAGGCTGGTCAAATCCCTGCCCCATAGAACTGCAGAGCCCCGGGCTCAGATTGGGGACATTGAGATCCCCTCAGGTAAACTTGTTTCTGCACCCCACATTCAGAGAGAGGCCTGGCTCTGCCTGTCTGTCCCACGGATCCTGACCACCCTGCCATGACCACTCTGACACAGCTCTGCCTGAAGATTTCAGTCAGGACCTCCCAACTTCCTCCCCATCCCTGCTGCCAGCATGGCGGTGGTAGTAGGTTTGCTCTTCACAGAGAGACCTATGCAGAGAGGCCCCAAATTCCCAAGTCACATATCCATCAGCCAGTACAGCTAGACGAGACCCCAGGGTTGTGGGGGTGCATGCTCTGACTGAAGCAAGTGAACAGTTCCGTCCCAATTCCCCAGCCTCGAGGACTCCAGGGCAGACTCCCTACTACACAGTGTGCATCCTCGGAGATCTTAAAGTTATGTGCTATCCAAACTGTGGTGAGGTTCATCTACTGCACAGGGCCACATGGGGCATCCATTTCCTGGCCTCAAGTCAGGGAGCTGGCTTTGCCTGCTCACAGAACGTCCTGTCTTAGACCTTGGCAAGCAAAAGCAGGCTCAGCATTTTCAATCCCCAGGAAATCTATGATCTGAGGCAAAGGATTTCTGAGAATCTGGTGCATTTGTAGCCCAGAGAATCCATCACAACAGAAGAAAACCTCCCCAGGGAGGTTCAGCCAGCAGGGTGGAGGGAGAGCTAGTACCACCCCGCACTGCCTGTCAGGCTGCAAGGAAGTGCTCCCAGGACTGGGTTGGCAGGCTGGATAAGGGGCATGGCTGAGGGAAGGAGAAGAGGGCAGGGCAGGTAAGATCTGGCTGGGGTCTGGGTGGAGCCCCAGTGTCTAAGAGTGAGACTGAGAGGCCAGGCCTCAGCATGGAGCCTGTGTAGGCAGAAGAGGGAGCGCTGGGCCAGTTCCCATGCCTCAGTGGGCGTAAACATGTTTCCAGAGTCTAGGCACTTCGGATCGAATCTTCTTTTTCCACAATTCTCTGGACAGGTGAGTTGGAGAGGAACAAGGAGAAGCAGGAGGAACCTGAAGCCTAAACTCAGGGAGATAGCTGGAAGGTTCAGAACCAACTGACATCCAAAGTCATAGGCCAGAGGGGAGCTGTTTGGGCTCCATGAGGTGCCAAAATCACTCTCTCCCCAAGGAGCACAGCCAGCTGCTCAGGAAGGCGTGGGTCTCCTATGCCCCATGTCCTTCCTGGTACTTTAATTCAGTTTTAGCTTTGGCCAGTATCGTTTTAAGACTCACATACTTAAGAAGAACACAACAGACAGCGGGATGTTATTGTCTGACCTTACTGCAGCTGCAGGCTGATCGCCTGCTGTAACCTGGCACATCTCTGGTCCTAGTCTGGTGCAGGGCAAACTCACATGCCCCTCATCAGAGTCAAGGTCCTACCTCTCATGTGACCCTGCCCTTGCCCTCAGAGGGAGAGGGCCCTGTGCTCAAGTGGTGTCTCCTCCATCTCTGCCCCTTTGATCCTGGGGTGGAGTCCCCACCATATCAAAGGCAAATACTGGCAGCCTTAGACACGTGGTAAGCAGAGGTAGATGCCTGAACAGTGAGGCCAGCCATGCTACTCCATGATGTCGGGGAGAACTCTGGGCCAAGGACACCACATGGACCCAGAATTCAGGCTGAGCAATCAAGATATAAAACCCCAGCTGTGGATGGGACTGGGACCCTCCTGTTGGCCAGTGTACTGACCCTGCCTGCCTGTGGCCCCACTCACTGCTTCCTACCTACCACATTGCTTTCTTGGGTCTGATTGGGCTCTATCTTACCTATAGGGCTTGACCTTCCAAAGGCAACACTCAACTCTGAAAAAGAGACCCAGGGATCTGCAGCCCACAAGGCCAGGGGTATCTCTGGCCTCCAGCCATCTGACCCAAGGCCAGCTACCCAGGACCTATAGCCTCTCCCAATCCTCCGGGATTGCCCTTGTCAGGGCCACACCCTCCAGCTTTCCTCTGCTGGCAGTCAGGATTCATCCAAGGATTCTCCAGTCCTGGTTGAGTCCTCTGACATTCTCACCTCTTCTGCAAACCCGTCCTGAAAAGCTGGAACCCCTGGGCCAGTTTCTTTGTCCTGTGTTCTTTGCTATCTGGTACACACTTAGGGCTTGGACTTAACCCTTCAAATCACTCCTGAACTACAGACCCTGAGCCGGCTGTCTACTGTCCACTCCTATTGACCCAGTCATGCCCCAGAGCCATTCATCTGTCCTCAGCTCACCACCTCCCCCTGCTCACCTCTTCTAGGCTCCCCAAATGCCACTGTCACCCCACTACTTACACCCTTGCCCATCCAACAGGGATATCCCCCTTAAACCCTTCATCCCTACACTGAATACCAGGGTCCAAAGCCAGGTAGGTGCCTACCTGGATGCGTCACAGTGAGTCCAGTGGATGAAGTAGCCGTGACCTAGACCAAAGACAAGAGGGTCAGTGTGTACATCCCACTCACCCTTTGCCCCACCCCCTGAGACCCAAGAAATGAAATGGTAACTCCCAAAAATGACATAGGTCTGACAATCTGGACCACCTGTAACCCGGAGGGACACAGCGTCATTACCCAGAGCCCTTTGTTCTTAGACCCCCATAGCCCTGACAGTCTAGGAGACAGCTGAGGCCAGGGGTCTTCTGAGGAAGTTTACAAACAAGGGTCCCCAGGCTCTCATGGTTCAGCGAGACCCCAAAGCCTCTCACCTGAGTAGCACGCGCCTGTGGAACAACATGGCCACATGGCCCACGGTGACCACAATATTCACTTTCTGTCCCTGGCCTGCTGTCTCATGCCCTACAGAGCCCTCCTGGGAGCCCTGTGATATAAACAGCCCCCAAGTCCAGAATGAGTCCCAGGCCTCTGCTTCAGGCACAGCCTGACTGGGAGTAGACAGAACATGAGAGGAAACAGCTTAGAGTAGCTGCACGGGAGGATGGGGGGGGGTGATAAAGGCCACAGCTGGGCACATTCACCCTCTCGTGCACAGACCTCCCCTCTCCAGCTGGGGGAAGGTAGAGGCTGAATGCCCACGGCTCCAAACATCCCAGGTACCTGCTATGAAAGGACCTGTCAGAGCAGGTAACCACAGTCACTCAATCCTAGTGACTCTGAAGGAGTTACTTGGTAGTGGGACTCATGATGGCGGAAAAGAAGAGTGAACTTGACAGCCAGCACTGTTCAGGTGTCAAGAAGGATGGTCACCTGCCCAGGATACAGGCATGGATATCCCTGAGCAGAACACACAGATCTAACTGCATCACCATTTCTAATAGTCCTGTGCAGCCTTGGGGACTCAAAGAGGTGTAAGAGTCCCCAGCATGAGAGTTAGACACCCTAGAGCCAACCACATAAAGTCTCTGAGGGGTGTACTTTGTCACTAAGCAAAAGGCCAAATCCTCAACAGTCCCCACACAGGGCATCTGCTCAGGGAGGGCCATGGCTACAGGATCAATGCTAGACCCAAGAGGTGGGTGAATCACAATGGGACAAGAAAACATGATTAGCTTAGACCTCTGGTGGGCTGTGTGTGAGGAGGGAGGTCTGAGACCAGTGTCGAGCCATCTGCAGACCCCTGACCTGAGGGAAAGCCCCGCCCCATCTCATGAAGAGGGGGGGTCATGACTGGCGACCCGGGGTTCCACGTGGAGCCCTAATGTCTTTGCAAACTGCTGGGACTTATTTATATGTCTCGAGGGATGGACTGGACAGAAGGGCCTAGAATGGCCTTCCTCTGGGGACTTTCCACCTTTTCTCAAGGTGTCATGGTGCTTCCTTTCTTCCTGAAGTGAAGACTTCTTGCCCGCCCCCCCCGCCCCCCCGCGCGCCGATCCCCATCCACCCAGGTTCAGGCCTAGGTCAACTTTTCTCAGGTAGCAGGTGGACATCCAAGCTGTGACAGCAAGGATTCGATTTTACCAGAACTGCCCACCTGGCTGCCCCTCTTCCTGCAGAAGGAAGGACCTTTGGGGAGTACAGAGAGCTAAGTATAGAGAACAAAGGCAGAGCAGTGCCTACCCCTCTGGCTGACCAACCCGCTGGCTCCCTGGTCCCAGGATCTGCAATCTCAGACCTCTCGCATACTTGGCTCCCTCTGGTAAACACACATCAGCTGGATGCTTATATAGGAGTCCCACCAGACCCTCAGGCCAGCCCATGAGGTGAGATGACTACCCATCAACCGAGGAGGAAACTGAGGCTCCCAGAGGTATGGGGACTTGCAGGGCCACCCAGTCAGTGGGTAGGGAATGTGGCCAATCCCCAAACCCTGTTCTTCCCTACACAGAAGCTTGGGGGAGCCAGGCTCCCAACTTCCAGCAGGGCTGCCAGCAAGAGCGAACCAGGCAGGGAGAGGGGAGGGAGGGAGGGAGGGGCTGCTCCCTGGAGCACTCACTCTCTCTGCACAGGGAAAATGCAACAGGTTGGGTTGGGTTAGGGGCTGGATGAGTCTGAGCTCAGAGCAAGCCCTGCATGGGAAGATAAAACACTACATGGCTATTTGCCCCCCCCCCCCACACACACACCATGTCTCCAGCCCCGGGGCTATCCAAAGCTACCTGTCCTCTTTCCCACATCCACAACACCCAGACCTCACGCTGAGGGTCAGGCCCCTGGAGTTTCCTCAGTCCCAGGCCTGGTGGGGAGGGCCAAATGGAACAAGGCGAGGCAATAAGAAAAGATAACTTTATTTCCAGTCTGAGAATGTATTACAAACAGATTTTTGAAACGCAGTAGAGCAACACGATTGGCCGCAATGCAGGTACAGATCGAGGCTTTTACAGGTGGGTTGGCCTGCCAGTCGGAACTGTAGGTGGCAATGGAGGGACGCCTAAGGGGTGGGCACAGCCACACTGCCCCTCTGACGTGGGGAAGTGGAGCACCTCTGTTCTGTGCAAGGGAGCACGCAGCCTGGGGAGGTAGACAGCCCAAGCACAGAGCCAGGGTGACCTGTGGGCAGGGCCAGAGCCCTCCTTATTTCTTCCACCTGGTCCTGGCCACCAGCTTCCTGGTCCCAGCAAGGAGGCACACAGGGAACGCTTTTGGAAGGCTCTGCAAGAGGCCCTCCAGCAAACTGATCTCAGGACCCTGGGCAAACTCAGCTTCTGGGGGCGAGGCACACCCCTGTCAGGCAGCCCACTTCTCAGAGCCCTCCAGGGGCCCAGGAGCAGACTGATCTGCAGTGTGAGTGTGTGTGGAGTGGGGGGAGGTCAGTGTCAGAGACCCCGAAAGTCATGGAGCCTCCTGAGCGTCAGTTTCCTCCTCGTGGGATGGGACACCGATCCCACCTGTGGGTGCCGCAGGGTGATGTGTCAAGCAGATCGCATATAGACTGTGCCCAGGCTATGGGCTGCACACACAGAGCTGCTGGCTCGCAGACTAGGATGTCTAGAGGAGCCGTGGTAGGTTTGACTTTGGATAGGAAGTGTGTCTGCACACTGCAGAAATGACCAGTTATCCAGAGGGCCAGTTATCCAGGAAGAGGACTGTGGCCAGGACAAGCCTAGTCACTGAGACCTGACCCAATGGGGTGGGCACAGCCCCCAACAGTGCAATAGATAGCCTATGAGCATGGCTTCCTTCTGCCTGATCCAGGGGGTGAGATGATCCTGGAAAGACTGGGTCAGGAGCTCTTCTGACCTCAACCTGACCTGCCTCCAGCAGCCATAGCACCCACCTAGGGGAGGACAGCCCTGTGTTTGTCACCCTGCCCCTGAGGCCCTTGCTACAGGACTGGTGGCTTCTCAAATCAGCACAGGGCACCTCCTCTGCAAAGAGGCTATGGGGTCCCTCCTCCCCTCCGTGGAAGGGCGTATCCAGTTCTTGGCAGCAGCGGACAGCCTGCTATCTCAGGGAGGGGGCTTTACCTTGAGTCCGCCACAGATTGAACAAGACAAAAAGAAAGCTGGAGGTGGCCCAGTATGAGGGCTGCCTGCTTCCCAGGACTCGCCAGGGGATGGACTGGGCAGCACAGCTTCACTGCCTGGGCCTTCCGTTGCCTGCCCCCGTCTTCGAGCTCCCAGACAACTGGAGGGAGACCCCGTGGGTGCCTGACCACCCGAGTCTGTAGCTGAACTGTGGTCAGAGCCGCCCTGAGAGGCGGGGCTTGGGTCTCTGGGGGCCTGGCGTAGGCTTCGAGGTGTGTCGTAGTGGTGTCGCAATGAAGTGGGCACCTGGTACTCGGCCGCCCCAGGTGGGCAGGCGCACAGTCTGGGCTCAGGTGCGCTGGCTCCAGGGGGCAGGCTGAGCAGAGAACCGAATTCCTCGCCAGCCCGCCACACGTCCAGGTTGCTGCCCGCATAGGATGAGAAGCTGCCAGAGTAGGAGGAGTGGCTGCCTGTGGCAATGCCACTGTCAGAGGAGCTCTGGCGGCCAACCTCCTGTAACTGCCGAGGCCGCAGTGGCTTGAGGGGTGGCCTTGAGGCTCCCAGCATGGCTTCCCCTGGGCCCTGGGCAGCCACCAGCCCTGGTCCTTCTTGCGATGTGCTGGCTGAGGACGAGGACTGCTCTGGCCATGCAGTGAGCCGGCTGCTGGCGCTGATGTCTGAGTGGCTGGCCTCAGAAGAGGAACTGGATAGACTTCGATCATCCCCTGAGACAAAGCAGAAACTGAGGCTGCTGTGGGGTCCAAGCAGGCGAGGAGTGGTCTCTAGTTAGTATGTTATGGCAGTCACTTCTCCCTAGTCCCTACTCCTGGAAGCTGGACCGGCAGATGAGAGTTCACAGGATAGACCGTTCCTCATCCAGCCCCTGCCACTTTCAATGCCAGCCCTTTTAGAACCTCTAATCCCTCCCGACAGCCACTTCCTTGGTCCCCTTCTGAGTCTTTCCATCTGAACTCCCATCTCCTCTTCAGTCCCCCTGAGGCAGGTACCTGCTTACAAACCCCTTCAAGCTGTGGATCTGTGACCCAGCTCCTGGGTTCTCCCCTCTTCTCGTAGCCTAACTATGGTGACTACCGTCCTGGCCACCATCTAGCACAGACAAGGCCTGGGGCTACTCACCCTACTTCATCATCCCAGTATGTTCACATGCCAGACTGCCCCAGCCAGCCAGCCTTCCCTCTGACCCCATCACTGCCTCCTTTCATGAGGACTATGGGTCTTTGAGGTCAAGAACATGCCTGGGATCAGATCCTGTCCACCACCCTCCCCTCCTGCCAGGACTGCCTTGCCTCACCCTGCATGCATGGGAAAAAAAAAAAAAAAAAAAAAAAAAACATGGCACCATTGCTTTTCCTCTTAGCCTCCCTGGCCTAGCTTGAAGGTCTTCCTGAGCAAGGCACCAGAAGCAAACCTTCCAAGGAGATAAGAAAGCTTATTGCAGACTTGAAAACCCCTTCTTCTAGAGGGAGGGGTTGGGAGGGGAGAGGGCCGCTGTCCACTGTGCAGCCCTGGGAATGAGGACAGGCACCAGACGGTGCGTCTCTGGCCTAGGAAGACCTGGTACAGTCCATCTGCCAAGCCAGCCCCCATCCCTCAGCCACGGTTGCTCCTGGCTGGGCTTCCATCCATGTCCCCACTGACGGTAGCTGTAGAAGGGCCTCTGCTCCTGGGGAGTCAGCTCCGTTGGCCCCTGAGCAGCTAGTTTGTCAGAAAAACAGTAAAACTAAATTGCAGAAGGCTTGGGGCTTGCCTAGGCAACATGGCTAGTATATGAATGAATGAAGGGAAAATAAATGAATGAATAGGAGGGAGAAGAAAGAAAGAGAAGGGACAGGAACAATGAGTGGCTAATTGGATGGGTGACAAAATGGATGAATGAGCAGGAGGAAAGATGGATGGATGGATGATGCATGGATGGATGGATTCATGGATGCATGGATGGATGGATTCATGGATGCATGGATGGATGGATGCATGGATGCATGAATGGATGGATTCATGGATGCATGGATGGATGGATGCATGGATGCATGAATGGATGGATTCATGGATGCATGGATGGGTGGATTGATGATGGATGAATGGATGGATGGTGCATGGATGCATGGATGAGTGGATGGATGATGGATGGATGGATACATGGATGGATGGATGAGTGGATGGATGATGGATGATGGATGGATGGATGGATGGATGGATGGATGGATGAGTGGATTGATGATGGATGATGGATGGATGGATGGATGAATGGATGGATGGATGAGTGGATGGATGGATGCATGGATGGATGGATGAGTGGATTGATGATGGATGATGGATGGATGATGGATGGATGATGGATGATGCATGGATGGGTGGATGGATGGATGCATGGATGGATGGATGCATGGATGCATGGATGGATGCATGGATGGATGCATGGATGGATGGATGGATTCATGGATGCATGGATGCATGAATGGATGCATGGATGGGTGGATGAGTGGATTGATGATGGATGATGGATGAATGGATGCATGGATGGATGGATGAGTGGATTGATGATGGATGATGGATGGATGAATGGATGCATGGATGGATGGATGAGTGGATTGATGATGGATGATGGATGGATGATGGATAGATGGATGGATGAGTGGATGGATGGATGCATGGATGCATGGATGCATGGATGCATGGATGAGTGGATTGATGATGGATGATGGATGGATGAATGGATGCATGGATGGATAGATGAGTGGATTGATGATGGATGATGGATGGATGATGGATAGATGGATGGATGAATGGATGCATGGATGGATGGATGAGTGGATGCATGGATGCATGGATGCATGGATGAGTGGATTGATGATGGATAATGGATGGATGAATGGATGCATGGATGCGTGGATGGATGGATGGATGGTGCATGGATGCATGGATGAGTGGATTGATGATGGATGATGGATGGATGGATACATGGATGGATGGATGCATGCATGGATGGATGGATACATGGATGCATGGATGCATGGATGGATGATGGGTGGATGGATGGATGATGGGTGGATGAGTGGATGATGGATGATGGATAGATTCATGTATGGATGCATGGATGGATGGGTGCATGGGTGGATGAAGAATAAGTGAACAAGATGCAAAAGGCATGCCTGAGATGGAAGCAGCTACCCTCACAGAAGGGTCATGAGTGTGGACACAAGGGGACCCCAACAGTCCATGCAGACAGATTGCTGTACAGCCCAGAGTGAAGGGGGGCTGCAGCCCAGACAAGACCAACCACTGACTCTACCTCCACTGCCTGGCCGGCCAGAGTGTGAAAGCAGGCTGAGCCTCTTCTCTAGCTGCAGGGCCTCCAGTGCTTCCTGGGCAACACGCTCTTCTGAGGCTGAGGGTCCCCCAGAACTTGGGTCTGTGCAGAGAAAAGGATCCGTGAGGTAACAATCACCCCTGCATGCCACCCCTGAATGTCCCCCCTGCCTGTCACCCCTGCATGTCCCCCCTGCATGTTACCCCTGCATGTTACCCCTGCATGTTACCCCTGCATGTCCCTCCTGCATGTCCCCCCTGCATGTCCCCCCTGCATGTCCCCCCTGCACCACCAGGACACCTGATAAGAACAGAACCTTCAGAGTCAAGCATCCTGAGCCACCCTCTAGCTGGCCCAGTCCTGTCCCATGCCTTCACCCAGCAGCTAGGCATCAAATACAGGATGCCTAAACCAGCCACTCTGGCCCCCTAGATACCAAGCCCAGGTCTCCATGTTTGCCCAGCCCATGTTCTTGCTCCTGTGGACTGCCCAGCCTAGGTCCCTGTCCCTGTGACAACCTCCACTAAGACAACTAGATCGTTCTTCCCCACCCTCAGCAGGGCAAGGGAATCCCTCAATCCCACAGTGGGAATTCCTCCCCCTGATCCAGGAGAGGTTTGCTTGGCCCTGGCTCGACACACCGCTCCTCAAGAGCCCCACTTTGGTCTGAATAAAGTGCTTCCATATCTCTATCACTGCCTGTGGCTGCCAGGCTAGGTGGGACCTTTTCCTGGCCCCTCACCTGAGTCATCCCACCATAAGTGACAGCGAAAAGATTGTTCCCCTGTCTTCCCCATGCACCCTGTGTCTCTGTTGGGGTGCTCCTGTGAGATCTTCCTTGCCCATATCCACACTGTCTATCCTTGACAATGCCAACATTTGGCTGAAAGGCAGCCAGGATGCATGCGGTGGGGGCCTGCCCCTCTGGCCACACCCTTCTAGCTCACAGTAACCTCCCTCCTTCCTACCTTGGAGCACAGGTGGCCTCGGGGAGGCCTCTATGGTTGGCATTCGCTGCCATGGACTTCCTGAGCTCTGAATGCCAAGCCTCCGGCAGTAGCCCTCCCCCAACTCCTTCCTCCAGTCAAAAAGGGCCACTAGAACATCAGAATGCTGTCCGCAGAGCAGGAGTTTCCAGAAACCTTGATTCTTCCCTTCCCGCCTGCCCCCTCTAGGCTCTGGGTCCTCGTGTGGAAGACTGAGGCCTCGGTGGGTCTGACCACAGAGAGTCCACACAAAAGCGCACCCGCAAACCTAGGCCGTGGGGCGCTGCTCAAAAGTGTGCATCCTAGGAGCCTCTCACAGCTGTGGGACATTAGTGTCACACCATCCCCAGAACCCCTGTCCTCTCACAACACCCACCCTGCATGGGGCCAACCCTGTAGGGCTCCACACTTGCCCTAGCTTGACGATGACCATAATCCACACAGTCAGCATGCCGGGGTGACCCTAGGCCCCATATACCGAGGCAGGACATCTAGGTACAACTCCTGCAGACTCAGGCCCCAGCAGAGGCATTTTTTGAGCAGTCCCAGCTGATATGACAGGGGCAGTTGTGGAGCAAGTCTGAAATGCACCAACAGTCACCAATGTCCCTATCTGGGCACAGCTCGCCCCCTACATGTATTGGGGTACAGCTCACTTTCAAGATGAGCCATCTATGCCTTCCTCTGCCCAGTGCTGCGTCCAATACTCCCTTCACCCAGAACCATTTATAAAACAGGAAGGAGAGTGGGTTCCCCGAAAATCCAAGTCCTGCTTCCTGGCACCTCGGCAGTGGCACATATGCCACGGTGAGTTGTGGAGTGAATATGCTTCAGGGAATCTCTAAAACTGTGTGCCTCTGGGAGAAAAAGCACAGTCCCCCCCCCCCCCCCCCGACATTCTGGTGACCCACTAGCATAGCCCCTTCACATTGTACATCTGCAACTGCAATGTGAAAAGCTACCAGAAGGGGGCAATGTCACATTGCCTGGACTGCTGGGCAGCAGGAGAGCTCAGACCTCAGGGAAGACTTCAGATTTTCTAGCCACTATCTCATGAGCTGCTCCAGGGATGGGCAGCCGGATATGGAGGGTCTGGTGCCCATGGACCTGTCCCAGCATTTGAAACTGTATCCCTGCCCTGGCAGGATGTAAGGACACAGGAGATGAGCTATGACCATCAGTGTGTGACCACACCTGGTCACTGTCCTTATTGAGAATCGTCCACATGAGACCCACCAACTCAGGGCCTGTCAGAATCTGGGGAAGCCCATTCTGCCCTGGGTCCCTCAGTGTCAGGGCCATGAGCCCTTTATCTCTAGCAGTATACCTGGCTAAGATGCCATTGGCCACTGCAGGGATTAGGGTTAGGGCAAGAAGCATGTTCCGGAGTTGGGGATTTAGCTCAGTGGTAGAGTGCTTGCCTAGCAAGCGCAAGGCCCTGGGTTCCGTCCCCAGCTCCGAAAAAAAAAAAAAAAGAAAAGAAAGAAAGAAAAAGAGAAAAAAAAAAGCATGTTCCATGGAGCCCCTAACAAATACACCTTGAAACACACACACACACACACACACACACACACACACACACACACACACACACACACACACACACCAGATTACCTCACAGAGTACCTCCTGTGCCAAATGCCAGGCTCAGACACCCTGGTCCTGACCCCTAGTTGCAGAAACAGACCAGCTGCCCACACGCCAGTGACCTAGGACCAGGCTCTCTGCTCTGTCCAAGGTCTTGGACCTCTTACTGCCCAGCCACTGCATCTGTGGCTCCCTTGGACCAACCAGAAGGCTGCAGTGTCTACCTCTAGTGTCCTCGTGGTTCATGTCCAGGAGAGCCAGGCCTGAGACCTGCCAGCTGCCCCCTTAGGCTGCAGTGTTAAGGTCCCAGCCCAGTGGCCTCTAGAATTCTCAGTCGTGGATAGAAAGGACACACTAACTCACTAGGCTGATGGAGCAGGTTACCCATCTCTGGACCAGCAAGTGTACCTTCCCCGCCACATTCCCACACACACCTGGGAGAACTGGCCGAAGCCCAAATGGGCCTTTGGTTGGGGAGATGCCTCGGACAATGCAGTCAAACAGGAAGCTGATCTGCTCTCCCTCAGCTGAGGACAAGAAGAAGACTCCAGCCCCTGCAGAGGAAGAACAGAGAGACATGAGGGGGGAGGGAGGTCAGCCAGCTCCAGCGGGGTTGGGAGAGAGACCCAGAGTAGGCCTGGCCATCTGGTATGGGTACATGAAACCTGCGAAATCCTCAGCCCAAATCCAAATGACTAATACAACTTCATGAAGCCACATTCCCCAGGGCCCCAGAGCCCCACACGCCCAGAGCTCCAGAGCCCCAGAGCCCCAGAGCCCCAGAGCCCCAGAGCCCCAGAACCTCAGAGCCCCAGAGCCCCACACACCCAGAGTCCCAGAGCCCCACAGCCCCACACCCCAGAGCTCCAGAACCCGAGTCCCAGAGTCCCAGAGCCCCAGAGCTCCAGAACCCGAGTCCCAGAGCCCCAGAGCCCCAGAACCCGAGTCCCAGAGCCCCACAGCCCCACACCCCCAGAGCCCCAGAGCACCAGAGCCCCAGAGTCCCAGAGTCTCAGAGCCCCAGAGCCCCAGAACCTCAGAGCCCCAGAGCCCCACACACCCAGAGCCCCAGAACCCCATACCCCCAGAGCCCTTGCATCTCTACTGCTGCTTAGTGAGCCCATCAATGCAATGTGGAAACACAGAACCAGCCTTGGGCACCAGGTCCATAGCATCCTAGCCTGCCTGGAACTGGGCCAGGGCAGCAATCTTCTATACCTGAAGCAATCTGTGCCCAGGGTGCTGAGGTGGGTGCTGTCTCTCTAATGATGCCTAGAGATTGGCTGGAAAACTTGCGCCAAAATGCCAGCTGGGTGTCCTTCCCAGACAGCGCTGCATGGCCCAAGCAGTGGTCCCACACCTCATAAGCTGTCCTGTCCTGACTTGCCAGGACTGCTCTCTAAAGGGATGTTGACCAACCCACTGCCTCCTGTGGGGAGATGCTCAGGCCAGGACACCCTCTGACCTCCAGGCTCCCTGCAGACTTCCTGAGAGTCTTCCCCCAGCCCATGCTAATGACAAGGGAGGCACTTCTGGGAGTTCTCCTTGTGTCTCCAGCTCCCCAGCCTGTCACCATCACTGACTCTGGCCCTCACTCAGGGCTGTGCCAAGTCACCTGTGGATGGCTGTCCCATTGTGGCACAGTGTGGGGTGCCCACCTCACAAATGATCAGCTCTCATTCTGAGCAGTATCCCCGACACTGAGTGACCTATCCCCTTTCTGGAGGTCAAAGGGTAAAGATGAACCCCTGAGGTAGCACATATGTCCCAGGGCTAACTCTGCTCCCCCTGTCCACTCAGCGGAAGGAAGGAATAGCATGCAATCAGCCTAGGGTCACTTGGGCAGAGGGACCACATAGGTGCTCAGAGCTCTGTGCCCAGAGAAGCCCAGAGCAATGAGTCAGCATGGAGGACACCCCCAGGCTGTCTGCCATCAGGCACCAGGCCGGCCCTCCCGCTGGGCCCTGCCTCCACCAAGGGTGAATGAAGTCCGCCCCTGGCTGGGTGAATGAGCGCCTAGCCAGGCTGGCTGCACCCACCTGCTGAGCCAAGGCCATGGGCCTAGACACTCGGTGGTGTGTCACCACACAAGAATCTCTCTCTGCTCCCGGCCTCTGCCATTGCCCAAAGAAAGTCAGGCAGGGTCCATGCAGGAGGACTCTCAGGAACAGAAGGCAGGGATAGCTCTGTACCGCTGGGTAAGAGCTGAGAAGTCCCCTCGCTGAAAGTCCTGCACCCAGGTCACACTCCGTCTTCGCTGAACATGAGGCTCTGGATGCCAGGGGCTCAGCTAATCCCGAGACACACAGGCTGCTGTGTCTGCCCCTGCATGGCCACCCCAGTGACAGCATCTGTGGCTACTAAAGTTCTGTGATGTCTTAGACCATTCTTGTCTTAGAGATAAGCAGATGGAACCCACAGCAAGCCAGAGACGGACTCAAGCCTAGGGTAGAGGCCACTGGGATACTGCCCAGCACCACAGAACCGGGTGCTGCGGACCAAGAGAGACATAGAGCAGAAGTGAACCGCTACCCTGATGCCCACCCAGGAGGCCACCTCCAGAGCTCACTGGCTCCGAAAGGCCCTTGGTGGATCTGGTGGGTGGGCTCTGCAAGCCAAGACCGTGCTGGGCCTTGGCTAAGTGAAGTATGCTGGCCAACATCTGCTGGACAGCTCACACAAAGCATCCCGTGCTTGCTTCTGTCCCCATCCACCACCCCACCCACTGCAGGGCTCAGTCAGTCTGGCCCCAGCTCTCATGGAAGGCCAATCCTCTAATCCTGAGCTTACAGGCAGCTGGCAGAAACCGCAGGACAATCAGTCCCCCGACTATAAAAAACCACATTACCGAAGGGAGTGGAGCGGGCCCTGCATTCCACCACGGCTGCATCTACAGAGTATCAGGCTCCCCCGGAAATGCAACCAGCCAGACAAGGCCCAGGAACCTAGCAGCTACCAACCTGGGCCCCAAATGCCCATGTGGCATCCCCACCGACCGAAGGATATACCTCTTCCAGGTCCCATCAACCTGGACCCTCAGAATCCAGGGATAAGGCCTCCCCACGATACATTTCTATCTCCTATCCTGTCCCCTCTGTCCCCCCTACCTGCCCAAAGTTCTTAGAATCACCCAGGGCTCCCTAAACATGGCTGCCCCACCTGGCATGCCTCTACATGGGAGATGCCCATCCACACTCCTCGGCATGTAGCAATGACCTTTAAAACAGCATCACAGTGCTTCTCAACTTTCTTAACGCTGTGACCCTTTAATACAGTTCCTCATGTTCTGGTAACCCCCAACCATAAAATTATTTTGTTACTACTTCATAGCTGTAACTTTGCTACTGTTATTAATTGTAATGTAAATGTCTGTGTTTTATAATGGTCTTAGGTAACACTCCCAAAAGGGTCGTGACCCACAGATTGAGAAACACTGTGATATCACCTTTTATTAGTTCCAAACTCTGATCTTTACCCCCATTCCAGGAAGCCAGATGCCCACTGAGTTGTTTTCACCTCTGCCACAGTCCTTGTGATGCTTACTCTGCCTTACATCCCATTAGCTGTCTGCCGCACTAGACCCCAGACCAAACACCATATGACCCCAGTGACCTCCCGGGGCCTGATGCCAGGTCCCTTAGATAAGAATAAAAAGACACCTACAAGGTTCTTTGCTGCTTGCTAGCTTGTATGTTCCAAGAAAGGGTGGAGCCCAGGTCCCCTGCCCACCCATGAGGCTAGGTCCTATTTCCTTACCTCTGGCCAGCCTGAGCCTCCTTGGAATAGGATAAAGTGGCTGAGATGACAATCTGCTTCTCCAACTCTGGGATTTGGTCACTGAAGGAGCCTGGAGCCACCCACTCATGTCCCCTTGGGACTGCCCACCATGCAGAACAGCCCGACTGTGCTGCTAGAAGAGCGATGATTGTGACCTCCACACCAACCACAGCCTCCGCCATCAGTCTGGCTTCCACTGTTTGAGTGACCTAGTCTGTGCCTCGTGGGACAGAGATGGACCACCTCAGAACTCTGATCCAGAACTATAAGCAGCAGAACAGATGCTGGAATTGGGGTGTTTACTACAAGGACCCAAAGGTGGGGTGCTGGAAACTCCGAGGATCTACCGAGTTTTTTTTTCTACCAGAACGTGTCCTTGAAATTGCTATTACAATGATCTCTAGATATATGCACTCTTCCAAATGTCTCAGGCTTGGCCCAGCAAGGACCAGCACTTCTTGAGTGGAGTACTGAGACATTAGCCAAAGACCCTGTCAGCTTGTTCCTGGGCACCCTCGAGAGCACCTTTATAGACCCATAGAACCCTTTTCACAGACCCAGATGAAACCACTCCTTCGTTCCCCTGCCTGCCTCTGCTCTCGGGGTTCCTGCTCATCCACACAGCCTACACCAGTACCGGCCTCCTCCTAGGTCCTGACTCTAGTTTCTTGAAGACCAAGCTGAGGTCCTGGTCCTCAGGAAGAGAGTGAGCAGCCAAGCCCCAGAGAAGGGAACCCCCAAGCCCAACCTCAGGCACACTGCAGGTGCACAGGTCACCTCAGGAGGGAGTGGCATGGTGAGAGGTGACGCTCTCCTGTACCAACGAGGAAGCCAAGGCGTTGGGCTCCATCACAATCATTCTGAAGAACTGCAGTCAATCACACAGTAGCACTGACATTCCCAGTGAGGTTTCAGTCTGGGAACCTGCTTTCTCTTATGTAGCGGCCCGAGCTGAGGCACAAAGACGCCATGTACCCCAGGAGGTCACGTGACCCTGTCTCAGAGGTCAGAGGACACTATGCCTTTCCTCTCCCTCTTCTGTCTCGAACTAACGGCTTGCAGCAAATCAGCCCCGGAGGACACAGATGGTAGGTGTTGACAGCTGGCAGGGTCTGAGTCACCTAGCAGCTGGTCCTGCGCCCTGGCTCCCTGCTTGGTGCCCACTCTGCCCAAGAAAGCCTTTTGTTCCTCAAGAGGAAGAAGGGCTGGCACGTGCCGGATGGAGGCCTGGGGTAAGCAGCCAGCCCCACCCTGCCTCAGGAACAGGTGCCTAGACAAACTGCAGTACATGAACTGGGCCATTCCTGCCACTGTCCCCACCTGGCCACCGGCAGCCATGGCAGCTCGTGCCTCAGTCTCTTCTTCAAAATAGAGCTAGGGTGACAGCCCCAGGCGGTGAGATCTCAAGAGCTAGGGCACTCGAGCACTTAGACGCATCCCTCTCTGTGTCCAGTAGGGTAGCTCTCAAGAAGCTTACTGTGGCCAACCTGGGCCTTGTGTGACAACAGGTTCCACACTGATGGGGCCTGGACCCACACCGAATGCAGATGTCACTAGATGACTACATAAGGGGGAGGAGTCCTCTCCAATCCAGACTGGCAGAACCCGCAAAGCCAACAGAGCTGAGACCACAGGCCTGGAGAACGGTGACAGCCAGGGGCCTGACTCATTACCTGCTGCTGACTGCAGGATCTCCTCTGGAGGCCACAGAGAAGTTCCCACAAATGGCCACATCTCTTGAATGTCACTCCATGACTCCACTGAGTCAAAGGGCTTTGTACTACATGTCTGGGACGTCTGCATCACTGTCCCTGAGGCCCATGAACAAGGCATGAGAAAGGCACGGAGCTAGCTCCATAGAGCCCGGGAGCACTCGGAGCACTCGTTCTGCCCCTGCCCTGATCCCGCTGCCCCACCTCAGCATGGGGCCCCGCCTCTCCCACAGTCAATCTCCATCCAGAGGGCACTCCCGGAAACCACTGACCATGCTGCCACAGCTGCGGCATAGCTAAGGCTTCCTGTCCTTGTCTGGAGAAAAACCAGAACCTGCTAGGTTCTAGGCTCCTCGAGGCCTTCCTCTCTTGGTCTACCATCTCCTGGGTTGCCTTTCTGGGTTGCCACTGAACCTGTCTCAAAGCAAATGGGCCCAGCACTTCTCTTCCCCACAAGGCCCCTGACATCCAACTAAACCAACAAATTCTAGTAGATGAAAAGCAATCTTGGGAAGGAGTCATCTCCATACTGTCTGGGGAGCAGGCTAGGGCAGAGCCATGGGGTGTGGCTCTGGAGGGGGATAGGGGCAGGCCGGGGTCTGTCCTTGGGGAAGGAAGATGTTAATTCTATATACTTGAGATCTTCTAAGGCCTTCTGGTACGTCCCACCAGCCATCTGTCCTCCAAGATAGACCTCCAAGCACCATGACTCAAATTTTATAACCATCATGGTTAAACGTTGACTCCCAAAAGACCTGACCTCGTGTGTATGTAGAAGGGTCTTTGAAGATGGGTTGGGTTAGATTGTAAACACAACACTCTCCTGGCTAACCCAGGTGGCCCTACAGCTGGTGACAGTCCTCATCAGACCCAGAGGAGACACCCACTGGAAGACCAGGAGTTCAGTTAATGAGGAAATCAGACATAATCCCAAGGGCCCTAGAGGAAGGCCATACTGACCCTCTCGTTGGGGACTGTTGGCCCCAAACTGAAGGACCCCATTTCTGTTGCCTTAACAACCCTGTTCGGTTGTGGTGACTCCAGATGCCTGTGGCTCCCTGAGCCTCAGAAGGCTGCAGCTCCTTTCCATGCCTGCAGATGCATGGGCTCCATCACCCCTTCTGCCCACCTGCCTTGTGCTCGGAGTTGCAGCAGTTCTCAGACCAGCTGGAGCAGAGCCAAGTGTATCCACCCCTATCAGAAAACAGCGCCTTGGGGTACTGTCAGGGACAGAGGTAGGCTTGCCTAGTCAGTCTCTCCATATGCCTTCCCAGAGAGAGGGAGGCCTCCCTCCCGAAATCCTGCAGCTACACCTCCAATCAGGTCACTCTGAGCCTGACTACATTCTGCAGGGGCTAAGCCTCACCCTCTTATATCTTACATCCTTCTCACACCCCAGCACAGGTCAGGGGTACACTCCTGAGAAGGGAAGGAGGCAGGGGGGGGGCAGGTTGTAGGAGTCTCGGCCGCCTGTCCTAGGAATTCCACTGCTCAAGGTCCAGGCCTCTAGACAACTGGGGCTCCCTGTCCCCAAATGCAGCACCTAACCATGGTCACCACACAGCCTTTTCCAGCAACCAGTGACCTGTAGGCCACTGTAGGATTTGGGCCAAGTAGGATTTGAGCTGGAGAGAGAGGATTGCCAGCAGTGTTAGTGCCAGGGCTGTGAAGCAGGACCCAGACTAGCCGGCTCCAAGCACAGTGGTTCCAGGCAGCCTCCTGCAGTTGACGAGCTAATTCAGGACCTTGCTCAGAAGCCTCAAGGAAAACACCACAGCCTAGGTCAGGTGCTCGCTTCTCAGCAGAGCTAACATGCTGCAAGGCCCAGGATGGTGATGTGCAGAACAGAGCCCACTGATACCAAGAGGCCGCGCTGTGAACTCAGAGGCCCCAGGAGAGAAATGTGTGTCAGGCCCTAATACCCTGGTGCCTAGACACAGAGAACAGGCCTCCTTGGAAATGGGTCCCCCGGCCCGGCCCACCTGGGGGCTGGAAAGCATGTGGGCCAGCACCACCCCTAACCTGTGCCCAGGAATCCCACAGATCTTGAAGCAAGGATTCTGCCCTGCTCCATCAGAGCGATTCTAGGAACTCCCAAATCGAGAGGCTCCCAGGAAGGAGAAGCCACTGTACGATTGACTGGTCTGAGGTTCCCAAATATCAAATGACAGAGGGGACCAACTGGCTATCCCACCACCACAGCCGCAGGCCATGCTGGAATCCTCTGCTCTTGAGACCCGCCAAGGAAGAAGGCTCAGCACCGTGGGAAATGGCTGTGCTTGCCCCAGCGCCATGACGTCACGCTGCCTCTGTCTGGGGAGGAATGTTGTCCTGCCTCATCTCCCCATGTATCCCCTCACTAAGCATCTTTATAAACCACACCTTGTCTCCTCAAAGGAGCTCCCACTCAGAGCCCCACTGTGGGCTCCCAGCATCCAGCAGAGACTGAGGCACGGTATCCACCCCCATACAGCCCTTTGCAGAACATGAGGTCCAGGCAGCCAGTGACCAGCACAACCCATATCTATGCCATCCCAAGGAGAGGGGGATGTCACTCCAGGAGCCTGTGCTACACATCCAACCAGGCCATGCTGAGCCTGGCTATGCTATGTAGGGGCTAAGCTCAACCTCTTACCTCTTGCACCTCAGCAGAGGTCAGGGGCGTATCCCTGGCAAGGGGAGGACGGATGGGCAGGTTGCATGAGTCTCCACTGCCTGATCTAGGAATTTTACTATGCAAGGTCTGGGCCTTGAGCCAACAGGGGCTCCCTGGCCTTGATACAGCGACTCCCCATAGGCACCTCAGGCCTGGCCAGGTTGCCAGGAGAATGGGCACCTCAGACAGCAGCACACTGTGTAGTGCGGCTGGCCTCTCAGGAGAGGAAAAGGGTTCTGACCCTTCGGTGACTGCAAGTCTGAACTCCACAACATTGTACGCAGCCCCCATAGAGAGCAGCATAGGGGGAGGTCACTGGAGCACCTCACTTCTGGTATGAAAGGCCTCCCTGTCCTCCAAACACCAACCACCTGCCGAGCTCCCATCCTGGCTACCAGAGGCCAGCCCATCGTGGCTGTTGCATGGCGACCTCTGCACTCACCTCACCCTGGTCACTGTGAGTGGAGACAAGCATGGTGTGGCCCTGGGGACTCGGGGTAGGACCTTTCCACCTCCCAGGTCAGATCCACCCTTCCCACCCTGCCTCGCTGTTGACATGCAGGCAGCTCTGGGCAGCACAGCAGTCATGGCAGTTGGTCTGTCTAGGGCACTGCTTCTCAATCTGAGTATTTTGACCTGGTTGGGGATTGAATGACCCTTTCACAGGAGTCGCACATCAGATATCCTATATATCAGATATTTACATTATGGTCCATAACAGTAGCAAAATCACAGCTATGAAGAAGTAACAAAATTAATTTTATGATAGGAAGTCGCCACCACAGGAGGAACTGTACTAAGGGGTCTCAGCGTTAGGAAGGTTGGGAACCACTGGGCTGTTGGACTTTTGGGTCAGTGAATGTACTTCTCTAACTGTGGCATCCACAGGACCCCAGTCATGCCCCACACTGACCTCATACACAAGCCATAGAGTGACATGAAGCTGCTCTCTGGGGTTTCCCAGGATCCCTCAAGCTCCCTCCCATCCCCAGAAACAGCCAATGGGCAAGTCAATGCCTGGCTTAAGCAACTGCAGCCCTGTTGCTTGGAGAAACAGACTACAGCCTCCCGTCAGGTGCCCAAGCCAACATGCGTAGGCCAATCAGCTCAAGTGTCCCCAGTGTCCCCAGTGTCCCCCACACAGCATACTTACAGTACCCACACCTGGTCCCGCCTTCAAAGATGAATCCATTTGGCACAGCCCCATAACGCCGGAGATCAGACAACTTCCACTGCCCCGTGACAGTTGGAGGGATGTCTCTGGCCAGGACCAGGATGTCATTGCAGAGATGAAGAGTGGCTGGACCACTCTCCAGTTTGGTGCCAGGAGCTACCGTCACATGGAACCGATGCACTGAGGACCAGACAGCGGAGAAAAGGGCATTACCGGGGTGAATGAGCTGGGAGGAGATGATCAGGCAGGGGCCATGCTCTCACGGCCACTCAACCAAGAATGAAGGACATATGCCGGGAAGTACTAAGCTGTCAGAGGGCCCCACTTATATCCCACCCATATTCCAGGATCTTCCCTAGCCAGAAACAAGCAAGTTCTCTGAGGAGACTGCCCAGCTCTGAGGACACTCCTTGTGGCCCCTTTCCATCAAGGCAGCCAATGTGCTCCCATTTCAGAGATGGGAAAGCAAAGTTCAGGAGTGGAGTATGTTTCATCCTGTGTATAGACTAGGAGGCAATGATTGGCAGGTCTGTCTGGGACTAGCATGGCTCAGAGGCAGCTAGATGCCATAGTTATGTCTACAGTCAGTGCAGCCCTTTGCCTGAAAGCCCTTAGGGAGCACAGCCAGAATTCCAGCCTCCCTTTCCCCCCATCTCTTAGAGCACCCCACTTTCATAGGTCTCTCCCTGTGAACCACAGCAGCCTCTCCCTGTAGTACCCACGTGCCAGCCTCCTGCCCACTTCATATCCAGACCCCAGAGCCAGAGGACCCTAGCAATGACGTCACCTTGTCCTCTTTCAGCTGTGGCCTTGGGTTTGTCCTGCAAGCCCACCCTTCTACAGGGGTCTGTCCAACCACATCAGCTTTCTCTTAACATCTACAGAGGGACCTGGGAAGCCCACCACATTGTTGGGAGGACCCCTGTCCTGCCTGAATGGGGGTGGGGGGTGCAACCACGCTATGAACCAGCGCCAGAGAACTCTCTAGAAAGATGAGAGCTTCTAGCAAATATTGCCTGCCCTGTACCTTCACTGCACTGTCCACACCACGACTCTAGGCTAAATAAAGGTCCACCAGGCTCTGCTGTTCTTGTATGGATGAAAGCAAAGCTTCCTCCTCCGCTGCCTAAATCTCAGCATGGGTAGGCAGCGGGCAATGTGTTCATTTATCACCATCACCATCACCACCATCACCATAATTATCACTACTGTTGACACATCATTGTATCATCACTGTGAGGGGGAGGGGGAGGGGAGGGGGAAGGGGGGAGACATGTGGGAATGCAGATGCACACATGCCACTGTGTGCCTGTAGAGATCAGGGGACAATTTTCTGAAGTTGGTTCTCTCCTTTTACCCTGAGGCCCTGCAGGTCAATCCCATGGCTCCCATGGGTCCCTCAGCATGGGCTCTGGGATAGTACAGAACAGGTGCCACCCAAAGGGTGGGGTTAGGGAGTGCCCTTCCTTAAATGGCTTGGGCCAGCTTGGTTAGCTAAGGGATCCAGTTTTGACAGGGTCTTTTAGGGACTTCAAAGAGCCTCTGCACCGAGTTCATGCCTACCCCTGGCCTGAGTACCCATGAGGGCCTGCCTGGCTTTTACTCTGAGACATCTACCCGTGTGCATCATTTCTACAAGATTCCCTGGGTCCTTACTCATCTCTGCAGCTCACAGTGGTGACGGACCCTGGGGCCTCACCTCAAACCCCACCCTTGCGGCACTCACCCTCGCCCAATGCATAGCGGATACGAGTGTCCCAGGCACACATGGCCTCGTGGCTGTCAAAGCCCAGCATGATGGCCTGAGACAGGCAGATGATAGCCAGGGTGTGGGCCAGGCCCTCATAGGGCAGGGCAGGCTCCAGGCCACAGATGTCCTCCAGGGTGAGGCTGCTGCGCTCCCGCAGGCCCTTTGAACGTTCACACCTGTCCTTGTAGACCAGCATCAGCAGGCAGTCTGTTCAGACAGGCAAGAGGTCATCAGGACGCTGCCCATCCTGCTCACTGCCCTTATCACTGTTCCTAAAAGGCCTCATCACTGCCTTCTAGGGCTGAACAAATGACTTACCCACCCCACAGGACAAGAACGAGCCTTGGGCGTGTGGAGCTTACCGGGTGCCCATTCCATCAGGTCACTGGGCCCACACATAGCCCCATGCTTCTGGCCTTTTGCCCAGCCTGTGTAGTGTGATGTTCGAGTCTAATCTGGCTATAGCAGAGAGGACTGAGTCTTCACTCACTCCCAGGCCCTCCAGAGAAAAGGTATCTGGGAATTTCACCCAAAGCACATTTCTCATCTGCCTTGGAGTTGTAAACACTGCCACAGCACTACACCCCAGGGGTGCCGCTAGGGAAGCTAGGTAGGCTAGGACAAGCTATGCTCAAACCTCCTGGCCCTCCAGACACCGTCAGCCTTAGTCAGAAGGACCCTGAGAGTCAGGCCTTCACACCTGCAGCACTTGGACCTCAGGGCCTACCTGTTGGGGAGGAGGTAGGACTCATGCACCCAATCAAACACCTAAACACTTTTCATTCAGGGCAACCCCAAATAGCGGGTGGTGCTAAACCAAGGGAAGACTGGAGAAAGCCCCACAAGGACCTCAGCGCAAAGCCAGACCGTCCTGCAAACAGCATCAGCAAACCTACACAAGGACCCAAATCCCAGCCATGACTCCCAAAGCCTCTGTGGTTTTCCTTCCTTCCCTAACCAAAGCCTGAGAGCCAGGATCATGGAGGTGGATGCCAGCAAGCTTTCCATGAAGGTCAGAGGTTTGGGGGCCACAAACTCTTCCTCTGGGGCCAAACTGGGTGGGTAAGCAGCCAGGTAGCACGTTCACCAATAAGCCCATCTGTGTGTCATGTACAAAACCAAGGGGAGGTGAAGGCAGGAGGGCCAGGAGCTGGAGTCCAGCCTTGGCTACCTTGCAAGTAGCTACAGACTACATGAGACCTTATCTTCCAAAGAAGCTAGGCTCTGTTTCCTGTTTGTGAACCAAACTCGAGTCCTCAGTCACTGCTCCCAGCACCATGCCTGCCTGCCTGCCATGCTCCCCCCATGACATTGATGGACTCTTATCCCTCTGAAAGTGGGGGTACAGTTGATAGACTGTGCTGAGTCTCAAGTGAGATGCTGGACTTTGGAGTTTTGAACAGTTGGGACTGACTGTGGAGACTCCTGGATCAGACCAAATGCATTTTGTATCACAGTATGGCCACGAGTCTGTGGGGGTCGGAGAGCGGGGTATGGTGGCTTGAGTGAGAACGTCTCCCCCCTCCCCTATGGCCTAGATGATGTCATACTTGGTCTCCAGTTGCTGGAGCTATTTGCATTCTGGTTAGGAGGCGTGGTCTTGCTGGAGAAAGTATACGTCACTGGGGGCGGGCTTTGCGGTTTCAAAAGACACCTGCAGCCATTTTGAGTTAGCCCTCTGCTGTGGATGCAGTTGTGAGCTCTCAGCTTCTGCTCCGGTACCGTGCCTGCCTGCCTGCCATCTTCCCCACATGATGGTGACAGGCTGGAACAGTGAACCCAAAAGAGACACTTCCTTGTACAAAAACAACAAACAAATAAAAAACGGGGGTAGGGGGAGACTTCAATCCCAGTTTGGGAGCCTGCTCATTGTTTATAACCATTTTTAAAAAATGGGAAATCATTCTCAGTCAGGGGTGGGGGGAAACGGGGATTCTGGCTCAGTTTCTCTCAGACATGGCGAGAAGGGCCTGAATGACAGACCCACTGGCACAAAGCAAGAAGCTGGCAACAAAAGCATCCAGTGAGGTAACAAAACCAAAATGTCCCTCAGAAGCATCCCCAAAGATGTCAACTGATAAATAAGAACCCCACAGACACACTTGGGGGACCCACAAAGGAAATCACGGGAACCAAGGGGGTGAGCATAGTCAAGGCCCTAATGTCAGGTCCCCTGCATCAGGATGCCAGGGGCAGAGGACACCCCTCCCTCCGGTGGTCAGCTCCAGTGTCCTCCTCTGTCACACAGGCACCCCCGGGCCCTGAGAACTGAATGTGGGAAGGTGTAAGACCCCACATGTGTGTGCCTACCATGTGCTCACACATTCTCACACCACTTCCAGCTGCAGCCTACCTGGCTGTCTGCCGATCTTTGTGAGGCGTGGTTGGGAAGTACCAATGACTGGGCCCGCTGGGGCCAAATAGCCCTGTCTCCTTTCACCTCTCAAGTCCCCAGCAGGCAGGACTCAAAAGTCCCAGGCCCTTCCTCCCCTGAGAACCCACCACGACAGCGATAGGATCTGAGCCAATGTCCTGCTTCTGCTGCTGCCTGTTGAGGCTGACATGGCTACCCACCCAACAGACACAACGGCCACCCCAGCCTGGTCCATAAACCTGCCTGTCCTTCAGTCCTCAGCATCACCATCCTGGAGAACTGCCCAACCTCTCCCCATGCTCACCAGCAGGCCGCCCTCAGGCTAGGGTCCCCCACCATCCCCTCACATCCCAATTCCACCTCTGCAAGTCCAGCATCCTTCAGCATGGCTATCAAGGCCAGCATCTACACACTTGTCTAGTTCCTTCAGCTCTAATGGTGGCCCAACCTCAACGTGTGCTTGCATGGCAGAGTCCGATACTCATCCAGGATCAGCCTGCTGCTTCAGGGACAGCAGATTGTCACCCCTTCATTCAGAAAGTTAATATTCCCAATGATAGGATCAAGAACGGTGACATTAAACTTTTCCTTAGAACACCAAACAGTAAAAACCTTAGCTTTGTGGCAGCTTCTACCACAACCACTCAACCCAGAAGCTCACGGTGCAGCATGGGGAGGCTGTTGGGGCTTCCGGTGACACCTCAGAAGCAGGCAGTGGACTCGGTTTGGTCCATGTCTTCCCTAGGGTAGAATTTGCTCACTTCTCGTGCTAAGCCTGATGTTTGACTGGTTTAAAGAGTCACAGGAAGGACCCCATATTTGACCCTGAACCCTGATAAGGTCTGACACTACCCCTCAATCTATCTTATCTCTAGGGACACAAAACTGTGCCTCGGGACAGTGAGAGTCAGTGATCCCTTCTTGCATCTACAGGAGATGAAAGGTGGCCATTTTCAGACTTAGGGACCAGGAGGACAGGAGAACCAAGTCACAGGTAAGTGAGCCAGGAAGTCTTGGTGCCGAGAAGTTCGCTCTAAGAGTATTGAGTACGGAAGGCTGGCCCGGCCTTGGCTACTGGATAGAGAACAGAATCCCAGGAACAGGATGGCTTCAGACACTCCTGTCCTGTTCTGTCCCATTAAGGGATACTGTGGGCCTGGGCTGGATGGGGAGCATGGGAAGGAACAGCCTCGGCACCACTATCTGACCCTGCCCCAGTCTGGGAAGGAGCCACTAGAGTGTCTATAGGTTAGCAGGGGCCAGTGAAAGCAAAGGGTGGCTCTGGGATGGGGGCAGGAAGAGGATGTCTGGGGAGGACTGTCAGGGATGCAGCTGAGACTGGGGTCTTTCCTAGATGGACGGAGCTATGAAGCCCATTGGACACTGAATGGCCATGTGGGCAGGCAGCTGGAAGGCATCTGAGGATGTAAAAATAACCATGGAGTTGTCATGAGCTCACTGAGGCCTTTTAGCTACGGCCCAGGGCCACACAGAGGGCAGGAGGGACAGGCAGAGCTGAAGCCTCTGGGTGGAGGGACACACCACAGGGAAGACAGAGTGATTGGGGCCTGGAGGGGGACAGGGAGGGTAGAGTTGGAAGGAGGTAGAAGAGAACCTTAGCAGATGTGTGGCAGGTTTAGCCCTGGAGGTCACAGTGACCTTGAGGCACTAACTACCCTCAGAAGTTCGGTGGATAAAGCAGGCAGCAGCCTGAGATCACCCTTAGCCTGGGGACCCACGGGGACAAGATGGAGTGTGAGACCTTAGCCCCAAAGTTTATCTAGGAAAGACACCATGTATACTGTTCCCTACGAGTGAGGGAGTCACAGACATGGGTTTGCCCAAGAGTGTGTGGCCGGGTCTCAGCGCTAAGACTCAGGCAGGACAGGGTTGACCTGTGTCTTCTTCTTCAGTCACCTTCCTGGCAGATGTGGGAATAGACAAGCAAGGACCGACCTACAGCATCTGACTAAGTACAGTTACTCAGGGAAGATGTGGCTGCCCGGGTCACACAGCACAGAAGCTGAGTCGAGCCTTGAACCAGGTATTCCTGTTCCTTGTGATACTCCCACGAAGAGAGAGGTCTAGTTGCCATCCTGACCTGTCCTCGGCCTTGGGCTGAGGTGTCGCTGAGGAGGCAGAGATCTAGATAACCCAAAGCCAGAGGTGCCAACTCTCGAAGTATTGGGTCACTGACCATGGGGTCTCAGTCTTAGTGAAATACACCTGTCATTATCAGAACCCTAACTTGGACTGAGCACTGGCTGCAATGGGACTCCAGCTTCAAGGCTCCTGTCCCCACGTGTGGGCTTGAGACCTCTGCTGTCCTCGTGAGCATCGGGTGGGGTGTTCTCCTGCAGGTAGGGCCATTGCACCTCTCTGGGACAGTCATACCATGGCTGCCTAAAGATGGTGCTGAGGTAAGGATCCCTGGCCCTCAGGAATGAAGGGCGAGGCCCTGGAGAGAGACACGGTATACCTCCCTTACCCCTGTGTCCAGACCTAGGCTCCTCTGCCAGGTTCAGAATGTGGGTCCCTCCTTGTGGATTTCCCAAGCTAGATGAAGCCCACATGGGAAGCAGCAGATTAGCGCCTGCTGAAAAACAGTCCAGCTGTCCATAACGACTGCCGGGGACCCTCCATGAGCTGTCTGGAGCGCTCATCAAGAGACCACACCACAAAGAAGATAGACTGAGACCCAAAGTTCTCAGTGAGCCACTGGCCAGGACAGAACCAGAGCACCGGTCTCCTGAAGGTCTGCCCAGAGAGGGGACCCAGAGATACATCCTTCTCCAGGACACAGTCCCACTCTAAGATCCCACGCTGAGACAGGCCTGGCGGGAAGAACTTCCCACCAGCGGGCCCTTCGGGGCACGATGGCTCAGCAGCTGTGCTGGGGCGGGAGACGCTTTACTTTTTGAATAACCTCTTCCTTCCACGAGCTCGTACTGCCTACCAGAAATCTAGCACTGTGGAACACACCTCCGATCCAAGTGTTTCCCCTTTTCTGCCAGCTAAATCCTTCCTATAGGACAGCTGCCATGTTGGCGGCACACACATGAGAGAAGGCATGCTGACAGAGAGCTCTGTGCTCCTGCTCCCTCTCAACTGTTTCCCATGAGCCTCCACGAAGGAAGTCACAGTTTTAAAGCCAAGGACTCATTGGTTTCTCAGGACAAGAAAACAGAGCTGTGCTCTCGATTCCATACCAGATCCACAGAGTCCAGACCACAGGTCCTCAAGGACACAGATGTCAACTACTGTCTAGAGGGAGGGAGAGGGTGGGGTAGAAAGAACTGGTCTCCTATGGTTTAAGATGGGCAGGTGGGAGGAGAAAGCCACAGTGGGGGTGGGGGCTATGGGCTGTGTAGATCAGGAAGAGGCCTTGGGATGGTGAACAGTTCAGGATGGACAGACCCAGAGAGGCAGGGACGTACCCTCTACTCTTGACTCAGTCATCTCCTACCCCTAACACATTCCAGCTCAACTTCAGAGCCCCATCTGGGGACAGCTTGTAATCCAGGTTCCTTTACCAGTCCCATCCCTTGGGACCTCTGGCCTGCTCACTATCCAGCATACAGGAAGCTCTCAGACCCCAGCAGAGTCAGTGAGTACACTTCAGGATGCTCTCTGGGATAGACTTAACCCAGTAGTCTTCCCCAGCCAGACTGGTGCACATGGACCACAGCTGATCAAAGCCACTTAAATCCACTGTGGACTTTACTTCTCTACTGCTCCATCCGGCCCCCAAGCCTGGTAGTGTCCAAGGTCCCTTTCCCTCCCCAGTCTCCAATCATCCTCTTCCAGATATCCTGAAATGCCAAGCACAAGGACCCCCAGGCTTTGAGCCACAGCGGCCCTTGGGGAGTGAGCTGAGACCTAAACAAAAGGAAACTGTTCACTAAAGCAGCTAGTGAATTGTGACACCCCTCCTGACAGGCACCGGCATCCTGGAAGTCACTGTGGCTGCCTGCACATTTGTGAGGCTGCCACACACGCCCCCACCCAACTTCCTCTACAGACCCCTGGGTGCCTGGGCCAGCTCCAAGGCACCTGTCTCCTGAAACAGCTGCAGTCCCAGGCTGGAGCTGCAGAGCTGCCCTGACTCCTTGCTGGCTCTCCCCATACTGAGGGAAGCAGCCCCTGGTACCACTTTCCTTTCCCAGAAGTGTGTCTCCCCCAAACAAAGTCCCGGGACACAGAAGTAGGACTCTTCCTACCTGGCAGCCCGCCTATTCCCTACCTGAGAGTGTGGGGTTGGGGATGGGTGGTGGCACTGCCTGGGATGCGGCTTGGGAATTCCTGAAGCATTTTCACCAGGACACCAATGTCGCTGAGGCACATTCTGCCTGCTCCTTCTTGGGAAGGCTGCAGCCCCTCTGGGTTTCTGCTGGTCCAGGAAAGGGGTTGGCCCACACAATAGCTGGGACAAGCCCCCCCCCCCCCAGCACCACACTCAGGGACAGGTTAGGGCTGTGTTGCGGGTGGCGAGGACCCAGGGTCCGGGCGCCGGAGCGGCTGCGACTCTCCGATTACCGCCGGGGGGCCGGGTTTCAGTGGCTCCCCCGGGGCTATTTCGGGCGAGCTGGCACCTCAGCCACGCGTTGCAGGACCGGCAGGGTCCCGATGGCTCGTCGAGACCGGCCACCCTCCGCCCCGCCCGCGGCCCGGCCGCTCACCTGCCACCGGCGATGGCTTGCGCAGCACCAGCCACCTACTCTTCCACTGCGGAGACAGGACAGCGTGAGAAGCCGCCCGCGCGCGCCCGCCCCGCGCCCCTGCCCCAAACCGAGCGCGCCCCCGCCCCGCGCCCCCGCGGCGCCCCAACCTTCTTGCCGTCCCGCAGCTTGACCTGGCCCTCCACCAGCGCTGCCTCGGTCATCTTCTGTCATGGTTCCCGCCGCCCGCTGCGCCCTCTCCACGCGTCCTGGGCGCCCGAGCCCAGGGTCACTTTCAAAATAGCTCCGGGAGGGCCTTGGTCTACGCCAGGAGGGCGGGCCCGGCGCGGCGGGCGGGGCGCAGCGACACGGGGACCTGGATGCGGGGGAGACTGGGCGGGGCACCCCGGGGCCTCGGTCTTTAAGACCCTAGCAAAGTGCAAGCCAGTAGGTGGCAGTGGCCTTGGGCAGCCTCTATCCTCAGCAGGCTGCCAGACTGCACTGTTCCTGCCAGGTCATGGGACCACTGCTTAAGACCACCTGAAGCAGACTCTGGAGAATGAAACTCAGTCTGAGGGGAGAGACTGAGACGGGGCAGTTTTCCAAAGGGAAGGAAATTGTCCCAAGACAACCCCATAGAAGGCTTTGTGGCCCCGTGTCTGCTCAGTCCCAGTTTTAGTTTGACTTCAACGGCTTCATCTTTTGCACCTGCCCTTCCCCCATCTCTTAGAGCCACGACGTACTCCTGACAGCAGGCCAACTAGAACAGCCCAGGCCCAGTACCTTCCCCAGTCCCTAGGCCTTCCCCATGGCCAGAGGTGGCCACTCCCCAGGCAGGTAGAGGAAATGGGCATATCTATTCTCCAGGTCGTGGTCCCTCTCATTCAACTACCTGGCACAGCAGACTTGGCTGCTAGGACCAGGGCCCACTATGCCAACTCACTGCCCCAGGTCTCCCACTTCTGAAGGCCAACTTGCCCCAGCCTTAGAGCACGGAGGGCCTGGTAACTGCCTTGCCTAGTATCTCCCTGACCAGCCAAATGCCCTCTGAGCCTCTGGACTTCTCTACCTCAGCCTCTTGCTCAGGTTGAGGTTGCTTCAGGCCTGTGCTGAGTTTTCTATGAGCACCCAGGTTACTGTGGAGCTGAAGTGTTTGGTTAGGCCTATGTCATAGGCTCTCCGGACACATGGCTTAGCATCCCAGGAAACAGAGAACACCCACAGTTGGCAACTCACTGTATCCAGCGAAATAAACTCAGACAAGCAACGGAGTCCTACGCATTTGCCCATCCTGATCCGCAACCCCAAGGAGCTCTGATCCAGGTTGAAAGGGGCTACGTGTCAAATTGTATTCTGTCCACGCAGTGTGTGCTGGCCTGCACTCTATCCTGCACAGTCTCTTCAGGCCGCTTCCTGTCTACCCCATACCGAGAAGCTAAGACTCATGGCCAGGACTGACCCACATGCACGGACTCCAGAGAGGTGTTCAACTTGAGAGCTCTTGCCACAGCCTCTCTAGGGAATCTGGAGGGCAAACCTTCAATGGATAGGGTTCATAGGGCTGATTTTAATGTTTTTCCAGTCTCTCGCTGGGGAGAAGGGTACAAGGTCTAGGAAGGAGCTCTGCGTGTTCCTCACCCTCTACCCTGCATCACCTGTGTGGCACTGAACAGTTGCTGGCCATAGAGCTCCATTCATGCTACCCACACATTGAAGGCCCCTGGGGACTGGCTCAGGACAGCCGGTGTGGAGTCAGTTGGGGGTTGTAGCCATGACCACATCCTCCAGCCCAGGCGCCTGGCACTTGCTCTTCCCTTCAGGGAGGGGCCACGTCCTGCTGCATTCCAAGCGCTGGCCTTGACCCAAACTCCTGCCACGCCTGGCAGCTGCACCTGCTCCCGCACTGGCCCCGGAAATGCGGGCGCCACGGGGATAGACAGCTTTCTTCTCCCATTCCACATGACCTAGAGGACAGCACTGTGGTCACCGAGTGTGTCAAAAGCCTGCCAATGGAGGAGGAGAATTCTTGTGGCCTTGGCTATCTTTGTGCCTCAGTTTCCCCAGATGTTACAACCAGAGTCACTGGGGCTCTCTACATGACCACGGAAGCAGCTGACCAGAAGGATGTTAAGCCTCTTGAAGAATCAAGGAGACAGCTGGAAGGAGTGGGATAGCAGGAAGGCCCAGTCACATGTGAGACAGGATGACACTCAGTTCTACACCCCTGCCTGGCACCACTAGACACTGGACACCACAAGAGGCTTCCAGCTGTGGTTACAGCTGCACTGCTGTCTGAGCTCACTGCCACAATGTTGCTCTAGACACTGTGGTCAGCCAGACTGCCAACACCACACCC
Organism: Rattus norvegicus; assembly: GCF_021556685.1. NCBI lineage: Eukaryota > Metazoa > Chordata > Mammalia > Rodentia > Muridae > Rattus > Rattus norvegicus. Next base: position 80,159,151 of record NC_141547.1, read on the forward strand.
ATGACCTCAGGATGCTGCTGTCCCATCCGTGGCTCTGCAGCCACAGATCTCTGTGAGATGCTGTACTTGCCACCTACCAGGCAAGAGCAGCCACACCATCATGTGGCCTCACCTTCCTGCTGCAGCCTGGCTTTGTTAACATTGGCCGGGTGATTGCATCTGCAAAAGACTTTCCAAGGATCTGTTTGCACACACAGAGAAGAGTGGGACTAGAGGGCATCTCTAGGTAACTGGAAATGCTGGACATTCACACCTCAGCGGGCTATGGCAGGCACCATGCCCATGTCTACTGATTCACATCCCCATTATCCCCTCCACTGAGGGAACCAGTACAGATGACTGAAAGTAGTGCCCAGTGGATAGAGCTGATGACCACTTCGGAGCCCAGCCATTACGCAAACTATACTGTCATGCAAACATGGGTCACTAGTCACATGATGAAAGGAAGGGTATTATGGACTGGATCCTCTGCCCCACCCCCACCCCCCAGCTCCCTAGCCATTTGCTGATGTCATCACGAGCCCCACATGACCATGAAGACATGGAGCCTCTAAGAGAGTATTTACGGTAAATGAGGTCATACTTGAGGGCCCTAATCTGTTAGGACAGGTGTCCTTATAAAATGACAAAGCGATCCCTAAGAGTGCTCTTCTGCACACAGGAAAAGCCACAGAAGGGTGCATCAAAAAGGCAGCTGTCTGCATGCTGGGAGGACCTGGGGGCTGAATTTGACAGCCTTGATTATGAACCTCCGGCCTCTTAAATTGCCAAATACTAATTTTTATTTTAAGGAAATAGGTTTATTTAGTGTGCTGCAAAGAAACCAGACATGGCAGTAACGGAAGAGCAGCCTGCTTACATGCCTGCTCTTTTCTGGGTTGTTCTGCCCAGGCAACTGCTGTCCTTTAGACCTGGAGTGTCTCCCACATCCCACACTGCCAAACCTTTGTCCCAGCCCCTCTTGCTATTGGAAGTAGTGGGACCTTTACGAGGAGGGGCCTGTGAAGGGTCTTCAGGGCGTGGCCAGGCACACCATGAAGTCACCCCAGTTCTCCCTCTTTCTCTTTTGTGTCTTAGCCTTCAAGTGACAGCATTGCTTTGCTGCACAGCTTTGCTGCAGGCTCAAAGCAAATGAGGGCAATCGTAGCTAAAAGCCCTGAAGCCATGAGCCTGAGAGCCTCTCTCTATAAGCTAATTAGTTCAGATGGCCAATGGCTGCCCTTGAGTAACCACAATGGCAACGAATGCCACAGGCAGCAGAGGAAGAAAGTGGATGCCGTGCTGGGGTTCAAATGTGCCCCCTGTGATCGCCCTTTGGAAACTTAATACTTGAATTCCCAAATTAATAGTATTTAGGGGTAGGGGTTAGTGTGATCATGGGAGTGGGACCCCTTGATGGAATTAATGGCTTTACAAGAAGAGGAGGAGCTCTGTCTCAAGCTGTGACATCTTACAACACATTACACCACAGCATAAGGCCTCAGCAGACACCAGCAGATGCCAGAGCCACAATCTTAGAACGCCAACCCCCAGAACTGCAAGCCAAAGGAACTTCTTCATAAATTATCCAGTCTCCGGTGTTCAGTTATAGCAACACAAAACGACCTAAGACACCTGCAAAAATTTCCTTCCCCACTCCTACCCTCCTTAAAATGTGGTCGTGCACCCCCCTCCCCGTCACACTAAGAGATGGAAGTCTCCGCCCTCTAAACCTGGCTTACTTTGACTAAAGAAAGGACAAGGAAAGCTCACCCCCACTTTTCTTTAGTGTTGCCTGTCATGGGAACAAGCTCGGGTGAACCCGCTAGGTGATGAGGTTCATGTGGTCCTCCCACCTGGGCTTCGGTCAACAGCCATCCATTCCTGAGGTGTAAAAGCCTACACTATGGAGATTCTAGCTCGACACAGAAAAAAAACAAAAAACAAAAAAAACCACCCTGCAGAGTTTAGCCCATTCCTAAAAAGTGTGAACTCGATAAATGGCAGTTGTTTTGTGTCCCTGAGCTCTAAGTTCACCTGTGACACAGGAAAGACTTCTTGAAATAACCAGTATGGGGCTGGGTAAACATCAAGACCTGTGGGTCTCTGTGATCACTGGGGAAAGGAAACAAATCCCTGGATCATCATGGGAACCCTGGGGGAACCTAGCACACAGAAACAGGATCCCACATGCATCCTATGCCTTGAGCTTCATACGGCTCAGAAACCATTGAGGTAGGGGATAGCCTACAAAACAGTAATGGTGATAGCACAGTTCCCAGTGGGAGCAATGGAAGGCAGGAGCCAGTGGTATAGATCCCAAATGGTGACAGAGAGTAACTTCAGATTCAGAGTAACAACTGCAATTTGGCCGTAAAAGAATCCCATTGTCATGGTCAAATGGGTACCTCAGTGTCCATGCATTAGAACCTACTCCTCAAATTCCCACGTTTGTGGTATCTAGAGGTAGGAGAAGGTAATTAGGGCTAATGGGTAAATAGTGAAGTCACAAGGACAGGGCCCTTTAATGGTCCTGGTGGCCTACAAGAGGGGAGACCGAAGCCAGCAGCTTGCTCTGTCTCACCACGTGATGTCCTGTCCCATGCTACCATGCTGCACAAGGCCTCAGCCGATGCCTGCATCATAGTCTTGAACTTCCAGCCTCTATTCTTTAGAATTTAGCTAGTGCCAACTTGACACAACCCTAGAGTCAGCTTGGGAAGAGGAAACCTCAAGGAACCTCGACTGAAGAATCTGGCTGGCTTGTGACTGTGTCTGTGAGGCATTTTCATAATTCCTAATTGACATAGGAGGGCCCCGCCCACAGTGGGCAGCATCAACCCTAGAAAGATGGGCCTGAGCTGCATGAGAAAGCTCAGGTGAGCAAGCAAGGGAGGCAGGCCAGTACCTCCACAGTTTCTGCTACCTCTCCTGCCTTGACAGCCTACACTGAGTCATCTCAACAATGGACAGCAACTTGTGAAATATAAATCCGTTCTCTCCCAAGTTGGTTCTGGTCAGTGTTTTATCACAGCACCAGAAAGCAATGAGGGAATGGGTCATTTCGTGTCTCAACGCTCAGTTACAGCTACAGAAAATGAACTGAAATAGCCATGTACAACTCTGATAATAAAAGTGAGATCTCTTCAGCTCTTACTTGATGCAGGGTTCATCTTCACAGTTACCTGGATTTGGAATCACCTAGGAGCTGTACCTCTGGCCATTTCCAGAGAAATTTAACTTAGGAAGGGAGACCACTGTTGTGACTATTCTTGGTCATTAACTTGACTACATTTGGAATTAGCTGGAATAAAAAAAAATGGAGGGTACATCTGTGAGGGATTTCTGCTTGGTTTGAAGTGGGTGAGTCCATTTCTAGTCTGGATCTTGAGGCAGGAAGAGACACCTTTAATCTGGGCCACACCTTTTGCTGGAAGCCTACGTAAAGGCATGGGAGACAGAAGCTTTTGCTCTCTGCCTGTTTGCCCTCACCTTGCTGGCACGTCCATTCCTTCACTGGCATTAGAGCCTACTTCTTCCAGATTCTAGCATCTATTGAAGACCAGCTGAGACATCCAGCCTTGTGGACTGAGCAACTCCTGGGTTCTTGGACTTTCCATTCACCGCTGTCCACTGTTGGATTAGCTGGACCACAGGCTCTAAGTCGTTTCTCTAGATGAGATTCATTCTGTAAGTTCTGTTACTCTTGAGATCCCTGACCAACACAGTCATGTGTGGACTGCCCCAGTCTGTGGGCTGCGGCTCTAGACTGAATACAAAAAGGAAAGGAGGGGCTGGAAAGATGGCTCAGCAGTTAAGAGTGCAGGCCACTCCACCAGCAGATCCAGATTTAACTCCAGCATCCACATAGTGGCCAGAAACCATCCTGAACTCCAATCCAAGGGATCCAATGCCATCTTCTGGCCTCTCTGGGCATCAGGTATGTACGTGGCACAAAGACATATATGCAGAAAAAAACATACACATAAAAATGATAATAAAATAAGTACCCAAAAGAAGAAAACAGGCTGGGTACCATCACCCTCTCTGCTTCCTGATTGTGGACACAGTGCAAACAGCTGCCTCAGCTCCCACTACCACACCTTCCCACCATGAGCCACAGTACATCTTTCTGTCTTCCCTTAACTTGACTCTACCAGGCACGCCAGACACATTGTCCCAGCTAAAAGAAAATGAGACACTCAACTTAAAGTCCAAATTTTGGAGGACACATGCTTCAGAAGAAATAGCATCTAAAACTATAACTATTAAAAACCATGACTCAGGAGAAACCACCCTAAAGAAAAATCCAGGCCAAGTAAGATCATAGATTCTACCTGCTTCCCGAGAGCAGAGAATCCCAATCATGTCTAGAATCTCAGAGAATTTTGAAGAAAAAAGGAATCCTCTAGAGCTTATCAATGGAGTCTATAGCACAGTCACTTAAAGGACATAGGGAAGTGATGGGCAGATTACACATGAACACATACATACATCAAAAACAGTAAGACAACAGAAGCACATGTGACTGCCACATGCCAGCGGGCCAGTTCCCTGGTAGGACCAACCCAACACGTGGTCAAGATCAGAGATGGCTCAGCAGTCTGGGGTGGTTATGGAAGGAGTGTATTCATACCCCTGGGGCCACTCTCCTTGATTTATAACCTCATTTTCTCCCTGGGTCCAAACAGACTCACCCATCTGCACGTACCTGTATGCTAACCTTCTCTTTTTGTGCTGACTCCAGTCATACTGGGCTATGCCCATCCTAAATGCCACCCAGGAAAACCCAAATGAGCCCACCAGCTCCACTGCTCTTAGTTGACTTAAAGGTCCCTACTTTGGGGGGTCACACAACCAGGGACTTGCTATCCCCATACTTCCATGGAACAAACTAGACCAGCACACCAATGTCAGCAAGCAGCTAGCCACCTGATTCCTGCTGCCTGGGTAGAGCACACCAGTCTTGTCTGGATGACACCAGCCAGGTTTCTGGCTGCGGTTCTAAACTTTCCAGGACTGAGAGCTGTGGGCCTGGCAGAATCAGGGTTCTTCTGACCAGGAAGAATGCATTGGAAGTGGGCCCTGCTGGACCAGTCCCCTCAGAGTCTCACAGGATGTCATAAGAGTAAGAGGAGGGGATAGGGGTCATCCACAGAGAACCTCCTGGTACTTCAGGCAGTAGTGGAAGAGTTCACGGGTGGGTAGTAAGACCACAGGCTGAGCACTTGATGACTTCTGGATATGTTAGGGCAAAATCATCACCCAGGGATGAACAGACTTTGGGTGGAGCATGGCAAGATCCTGCGGCCACGTGAAGAACAGACCATAGTGGGTGAAGCTGCGGAGGGCAGAGCAAGGAGCACTCCAGGTCAACCGAAGAGGACAGACGTGGTCCCAGCTGGAGACACTGAACAAGGTGCCATCTGCTTGCCCCACTCAGGCCACAGGGTCAGGAACCATGGGCTCTCCTTGGTTTCTGTCTCCCATTTGGAGTGTGCTAGCTTTGGGCACTCGTAGAGATGGCTGGTCTCGGCCCTATCCTAACCTGTTTCCCTTACCTGCCCCCAGCTTGCTTTGCAGCACCTCAACGGGCAGTGAATTTTCATGCCAGAGACTTGGAGACCCTTGATAAACACCCAGCCCCTCCCACAGCCCACAGATTCAATGAGTCTGTCCCCTGCTCCCCCACCACACCATTTTGTCCTCTCCAGAATAAGCTACCTTCATATCCTGTCTGGACTGAGGTAAGCCTGGCTCCTGTGTGCTAAGGACCAGCAATAGTCAGTTACTACACCTCAGACATGGGCCCTGCTCCTCAGGTCTCCTTCAGTGCTGAGGCAGCCGATGGGAACTTTCAGAAGGCTGTCATCTTGAAGTTATCTTGTTTGGTGAAGGTCCTTTGTTCATGGCCTGAGGAACTGGACATGGCTTTAATGTCTTGCCCCAGTAGCTTACGGACCCTGGACACATGTCTGTCTGAGGTAGGGCCTAGAGGAATCTGACTTTGACATCCCACCTGGTCCTCTGGGGCCATTTTTGTGAAGTGGGAGGCTCCTAACCATACCCAGGAGCTACACTGGTTTCAGGTCTCGGCCCTGAAGCCACACCATCTACACTGAAAGCCCAGGTCATAGCTGGCCACTGTGAAGCCAGAATCTAGGCAACACTTTTATTATTGGTAGTAGAAAGGGAATTGTGAGCATCCTCTCCTTGGAGACCATGGTTCAGGAGGCAGCTGCAGGTCGCTTGGGTGGCCGAATGCGGTCGTTGATCCAGTCCACATAATTGGACACACGGGTGTAGACTCCCGGCTTGTTGAGCCTCCCACAGCCATCACCCCAGCTGATGATGCCATACAGGTAAGCCACACCATTCTTCTCACAGACCAAGGGCCCACCCGAGTCCCCCTGAAACAGAGACCAGGGTCCTGACTCAGGAGCATCTGGGCTTCCAACCCTGCAAACGTCCTAAGTCATAAGTACAACCCACAACCCACAGCTCTGGTCCTACTCCATGAGGAGTGCAGGCGCACGCTTAGCCCCAGCCAGTGTGCTAGGCCTCCACCTGAAACACCTCCTCAACCCTGCATCCTTTCTCTACATCTCAGAACAACTGCCCTCTTCCCCAGGAAGCCCTGATTGTCCCAGAATCAAGTCCCATCCACCCTACCCTGTCTCACCTGTACCGCCTCATAAAAGGGATTCAATTTCTCTAAGACTCAGTTTCCTTGCCTGCTTAAAACAGCATAAGACAGCCTCTCCATGGTGAAGCAGGTCGACAGGTAACCACGACCACGGCCTGGCCTATGAAGCCCCTGACAAGCATTCACTATTGATTGATTGCTGAGGATCCCAGAGAAATCTGGACAGAGCACTGTAGTCTCTGAGGTCTGATGTCATGTGGATAGCCCTGACTGTTGTTTAGATAGTGGGCCTTTATCTGGACTCTGTGTGACTCTGGGCCTGTCCTTAGCTTTCCCATCTGTTTAGACAGTTCCTCTCCTACTGCAAGAATGCCCTCCAGGAAGTTCAAGTGCTCCACAGTGGGTGGACTTTCTGCCTTAGACTCTCTGCCGGCCCTGGACTCCCTGGGGGCCAGAAAATTCTAGTAATATCCCATCTGTGTCATCCTGGTGGGGGCTGGAAGTAGCCTACCTGGCAGGCATCAGACTTGCAGTCAAAGTATCCAGCACAGAGCATGTTGGGGCTGATGTCGGCACCATACACCTCAGGGCTGCTGCACTTGTGGTCAGCAACCAGGGGGACCAGTGCCTCCAGCAGGGAGTTGGAATATCCACTCACATCTGTGGAGTACTGCACTTTCAGGAGAGGCAGGTTTATTGCCTGTCTTTCCCCATCCCTGGCCACCCGTGGTGGGGACTGCCTTCAACTCACTCTCGTCCATGTGACCCCAGCCTGCAATCTGACACTTGTGTCCCGTAGGGAAAGAGCTGCCTGCCTCAGGGAGGCAGATGGGCTGAACGAACTGGGAGCGGACAGCACAGCGCTCCCCCTTCTTCTTCAGCCGGATCAAGACTGGAAGAGAGGCCAGGGGTCAGCCTGGGCAGTAAGACCCACACTAGACAGAAATCCACAGCAGACAGTCCCATGAAATGGGTAGAGGAGAGGTAGCTGGTGGCCTGAGAGACCAGAGGAAGGGCAACAAGATTCCTCTAGCTCCTTGTGTCTGCCCACCTCCTACCCTTGTCTGGGCTCTGGCTTAGGGTACATAAACCACACTCCCACCTTGCTGAGGCCCCGAGCTCACCAAGGTCATGGTCGTTGGGGTTGAACACCGAGTAGAGGGTGTAGGGCACGTACTTCTCAATGGCAAAGGTCTGTGTCACATCCGTCGTGCGGTTGAAGAAGTGCTGACCCAGTACCACTGTGATGCTGTCCCTGGGGGGGCTGCACAGGAAGCTGGCAGGAGTGGAACCCAGCCCTCTCCTCGGCACTATCAGGTCTCCCCAACCTTGGCCCCTGTGCTTGTTGGTTATGGCCAAGCAAGAGGGTCACAGCCCTGGGAAAGGTCTGCAGACATTTTAAACCCATGTGACGGCAGAATCAAGACTGACAAGGGTGGCAGAGCCACGGCAACCCTGGCCCAGGAGCCCTAGCTTCATGGGTTTCATCTGTGAGCCAGTGGAACCTTTAGGTGAGGTCTGCTCTGAGAATGCACCCCATGGTGCAACTGCTTTGTCCCCCAGGACACGGGGCTAGGAGGGGTTGCTGGGGTTTTTCTATTCAGTCCAGGCAGTCTTGGTGTCTCGGGGCTGGTTGGAGACATGAGTAGACCTCAGGCTCTCAGTCCTAGGAGCCCATTCAGTGAGCTGGGCCTCAGTTTCCCTGGCTGTGCAGTAACCCTAGAGGTTCTATTACATGTTATAACTGAGCCTCCTGATTCCTTACCCAGGTAAGTGCCCCTTAAACACCTAGACACAGACGCAGGGTGGTACACGGGGCATGTGTCCGACTCTGGCACCTTATCTCCACCCCACTCCTCAGCTCTGGGAGAGGCAGGTCTATGCAGACGACAGGATGGTGGCCCCCTCCAGACCCACTGCACAGGGATATAAGGTCGCTGCAGGAGATGCCCTGCTCTGATGCTCCATGACTACCTTGGTACCCAGAACAAGCACTGGGCTACAGTGAGACCAAAAGGTGTGTTAGGGGATCAGGAAAAGTGGTCATCACACGGAAGGATGTTAGTGTGCTTTGCTGGAGAGGAGTGTGTGTCACAGGTAGGGTCCCATGGGATAGAATGAGGTAAGAACATGACACGTGGGTAGCCCCCCGAGGACGGATGGATTCGGGCAGAATGGAAGGGTGAGCATGTGAGGAGGGATGGAGGGCTGGCTTCGTGGTGGTTGCCCTGGGGATCTGGCCAGTGCGCTCACCTGCTGGAGAAGCAGTGGGCTGCAGACACTACCCAGCAGGTGTGGACGAGGCTCCCAGCACAGAAGCCGTTCCCAATGTAGATGGCGGCCAGCCAGGGGTGTGAGCCGGGCAAAGACGATGAGCCACCAATGATGCGTGGCCTCAAGAATGTCCTCTTCTTGTGCCTCTTGCCACAGGTCGGACGTGCAGTTGAGGTCGACTCAGGCAGGGTCGCTAGGACCTCCGGGATTCGGGAATGGACTCTGGCCAAGGATTCTGGGAGTGGAGGCCATCAGTTCATACCCCTGGGTTTCCCTGGAGACAGGGAAGAGCTACAGGGGTCCTACCTGGACCCATAGCCCACTTCCTCAGGCCTGAGACTCAGAGCAGTTACCCTGGGAGCCTCTGTCCCCTACTCTACAGATGAGGACAGTATAACGCAGGCCCTGGCAAGGCCGGATCGCCTGCTGCAGTAAGTCCTGTCTCTCCGACAGTCTGAGACCCCACCTCACATCCAAAATGGCTAGATATTACCAGCATGAGAGCCTTGGGGCACAGCACTCTGAGAGCTGACCACCCTAGAGTTTAACTACACAGCACCACTGAGTCCCTTCCACTGACCTGTCTGAGGGTCCTCGGGGAGCACCACCCCTCCTCTACCCCCAACCTATCAGGGAGCCCGCACCACAAGCTGCCAGGCGACAATACTCCCATGACAGCGCGCTGTCCTTCACCACATAGCACCAAGGCCTCTCGTCCTTGTCTGGGTTCCTGGAGGCAGACAAGGGAGTCACACATCAGTCTCCCGAGAGGACCATCCTAACGCCCACACCAACACCTGAGCTAGACCATGATGGGCACCCTTGAACCCACCATCCCAAGAGGCAGAGGCTAACAACCATCTTGGCAGTGTTGGCCCCTGCTAAGTCTGGGGAGCCACTGTGTCCAATCCTTTGCCTACGCAGAAAGAGATATGGTAGCCATTAGATGCTGACCGGCAGTAAGCATGAGGGCCCAGGCCAAGCAGGGCAGCAGCACCCACTGAGTCTACATGGAGCTCCTGGTAGAGCAGGTCGGAATTCCAGGCCAGGCAGCTCAGGCCCGAGGCAGAGGTGCTGGCCACACCGCGGTACTCTGTTCCATTGCCCAGGAAGCAGCGCTCAGTGGGAACTGTAAGCACAGCGGTTGCCATGAGGCCAGGCCTCTGAAAGGCCTCTGACACCACTCCCCAGAGTTGCCCCATAAAACTGAAAAGAAGTGGCTCACCAATGTTGCAGAACCGCCCAGCATAACCCAACGGGCAGGCGCAGATGCTGGTCCCTGTGCCCACAATCAGGTGGCAGGTTCCTCCATTCAGACATGGGCTGCTCAGGCAAGCTAGGGGAGAGTATGGAAGCTATACTTGGTCTCCAGGAATCATGGAGGGGACGGAGCTGAACTCTTTCCCCATGTCGCTGTTGTTGGGTAACCTTATGCTTGAGTGAGAAGTGTCTAAGGACATGTCTCACTACCCCATGCACCATGGAACCTCCCTGAAGTTGGCCATGACGTACCTGTGTGGTGGGTGTCTTCACACCGGGCCTGCCCCTCGATACAGCTGCACTGCTCCACATGTCCCTCGCTCACACGGGCCCAGTGGTCGCCCACCTCAAAATACTCGTAGCGTGTTTCATCAAAGCACTTCTCTGTGAGTCACACAGTGCTCTCACAGCACTCATACAGGTCCCCTCTCCCAGGCAGGCACCTCCCACCCCAGGCTGGACTCAGCCGCTGCTCTCCCAGCCTCCAGAAAGGCCCCACTCCTGGGTCCCTGAGGTCCTCTCACCTGTGCCACAGTCCTTGCCTGTGAAGGCCAGCGGGCAAGCACAGTGGTAGGACACGTGGTCCTGGGTACTGGAACATGTGCCTCCATTGAGGCAGGGCCCAGAGGCACAAGGATCAAGGACAGCTGGGTACAGACAGGAGGAGATATGGTGGTTAGTGGCAAGAGTCACACTGCCCTCTCGGGCAAGTTCCCACCTCCCAGTGATCCCACCCAGGATCGGAGGTGTCCCATGGCTCTGCACTCCACACCCTACACATCTACACATGCTCTGCCAGGCTACAGGGTCTCTCTCCTGTATCCTGGGACAGCACACCCACAGGCTTCATGGTTTGTTCTTTGGGCCCTGTTCAAAGGACCATAGATGGCAACATGGATAGATCTTACCACAAGAGGGCGCCCTGGTATCACCAATGACTGCCAAAGCCATCCAGGGTCTAGAGAGGCTAGGTCCTGTCTGGATGAAGCACCCTACGGTGCCCTCTGGCCTGACAGCAATTTTATCCCTAGATGTTGCTGAACTCAGGAGGATCAAACTCACAGACCACCCCCAACTCCATACAGACTCCCCTGCCCGGGTCACTAGTATTCTCACCCTGCACATTGACCTCTATAATCCCAACCCAAGCACCCTGTTAAAGCCCCTCCTCGGGGCTCAGGCTGAGCCCTCCACATACCCACCTGGGCCTTCCACAGGCAGGGTGGCCTCTGCACAGTAGCCCCAGGCCCGGTCTCTGTCGTAGTTGTGTGTCGTAGCACACCTGGAGGGGCGAGTCGGAAGATGAAAGTGCCTGCCCAGAGCCCCACCCCTCTCTGCCTCGGTACAATGGAGCACTTGTTCACTAGATGCACCTGCTGGGTACTGAGACCTACCAGCTTCAGGGCTCGTCAGGGTCTACAGTGGGAACCCATGTGGATTCCTCAGCCCCTTACCCCACTCTGGGACTCACCACTTCCTGTAGGCACTTCCCTCAGAGGAACAGGAGTGCAGCATGCGGCCACCATAGCGGAAAGGGAACCTGCACGGCTGTCCGGAGTCGGTGAGCACTGTAAAGTGGTTAAAAGTGTCAGGGATCGGGTGTCCCACTGGGCACTCCACCCCTACCCAGGCCCCACACCTCATTAGCTGCCTTCCCATTGCAGAGCCTGACTTACCTTGGCCCCCGAGAGGGCTGCTGCTGGAGGAAAGGAGATACCTCTCACTTTGGGGTCCCTCGGTCTCTGCCTCTCCCTCTGGATCACTTCCTATTGAGGTGCTGAAGTTGCCAGAGGTTGCAGGGATCATGGGAGTCATGCGGGTGGCTGTAACATTAGGTCCTGGGGGCTCTGTGTGGTTCTAGGAGCCCAAAGGGCCACAGTGGTGTCAGCATGAGATAATCCTCCACACTTGGACCCCATCAGTCAAATACACCACACCTGAGCCTCCTTAGGGCAGGGCTCAGAGACAATGGGTGTCCCCAAGATCTCCTCTGGCCTTTCCTTCCAAATCTGAGTGATTCAACATGCTGGCTTAAGAGTCACTGGCTCCCAAGTCACCCTGGTCTTGAGACTCAACCCTGGGATCACTTCTGGGGTGGACAGGTGCAGGTGAAGCACACAGAGGTCTCCTACACCCCATCTCAAACACTGAAATGCAACAGAAGCCCCAGGGCTCCCACACTCACAGGGCCTGGGCTACACACAAGAGGGTCCCAACAAGTTTAGGCCCAAGCACTACAGACCAGCCTAGCCCAGCACCTCACCTGTCTGTGTGAATGACAACTTTCACTCCACTAGGCCACCAGACTAGGCCCCTAGCTCACACCTCACCTCTTCCCTGGGGCCTCTTCCTAGGAACCCTGAGTGTGCATAGGGAACCCTTAGCCACATGCAAGAGAGAGGGTCAGTGCTCACCCTGCCAGCCTGGGGCTGGGCCACCCGAGGCACCACCAGCAGTAGCAGGAGCAGCAGGAAGGGACATGGCCTGGAAGAGACACTAGGGAGCCAGGCCCGTTGCCGCATGGCTCCTCCTGAGCTGGCGTGAGGTGTAGCAGGAGCAGAGAGGCCAGGGAATGTGGCCAGGGCAGGTGGGGTCAAGGCTACACGATAATGATTAACCCTGCCTCCCCCGTGCATCCTGTCAGGATCCTCCGTGGCCGTAGCTCCACCCTGCTGCCCCAGCCCTGCCTCTCTGCTGGGGCAGCTGCTGTTCTCTGGCAAAGGCTATAACGCTCCTGGGCCCAACACCACCCTCAAGTCTCAGCCTCTTCCAGGAAGTCTTCCAATGTGGCTTGGGCAGGTCAGAGCCAGGCCTCCCAGGCACGGTTGCCTGGCCATACTGTTGGCAATTCCTGTCCATGAACCCTTTTCAGGACCTGCTGCATGAAGGGACCTGGGGGTTCCAGTTCTTCCCAGCCAGCTACTGACTCACAGTGGGGATGGTACTGTCTCCAATCCACAGATTTCAACACTGGGTAGATGGCAGGAGTGGGTTGCTCCCTGGGCCAAGGGATTCTGTGACCAGTGGCCTTAGGAGAGTAACTTTCTTTGCTGGTTTGTCTACTTGTCCTAAGCCTGGGATACCCAGGACCCCCAGAATTGTAGCCTTACCAGACAGTGTGGGTATCTCCCCCCACTAAGTTTTCCCAGCTTGGTTACCTGTGAGCATAGCCTACATGCCTTGAGTTGGGCAGGGTATACAGAAAGAGCATCCCTGTGGCTTCAGCCAGGCATTGGGGGCTGTTGGCAAACTGGAGTGGCCACTTTGCACCCATGGCTCTAGTTGTCTTGGGATCTCCTCTCCAATTCCTGAGCAGATACCAAACAGCACCCAAGCTTGCCAAAGTAGGTGCTAGAAGCCTGGAGGGGCATGATGGCTACTGAGGGCATGGTGGTTCCGGGCAGAGGTGTTGGGACACGGTGGTCCCTGAGCGTGGTGGTACTAGGGGACAGTGGTGCTGGCACACAGTGGGTACTAGGCAGATACTATGAATGCTAGGACATTGTGGATGTTGGGAAGTGTTGCTGCTGGGATGTGCACGATGAAGCATCTCCGAGAGGATGCTGGGAAACCTTCCAGCCAGTCCAACTCCAGTTCCAGGGAGAGATGTAAGATTAGCCCCTCTGCAATTGGGGGCTCTGCTGAGGCTTCCTGGGCTCATGACAATGTGTCTTGCAGGCTCAGCCTGTGGCCCTTCCCCTCCTGCTTCACTGATGACTTGCCGTATCAGAACCTCCATTCTATAAGCCACATTCTCTCCGGTCTCAGCCTCAGACACACATGGCTCGACTATTTTAGACCTATCTGTAGTCAGTTTCTAGTTCAGATGCCCCTCTCTAGAGGTGCCCTGGGTTACCTGAATGAGACTAGGATAGGGGGTCAGGGCCAGTGGCAAGAACAGTGCACAGTGGGAACAGTGGACAGGAAGGAACGAGACCACAGTGAACCCACCATAACTCTCAACAAATCCCTGCCCTCACCAATGGCCAGCCTCAGACAAGACATTAGAGCACAGATGTCCAAGAACCACAAACCACCTGCAAGGGACAATGTGAATGCACAATACGGGGTGTGGCTGGCCTCAGTATCCCAGAGCTGGTCATGGAGCCCCTACATCTGAGGATGAGAGGCGATTCTGACCTTTAGCTCCCAAGCACCAAGCTATCTTCTTGCAGTCACCCTTGACCTCATGTCCAGGTACCATTTCCTCCCTGGGAGTCCTTCTTCCTAGGACCGTCTCCAGGGGTCAGGGTTTCAAGGGGACATCACATGCAACAACATCGCGCTCAGCACAATGCAATACATGGCAGGTCTTGAGAAGCATTTTATTGAGTAAGGTCTGAGTACCGAGGTGGGCTGCTGTGGAGGTGTCTGGGATGCAGCCCCTGTGAGGAGGTCGTCCCCTCAATTCCTAGTTTGGCTCCTGAGGGTATTGTGGCTGAGGTGGCTCTTGGCTCTTCCCAGGCTGCTGAGGACTCATTGCTGAAAAACAGGCCCCTGCTATCTCAGAGTCATGAGCTCCTCCAACATCCATGTGAACACGGAAGACAGTGCGTGGAGCAGTAGGAACTGCAGGGTCAGGATAGCATCAGACAAAGGTGGCATGGTGTGTGCTGGCCTTGGGCTTGGTGGGCTCACCTGGGATGGTGCTCTGGCCAGGACCGTTTGGTAAGAAGGGTCCATTGGCTTTCACCCTCCTGGGACCCAGCTGCACCCCCAGAATGCTGCCTCCCCACCCGGGAGGCACACCCGTAACGAGGTCCACGTCGATGATCCTGTTGACTGGGAGGCCTTCGCTGCCTCGGGCCCTGCCCCCTGTCATGGGGAGAAGAGAAGCTGTCATCTGCTTGGCTCAGCCCTGGGTTTCCAAAACCCGCCCGACCATCCCCGCACAGACACTCCAAATCCACCCCAGATAAGGTCATCTCTGACCACAGGCTATGGGCCTGGGTAGGAGGGCTGGGAAGGTCAGAGGCACTCACCATCCATACCTTCAGGCCAGTCATCATGCCTAGTTGGAGCCTCCAGACTCTCCTAACTGGCCAGCCACCTCATGTCGAGTGACCCCGATAGCAGGCAGTGCCAGTCTCAGCTGGGAGGCTCACCAAGCTCAGGCCTTCATGACATGGTAAGTAATGGACGCTGGGTCTGAGGATCGGAGAGCCCTGGGCTTCCCTGGACACTGTAGGAAAGTCAGGACTGACTTCCCTGTATACGTGTATCCTAAGCTTCATCTGTCAGACTGCTTGGGGGTCTCACCCAATAGGGGGCATCTCATGAGATGTTGGTTCTGTCAGCCTCCTCTGCCCACCTACCGCACGGACACTACTGGTCCATGTTGTTCCCTCTGTGTTGGGCATCTTCCCCCATCCCTGTGTGGCAAAGCCTTCATCTTCCTGGATGACAGCTAGACTCCTCTCTGGCAAACTTCCGATGAAGATTCTGGATTCCAGGCTAGGACTGTAAGCATGGAGGGATGGGTTCATCCAAGGTGGAGTTGGTATGGCCAGGAGGGCTCAGGAGAACCCAAAGGGGTAGATGCACCCTGGGGTACAGTAGGCTTCCCAGAGAGCAGGAACGGGCAGCTGTCTGAGAACTTCCCGCTGAGACTCCCCTCACAGGCTCTTCCTTGCTCCAAGGGAAGCCCGAAAGTAAAGAGCCAAGTCACCTGCTTAGATCTCCAGTGTCCTGATCATCCACCTTCACCTCCAGATGATGAATATCCCCCATTTCTTCTGGATGCTGTCTACCCCCTTTAAGCCTTGGAGACTCTAGGATCCTCCCACAGCAGGCCTCCCAGACCAGTTTCCCTAGCCCCTCTCCTTTCTTTCCCCAGTGTTAGGGTCATCTTCAGCCACACGAACTCCTCTGGGTCTGTGTGCCCCTTGACTCCATGTCACCAAAACCTATTGCTACCTGTTCCTCCTCACCAGCTCTCCCTTAAGGAGGCCCTTCTGTGCTCTCCTCACCATCTGTGCTCTCTGGTCTACCATCTCCTCCATTGACCCAGATACCCAAAATTGCCTTGGAAGTTTCTAGATCTCAACGTGGGTTTAGACATCTTCACTCCAGGATTGCCTTGATAGGTGTGGCTGATTGTGCCTTGGCCTTGCAAGAGACCTATCCACTCACTTCGGGTGTGTGTGTGGGTTTCCCTATAGACCAGTGATAGTGTGTGAGTTGCTCCATTTGGGACAGGTCTCTGTTTCCTGCATGGTACTATCCTGAGTACCTAGCCAGGGGCAGTGTCAGTAGGGTTAAGATTCTGGGGGAGCCCTTGAGCACCCCACTTTCCTTCTGCAGATTGAAATCAAGGATATGTGTTCTGCAGAGATAAATCCCCACCTCCTTCTGCTTCTGGGAGCCACGGGCAGAGTGAAATCTGTGAAAGCCCACAGTGGACAGACTGGAGTGACAGTCTCATTCCAACATTCCATTTCAAACGCCCAGAACAGGGAGTATATCCTACATACTACCCCCAGACTCTGCTTTCTAGCTATAACAGAGAGAGCTTGCCACTAAAGGTGAAGATTTTGCTCCCTATGTAGCCAAGTCCTCTAACAGATACAAGGATTAGGGGTCTGTGGTAGCCCAGCTTCTCTGTGGACCCCAAGACCCCCTTTACTCTTTGTATCCTACCTTACCCTTGGCCAAAGCTTCCAGAAGTGGCTTCCACGAGACCTCATGTGGCAAGTTCAGGCTTGAACACAGAGGTACAAGGTCTCTGCTGAGTGTCCCCAACTTGTCACTTGACAAGTCCAGGGCACATGAAGAGGCTCATCCACCTCAGCCACTGTCAGTAACAGGGCACCCAGTGTGGTTAAGACTGGAACTCTTTCCCAGTCTGTTCTGTGGTCAATCAACAAACATTCAGCTAGGGACTGCTGGGATCCAGTCTGACCATGACCTATCCTGCTTGTCATCAGACCTCCATGGCTCCAAATGCCACGGCAGCAAAATGACTATGTGTTAAGAGACAGGGATCAGTCCCAACACTGAACACCATTGGGGCATTTATGCAGAATGCCATCAGGTCTTCAAAGAACCAGTGACTCACATAGGTACAGGAGACCTGCAGTCCCCTACAGCCCTGGATGCACACTGAGGAAGATGCTCCAATCTCTACTAACCCTGTATGCCCAGAAGGGGGCAGGACAGATTTTCTGGGGATCAAGGAAATGCACTTCACAAGGAGGGGCAGCCTTATACTTCCTGCCTGTCCAGCCTAGACTTGCTCTGAGAATGTGGCAGGTCCCAGCCAGTGACTCAGACTGCAACCATTCAGGATCAGCCTACCCTTCAGGGCACCACAGAACTCCCTAGACTGGGAGCAATGCATGACCCCACTGGTTTTCAGGAGCCACCGGGCAAGGCCGGTCTGGGTCAGCAAAGCCCATACCACACTTCCGGACGTTCCCTCAGGCTCTCATTGCTCTCAAGCACCCAGGCAAGGCAATGTCAGCATCTCATTTCCTGCCCTCTGGGCCACTTCTTCACACTGGCCCTTGGTTAACCTGTTCTTTTGGGCCACTCATCCCCCTGACAGGGTCTTTGCCAGAGCTCCAGAGACTGGGAACTACCTAGGCTCCCCTCTGGGAGCCTGAAACTTTCTAGTCAGCACTGGTGGCCTTTGTCATTCCTAAGCCTCTTCACCGAGGACATCCTCTGCCCCAGCTGCTGCTGCCTGCTCTGAGCATGCCTACCTCCAAGCCCATCCTTAAGGGTCCATGGCACACAGCTAAGTGAGGTTGATGTAAGCCCACTCTCAGGGTCCAGCCCTAGTTGCCTATCCCTCTTCCCTTTCTATCTCCACAGTGTGGGGACTGCCCTGAGCTATGTCCCTATGCTCTCAGGACTGTGTGCACCATCTGGTCCCAATGCCTCCTACCAAGGTCCCCAGATGCTCCTAGAAAGGAGGAGACACAAGACTCAGGCACTGGTGAACCATGAACACAGGAAAACCTAGAGGGAGAGAGCAAAGAGGACTGGGGCCAGGGCCCCATCCTGGCCGTTCCACGGATTCCTTCCTACAGGGGCCTGCTAATCCCTGCTCCTCATGAGAGGGACTTGGCCTTGCTTCTGGCTCATGACCTATGGTCATCACATGCCTTCACAAAGACCCCAGCTCAGGGTCTAGCTGGGCTAGATTACAGTGCCTTCCTCTAAAAACACTTCCTGGGCTTTGGGCTCATGCTCACCTTTTGGCTGGGGTGGGGGGCACTGGTACAAGGCAGGGAACAGGAAGTGGGGAGTCCAGAGGATGGCACTTAGCAAGGCTGGCTAGGGAGGGCCTGTGCTGGATGGGATGGGATGGGGCAGATCAGGATAAGGAGGGAGAAGTCAGCACAGCTGGAAGGCGAGGCCACTGGGGCTCAGGCCTGGAGTCTGGAGTAGTACAACAGGTACAAGACCTTGGGGCAGCAACAGAGACCTGAGGTATTCTTGAGACCAGCCACTGGACAAGGCCAGGTACCAGATGTGCTATGGAATGGCCCTGACAGGGCTTCCCTGGTAACTTAGCAAACTTGAGTGTCAGGTCCAGGAGTAATGTGTTCTGGGCTGTGTCTATGCCTCATGAGGGCTGGGCTTCCAGGGGACAAGTTCGTTGAGGACATGAGAGGTGCTCTGGGGAGCTTGGGGACAGAATTGGATGGAACTTGCCTAGGAAGAAATGCCTCCTGCCAACAGCCTTGGATAGAACTTGAGTCCGGCAAGGTTGTGCACCCTCACTCCAAGCTCAGGAAGGGCTGGGGAAGCAAGCCCCAGGCCGGGGTGAGCAGATAAGCCTGACACACACTGGCTCTGACCACAGGACAGCAGTCACGATATCTTTACCTCCAGAGCGATGAACTGTCACAAGACTCTGTCCCAAGCCTCAGCCACCTCTGGATGGGTAAGCAGGAAGGTGAAGATCTGCAGGGGGAACTGAGCTGGTGGCCTCTAGACAGCCACCATGACACAAGACCCTGGATGGCTGTGGAGGCCCCTTCCATAAGGGCTCATGGCTCAGCCCTGAAGCTGGTATTCCTTGAGAGCCCCCTTCAGGAACCAGGCCTTCCAGGGCTGGGACAATTTACTGATCTGTCAACCTGGCATCCAGTGGCTGTGCTGTCAACTGGCCAGAGGGTGAGGATGAGGCAAGGCAGAGGAAGGAACCGTAGAGCAGGTGGGTCAGTGACACCAAATCTAGCCATGGTGAAGAGAAGGGCAGCCGAAGACCCTGTCCCTGGAGAGAACCAGACCACCCCTCCTAGGCTCCACACTACGGCTGGCTATGTGCTGAGTTGGGGGTGGGGCTCTTGCCATGGTCAGAGCTGGAGACTGCTCTGTGGCTTACACCTCAGACCCCATCACCACAAGCTCACTTCTGCAAAGCTTCTTTCCTCTTTGAAACAAAGTGTCTTCAGGGCAGAAGTCCACACCCTCTCAGGATGTGGAGAGATGCACAGCACAGGCCCAAGTGCTGACCCATACTGCCACTCCATCCAGAGGCCCTCTTCAAGCCCCTAGCAAGTTGGCAGGCCAGCAAATAGACAATACCAGAACAGTGGGCAGGAACGAGTGTCAAAACAGCTCACACAACTGTGAGCGACAATCCCCAAACTTGTCTGCAGGAACTTCCTGCTTGGCCTCCAGGTCCCTACACCCCTTGTAATGCCTTTGTAGAATAAAAAAGAGTGTCCCGCCAAGAGGGCTGAGAAGGAAGTTCTCCCAGGCTGGGGACACTCATCTGCTTTTCCCTATCATGAAGGAACTTGGATATTTTGGTTCCTATATCAAGACACAAATATACACGAGATAATTTCATAGAGGCACTTATATACACACGAACACACACATCAATGTGTCTAGAATGTCAGTAACCACACTTCAATGCCTTTCCCACTGAATCGTGGGGCTGAGGTGGCCAACATAACCCTAAAAACTCTCTCACAGAATTAGTGAGAGTAGCTGGGAGGATGTGGGGCCTTCGAACCCTGACAGCTGTAAGTGGCAGTCAGTTGGCCCCACCCTTGCTTAGAGACCCAGAAAGGACCCTAATATGGGCGTATGAGGGTGCTCCTTATTCAATGAGGCACTTGCCCACACAGAGAAGCCCTGCGATGGCTGGCACAGGGACACAAACTGGGGTGTTTGGAAAGCAAGCTAACAGTGGAGCCATGCTGGGACTACAGCCTCTAGAAAATGGGAAAAGTTATTAGCACCTAAGCCCTCTAGTGAGGCTAGGGATGGGCTGGTGAGAGCCACAACCAATGTACTATAGACAAAGCCTTCCACCCCATCCCCCATGTGCCCTCACGCCCAGTCCCTCTCCTACTGTCATTTCTTGTAGGACAAGCTCACCCTATATCCCTATCTCCTTGGGCACCAGAGACTCACTTTCTAGTACCACCCCGCTCTCCCACTAACACATCCAGGACATGCCAGCCAAGCCACATGGCCAGGCACCATACTAGGTGCTACTGTCCATGTGCCCAGTGGGTAAGTGACATAGCCTGGGTTTCTGCAGCAGTGACTAACACTGCAGATATGGCATCAATATCTGAGCTGCCAGACAGTGAGAGAGAAAGAGACTCCACAGCCCTCCGTGAGAGGGGAGCGGGGCTTGAGGAACCAACCTCAGGACCTCTGGTCTACTCGCCTCTCCTGCGGCAGAAGTGCCCAGGCAAGGGTAGAAGGAGGCAGCTGTGCAGACCACAGGCCTGCGGTGAGGAAGATCCTGCCAGAGGCAGAGTTGGCAGGGACAATTCTAGTCCCACTTTAAACTTGCTCCCTTGGTGCTCTTGTCACAAAGCTGTGTGTAGCAGGCATGTGAGAGGACTTTGTAAAGTGGATGGTCTCTTGAAATTTAGGGTATCTGGGACTGGAGAGGTGGCCCAGTGGGTAAGCTGCTGCTCTGTCAGAGGACTTGGGTTTGGTCCCAGCATCCCTATGGCAGCTCCCAGCCATTTCTAACTCCAGTTCCAGGGGATTTGACACCCTCCTCTGTGCTCTGGGAGCCCCAGACACATATGTAGAACACATACAAATATGTAGACAAAACACACATACACAGATTCCAATCAATCAGTCTTTAAAAGGCTGTTTAAGATAAATCTACTTAATTTCTTCAAAATGGTTAAGATGTAGAAAGAAATACATCTGTACTTTGATCCTAAAGAGAAGAACCCACCCTCAAATGAAGAAGAAAGGAGTTTCAGCCAGTCCAGTGATGAGCTCTAGAGTTTATTTCTCTTGGAAGAACAGAGTCAGAACACAGATAGAACTGTAAACAGGCAGCTACAAAGGAGCAGAAAGGAGGGTGTGGCCTGACAGAGGTGCCCAAGCATGCACGCAGGGCCGCTTCATGGTGCCTGTGCCTCCTCATCGAGTGTATCCCCACGGGTGGGGCTGTGAAGTCCAGCCCATGGTGTGTGAGAGTACATGAAACATGCATGAGGCCCGACACCGCCAGGCCCAGGAAGCAGGACCCAGAGCACCCACATTGCCTGCTGCATATCACAGCCAAGGCCTAGACAGGAACAACAGGCAGCATGCACTGAAAGGCTCATCACTGTCACTGTGAGGACACTGAGCACGCGGGAGCCCTGTCACCCGTGTGGGATAGGGAGTGTCTTAGGTGGGACGAGAGTAGCATCCCTACCACTCGCTCACACTGCTCGCATCCACACACACTGGACTTCATGCTTCCACTAAGAGAAATGCCTGGACACTGTTGAGGCCAGTCGGTGAACACTGCCTAGTGCAAGTGCAAGGCTTGCCTATGGAGGGCAGTCAGCAAGTCCTGGCTGGATAGAGAGGCTGACCCTGACAGCCTGATCCTTGTCAGCATGGGACCCTTGCTGATTTGCTCAAAACAAATACTATTTTCTTTTTCCATCTTGAGTCTAAAACACTAAAGTGGCAGCAAGCAGGTTTTAAAGGTGAGATCCACACTCAGAGACCCAAGCCTTCACAAGGAGTCACTGGATGTGGGTCACCATTCCCATGGCACCTTCACAGGACCAGCTCAACGTGGTCTGTCTATCTGAGCCTCAGTGACCCTCTCCCTGGGACACTGAGCCTTGGCTGCCACCTGCTTTCCTTTCAGAAAAGGCAAAGGAGGCCCCATAAATATGAGAGAAGGAGGCTGTCTCTCAGGACATGTCAAAGCACAGAAGTAAAGCAGGGCTGCCTGCTCAGTGTTCCCTTTATTAACATGAGGTGGAGCAGGCCATGGGCAGTCAGCAGGACAGATCAAGGGTGTAGAGTCAGAACCTGGAGGTACCTGGTCTTGTAGGTCCTGGTGTGTCTTGGGGAAGGGGTGGTGGTGGTAGCAGCGTGCTGTTGGGGCTGCTGATGTCCCCCTCCCCCATCAGGGTCAGGTCAGCCACCTGCTCCTCCTCCACAGTCTGGATGCCCCCAGCCTCCAGTTCTGGTGATAGCCTCCTCCAGGCCTGTGTAGTGCCCTCTTGAACTGTGGAGATGCAGGAGGGCTTTGTAGGCTTCTCTCCAGGTTGGGCGGTCCCAGGAGGCCCAGGGGTGCTGTGGGCGGAGCCAGGGCTGTGGGCAGAGCCGGGGCTGTGGGCGGAGCCAGGGCTGTAGGCTGAGCAGGGGCTCTGGGCTGAGGCAGGGCTGGTAGCTGGGCTGTCGCTGTAGCTCTCCTCTGTCTGAACTGCTCCCTCCTGGCCATGGCTTGTAACCGCTCTCTTGCTAAAGCCCTTGACCGGGGGTGGGCTGGACAGGGCAAGTTCTGAGGAACCAGGAGGTAAGCGAAGAAACTCAGGCAGTACCAGGTCTTCCTTTCTTAGCAGCCCACGCTGGTCATCGGCTCTGTTGCTCTGAGCTTTGGAAATGAGCTCAAAAAACTCTATTGAAAGAAAACCCACAATGACCATATTTGAGAGACTCACAGATGCAAGCATGCCTCCACTGATCGCTTGCCCTTACCAGGGGCTTCTGCTGCCTTGAGCTGCCACCCGCAGCCAGCAGGGGTATGAGGTCCACTGCACCACTTTACCCACTGAGCTGAGGCCAATGTCTGGCTGCCAGTCCCCCTGAAGATCACTCAGGCCTGGGCCTGACAACACCCCTCTACTTAGTAGGTGACACGCTGGCTAGAACTCAGTATGATGCTGCTAGAACTCTGGCATGTATTTTGCTCATATGCAGAGCTCTATGAACCCGGGCACAGATGAGGCTGAGGTGTAAGTGATGGCTGAGGTGGGGATGACAGAGCTAGGGCCCAGCTGCACTGCAGAGACTCCGATGCACGGCTAGCTGTGGAAGGCTGAGGCGAAGTCTTAGCTGGGAGCATCAGAGGGGCCTGAGAGCCACACAGCTCCCACGTTCACTGCCTTGGGGCTAAGGGGAAGGAGGCAGGGAGTGCCCGCCTGACCTACCTTCAGCACCCCAGCCTGTGGGCCAGAATGGGCACTGTGGGCCCAGCAGCTGCCTGGCTCCCTCATGCTGGCTGCAGAGCCTTTTCCTGCCACCAGGTTCTGTTTAATGTGACTTGGGTTCACCATTCATACTTCAGGGATCTGAAATTGCTCAACTACCCTAATGGCTGCCTGTGATCCATATGGAGTCCAGCACCCTCAACATTAGTGGTTCTCAGAAATGCACACTTCTCACAATGGACAGTTTACATCTGCTTAGTGTTCAGAAAGCCCAAGGGAGACCTTAGATGGCTCTGCTCTGAAAAGGTTCCAGGGTAAGGGAAACATTCCACCCTTACAGCCTCCAAGTCCCAAGGACTTCCTACAGAAATAAATCCTGGACCAGGGCAGATCAGGCCTTCCTCCAGCCTCCATGGTCAACATAGCTCAGTAAATCCACAGCCTTCTCGGGCCTAGGACTTCGCCCTCCTCCCTCACACCTGGCTCCTGCCCCCACCCAAGCTGGGCCCCAGCTCATGTCAGGATCTGGGGTTTGTGAGAAGGGAATTGGCTAAAAGCACAGCCAGGACTGCTGGTGGCCGGTGGGCCCCGTGGCTTTCAGCTCACTATGGGGGTTTAGTGAAGTTATGCCGACAGTGTTGGTGCAACAAGGACCAGGTTATGACAGGGCAGAGCAGGTTTAAGGACGGTTCTTTGCATTTACTGGAAAACATGGAAGTTTTAAAAAGTACACATACCCTCTGCTTCGTCCAAATTAATTTTCTGATATTTTTTTTTCCCAATCTTTGCAATAGATTCTTCTCTCTTTGAAAGCCGGGGATCCCTAGCACTTTTTCCATTTTCTCCTCTTATTTTAATAGAGTTAGACTTGCCTAGTGTTCTCTCCTCTCCCTGCATCAGAAGGAAAGTCAAGTTCTACTGCATGTCAGCACACGTAACATATCACTCATCAGAATGGGGAAGGCCCTGGGGGCCCAGACAGCAACAGTGAGTCTAGACGCACTTCGAAAATCAATCCCGATAATAAATTAACATAACATTTATGGCTCACCCACCCACCCAGGACAAAGAAAGCCAAAGGCTGGCAGCTCATAGTAAGGTGGGGACTGAACCCCAAAGGGACAGCAGGAGAAATACCCACAATCCTGAGTAGACTCTCAGTCAGCCAAATGGGCGACAACAGGCACAAGGATCCCCAAGAGGTGGACACCACGGGAAAGGGGCAGTGACAGCATGGGGCAGGCATAAAGGGAATTACCATAGCCGAGTGGTTTCTGGGGCTGGAGTTCACAGCTGAGCTTTGTTTGACAGGAGCACCTTTCTGTTTGTCTGCGGACACTAAACACACGAGACAAGCTTATGACCAGAAGTTCACAGTGCCCTCTGAACAATAAACACAATTTGGCGTGTTCTGTGAGAGCAAAGGCCCTCTCTCTTCTCTCTTATCTAACATGCACACACAGGCCAGAGCCTAAGTTTCCTGTTGTCCACCTGATGCAGCTGGAGAGGGCAGAAGGGATATGAAGAGATCTATACATTTTCCGGGACACCAGGAAGCCAGTATTGAAAAACTCATGCCACATACCATGTGCTACATGTATTCCTTTGGAATCTGACATTACGTCCTGCCTTTGTCCCCGTCAGTGTGTAGCTGGCTCCTATGGCAATGAGCCTGAAGACCACTGTCTGGCTCACTAGGATTCCAGCTCACAGCACCCTGTAGGTCTGCAGCTTCCCTGCAAGCTCGCTTGCACACAGAGTCTACTTGCCAGCCCTGGAGGAAGCTGCTGAGAACCCACCCGGCAGAGCTGGCGCCTGCCCTGTGGAAGCTGTGCAGATAGTGCTCAGCCTGCCCAGTCCTAGGGCCAAGGTGCAGCATTTTCTAGAGTGAAGGGTGACCAAGGAAGGGAAAGGCTTTTCTGTAAGGAGGTGAAAACAGATAGGGACTGGAGTAGCTGTGCCCGGGCCACAGACCCATACCTGCTAAGTTACAGGAGGGTGGAGGGAGACCTGTGTGTGCTCCATCCTCGGCCACAGGGGTTCCACTCACATAAACCCTCAGGGGTCATTTGGGCAGAAGCCCTGGAGAAACCTACAGTTACCTGGAGCAACTTTCTATAAAGAACCTCCACCCAGATCACACCTCCTCAGCGCTTCTAGAAAGTCCTCTCCTGACCTGGTCAAGTACTATGGGGTCATAGGGGTCATAGGACAGAAGTGCCTCTCTCACAGGCTTCCTGTGCTAGTGCCCTGCATAACAGGGGCCACTGAGGCTTTGGAGGTAAGGGGGCCTCCATGTGGAGGTATGAGAGAGAAGCTTTGGCTAGGACTGACGCAGGTCAGGAGGTTGAGGTACTGGATGACACAGAGATGTGTGGTCCACTCAGCCCCACATATGACTTCAGAGTGGCCTGATGCTGAGCCCAGCGCCTACTAGTTCCTGCTGGACAGGATCATGCCCACTACTGTCTTCACTTCCTATCTCATCTGGAGAGGCGAATCTCAGACAGGGCACTGGATTAAAGACAGGAGACCCAGAACAGGTCCCTGCTTTGTATCAACATGAGCTTCTAATGAAAAGAGCACCTTCTAGTACTTTCTGCCACATAAACATCCCTCTCTCTACAGCCAGGGGAGACAGAGCTGAGCAAATATGGGGTAAACTGCCATGTGAGGCCCCACCAAGCTGCCAGCTCCATCCGTCCATGGTGTGGTTATAAGACAACTACTGGGCAACTGAGTGGCAGGCTGGGGTGCTGGCAGCTGGGGGCTGCAACCTTACCTTTCCCTCTAGAAGGATCCCTCTCCTCTAGGATGACCCGCTGTCCATCCAGACTTGATATAGGAGCACCAAGGTCCAGGGGCTCCTTCTCCCCACTCTAGAGGCAGAGATGATGCACTCAATCATTTACCCAGATTGGAACTTTCTGGAATAGTTGCTTTTAATCCAGCCACTGACAGTAGTAATAACCCAGGCTTAATGGAAACTCAATCCAGCTGGCCCCAGGGTCAGGTCACCCAGCGTGGCTGACCTGTGGGAATATGGAACCCTTAGAAGCTGGTGAAGCAGGTCTTTCAAAGGTCACTCAAAGGAGAGGCAGAACATCCAAGGGCAAACTGGGACTCCTGAGCCCCAGAGAAAAGGTCAGTATGCATGTGTCAACACTCAATAACTTCTTCATCTGGCTTCTGCTCATAGTCTCCATGATGGCCAGCCTAAAACCACCGTGTTGATCCCTGAACTGCTCTGAGGGGAACTCTAAAGGTGGGGTGCAGGAAGCAATCTTAGCTCTAGGATGTGAGTGGCCTGGTGCTCGAGAGTGCTCCGACGATCTGCCCTCTCTTAGGCAGTCTGCTCCTCCATTCAAGGAGGAGGGGGTGGGAGCATACACCCTGGATGCCAGGCCGGGTTGGTCTCTGTAGGCAGATTTCTCTAAACTGGAGCCCACAAGGGGAAGTGGTATCAAGTTGCGCAGGAAGCTAGGACAACTCCAAATGACACTCACCAGCCTCACCAGCAGGCTACCCAGATCCAGGCCGTACTTGGCCACCACGGGCCGCAACACTTCCGTGACTGGCTTGGTGGGCTTGGCCTTGAGTCCCACTGACCGGTTAATTGGAACGAGATCCAGCCTGGAGGTAGGGCAGGGAGATATTCACAAAAGATCCAGTTCTGGCTCCACCACATCTCTAGAATCTCCTTAACAGAACAGGATTTGGCAGCTTGGGGACCCCAGTGACGCAGCCCCACCTTGGAAGGAGCAGTCTCCCGCATGTGGAAGGGTCTATGATACCCTACTGAGATCTACAACTGGGTCCAGGGCTGCCATGATGAAGGACTATGCAGTCAGGCGTCTGCCTGAAGTCCTCTAGGTAGAGACTCCCGCCTCTTTCCCCACCATGATGTTGGGGCTCACAGCCCACATGTGGTGCCTGCCCCGTTGTCAAGAGTCTGGTGGGGCATTGACATTTTTTTATGGCCTGACATGGGACAAGTACATGCTCATTGGGTAAAAAGAGATTAGCAGGAACTAGAAGTCCTGAGGCTCAAACTGGAGGTTTTGGAAGTCTCCAGAAACCTGTATGCTGTTTTCTTACCGAAACAAAGTACGCTTTTCCAAGCGTAGGTCCCTGGTGGCCAGGATGCTGCTGTCCTGATGCAGCACCAGAGGCTGAGGAACAAAGACACCAGAGTTAACGTGGGAGCATGTGGGCTTGACATGTAACAGCACACAGCTGCAAGAACAAAAGAGCAGTTCAAAATTAGCCCGCACCCTCTAGACACTGGGGTGTGCTGCCATGCACCCCCAACCCCTGGGAGCTCCACTTGCAGCTGCTCTGCTTCAGGGGCAGGAGATGGTCGTGGTGGTGTCAGGGGTGGAGCACCAACAAGGATGGGGGAAGCAGACAGAGCTGCGACACAGTACCTTGTCTCCGCCCACCAGGAAGAGGTCCACAGCAGCCCCATTGATGCCATGCCGTTCACACAATCCAGACAGGATCTCTTTGATGGAAAACCCGGACTTGACAGCAACCACACAGGATGTCCCGTCTGGGAGGTGGACACAGCAGTGTTTGGCAGCCTTATCTCTCTCGAGTGCTGAGGTCCTACAGGCCTCTGACTGTAGGATAGGAAGACATGTGTCAGTGTCTGGAGGTCAGGGAGTCTCCTGAGGAAGATTCAGATAGCCTAGTCTCATGTGCCCAATAATCTGCCTGTCCCCCATGCCGTTCCACATACACAGAAATTCAGAAGCCACCACAGGGCATCCCCTGACCCCAGAGCTGATGGTGTGGTAGGATGTGAGGCAAAGGCGAGGGAAGGTAATGGCCTCTCTCAACTGTGGTAACTATATGGCTCACAAATGAAGCATGGCTGCTGTCCTGCCAGACGAGATTACCCAGCATACCACTGTGCTGAGTCCACCTCACCTCTGCAGTCTGAGGTTGTGACGATGAGCTGCCTAAGGTCTGCAAGCCGTCCTGACCCTCAGGGCACAGACCTGTGAGACCTGCCTTACAGCCATCTCAGAACTGTTACTGCTTCTCCTGCTGTCTGAAAAGTCTCTTTACTTCAGAAACCTGGCTGGGAGGTGGGGACTGGATGCAGAAATGGCCAAGACTCCTCCTGAATCACTGTGGCTCCTCCCATGGAGTGACTGTAGAAGTGGCAGAGCCAGTTCTCGTCCTAGCTTCCCGGTCACATGGGGAGGAACCTAGGCTGGCCACTGGATGGCGACAAAAACATGGTCCTGCTGGCCCCAGTGCCATAGACCCATAGTTATCTGTGAGCTGTGAGGCACCGGAGGCCCAAATAAGGCCCGCCCAGGCACAGGAGCACCACCCTGCAGACACACAAGGACAGACACTTCATGTTTTCCAACACTAAGCTGGGGTACTGGGCAGCAATGAGCAACTGACCCATGGTGGCCTTGACAGGATATCTGGAGTAATGAAAGGAGAAATAATCACCTATGCTAATGTTAATTGTTGATGGATACTTTCAAATGTCACAGTACTGACAACCAACGTTTCCTAAAATTCTTATCAGGCAATGGTTGACAGTGTAGCAAGTCTTAAATTCTACCCAGTTCCCCTCACAGCAGATTAGCAAGGAGCAGGGCAAGCAGGCTGCCCTGAAGAGACCTGCAGGGCTACGGCTAGCTCTGCAGTAGGAGGGGCCAGCTCCTAGGAGCCCAAAGCAGACACAAACACTGGAATGTTAAAGTCAACAGGAGGTCTGAGCCATCGTTAGAAGACAAAAGCCCCACTTCAAAGCATACTGTGTTCTCTTAGTGGGAGTTCAAAAATATGAACCACACAAAACAAAGGGACTTAAGAAATAATCTCCAAGCTAATTATACTCCTTATGTGCGCAGTACCCTCCCCATCTACTAAACCGTTTCCCTCACTGCCCTAGGGTCCTGGACTGGGAACCCAGGGATGGTATCCAATCCCGGCACTGTTTATGAAACACACGCTGGGTTCTCAATGAGCCAGGCTTCATTTACCAGTTGGTAGGTGTGGCCTGTGACCCCTGGAATGAAGGGAGGTGGCCACTCACCAGGTCTAGGCTCCCCGCAGAAGAGACAGAGCCTTGGGACTCCCGACGGCAGAGTCCTCCATTGGCATGAAGGGCATCTTGAAAGAAGGGAATGACTGGGGTGAGTCAGAAGCCACGGCCTCACATGCCTTCACTCGTAGAACCCCTATCTCACCCCTCAGATGGAAAGACATAATACAGGAAGGACAGAGAGACAGCAAAACATGAGAGGCCCTTCCATGCACCACCCGTTCCACGGGGGTTTAGTCAGACAACTCCCTCACAGCAGAGGTCAAGGTCGGGGCCACCAAGGAGGTCACTGTGGGGGCCCTGTAGGACTTGAGGCATTGCCAGGCACTAGAGAGCTGGGGACAGTGCTGTGCAGCCCAGGCCCGTGTCCCCGGGTGGACTTGTCTTCATTTGAGCCATGATTTGGGTCTGAAGAAGACTCTTCCTGTGACCAGCTGGCTGCTCATTTTACCTGTGATCCGTTGCCCGTCTTCTTCCTCCTCACAAATCCCATGAGAGCCAAAAGTCCATCTCACTAAGGTTTTCTAACCATGATCTAGGCTGGCCTACATATCACGTAAGGACCAAACACTGTTTTATCCCAAGTCAGACTGACACTCAGACTCCTGGATCCGGTGACCTACTCTGAACAAGTAGCTTCTCGAGCATCTATAGACCCTGGATCAGACAAGAGTGTCTGAAGCCCTCTACAGATGACTCTGCAAGTCTTCCAGGTATGAGAGGTCTGCACAGGACACACTCCCCATCCCCAGTGCCCACCCACCAATGCAGTGGCTGATACACATTCATTGGCACAGGTATCAAACCATGCCTGGCCACAGGAATAGCACATTTGTGTTTGTTTCTATTGGCTTGATTCTGGTTTCCAAGCTTTCTGCTGAAGCACCTGTTACTTTCCTAGCAGGAAGAAAAGGAGCCCAGTCAGCCAGACACCCTGCTTTAAGGAGTTTCCAGAAGGTTTTGGAGTAGACCTACTTCATAGGCTGACTCATCCCCAACTCTGCTGCATTCCCAGGATTGGTGACATTTCCTCATCCCTCCAGATAGCTGCGCTGCATCTCTGCCTGCCTACCACGGTCTCTCACATCACCATGGCAGTCCAGCTCCCTCCCACAACAGCATGGTCTGCATCCACATACCATGGGCATGATCACCATGGTCCTTCTTCTTCTGGGATCGCCCCGTGCTCCTGCTCCTTGACCAAGAGAAAAAGGCCCCTTTGCGCTTTTTCTCACTATCCTCTTCCCCAACATCTTCATTCAGGGATCGTCCTGATTTTGATTTTCCACTTAACTGTCACCAAAAAGAAACACCAGTTAAGACACTCAAGGAGCCCCACACAGAGCTCTATGAGTAAGGATTCTGAGGAATAATGTAGATCCTTCAGTGGGTCAAGGGCACAGTCCCCTCTTTCACCACTGAGGTAGCCAGGGTTAGGGGGCCAGGAAAGGGTGTGGGAGTATCTATCCTACATGCCCGACCTCAGCTGGTGAAGGAATGGGTGCACACAGCCTTCCTCCCACCCCCACAAGGGCTGGCCCAGCACCTTTTTCGGTGTGGATACATTGGAGTGGTCAGAGCTGATGCTGTGCTTGGAAGCTGGGCTGCTGGGGACCTGCTGGGAGTCCGGGAGGGTACGCCCCTCCACCTCTGCCAGGACGCATTCTTGGTACAGCTGGGATTTCAGAAATCGAGTATAGCTGTCAAACTTCATCAGGTTGAAAATCTGTGGAGCAGATGCCATGCAGTATAGTTACAGAAGGAATGGTAACTCCTTAGGCCCTAGGTGGTACAGGAGATCTGTACCCATGAGCGAGTGGCATTTTGGAAGGATGTCATTCCTGCTAACCATCCCTTGGGCCCCAGAGCGCTCTGATGTTAGTTAACTCTCCAGGGATCCTTCTGGTCACACTCAGCAGCCTCCCTCTCCTTTGCCACTCTGGGGAGCAAAGTCATAGGGGTTATGCACAGCCTGAAAGGCAGGCAGGCAGACTGTGGCTGCACCCTTAGCAGGTCTTCATTTCCTAAGGACTTGGAAGGCAGCTGTCTCAAGGGTGAGGCCTGGAAGGATCTGCTTAGTTTTCAGCCAATTCCTGCAACCTAGTGGCACAGCAGCTGGCAGGGCTGGGGAGTGTATTCTGGATGGGTCAGATCACATGCTCTTCCAGAATTAAGACACAGACATGGAAACAGGGTTCCATGTGCATCCTGTGGTCCAGCATTCAGGAGTAGGTGAGCTTCACATCGGTGGTAGTGAAGCTCCACAGTGAGACCCTGTCTTAAACACCAATTACTCCTACTGCTAAGCACACAAGCGTACAAGTATATATAGTTCTGGATGTGTGACAGTGATGTGTGCTCATAGAAAGCTTTCTCTGGCCTGGGACAATGCAGTACCATCTGCTCTCAGATGCTGGAAGGGAGGCTGAACTTGCTCAGGGTCAGCCCTGCAATCATGAAAGACCATTGACCTTCTAGTATGTGCTGGGTGGCCAAGCAGTATCTGTCATGTTCTGCAGATCAAGTGTGTCCAATGCACTTAAAAAACCTTTCTCTTGTTTATTCTTATTTATTCATTCATTTACTTATTTAGTGTGTGTGTGTGAGTGTGTGTGTGTATGTGTGTGTGTGCGTGTATATGTGTGTATGTGTGTGAGTGTATGTATGTGTATGTGTGTGTGAGTGTGTGTATGTTTGTGTGTATGTGTGTGTGAGTGTGTGTATGTGTGTGTGTATGTGTGTATGTGTGTGTGAGTGTGTGTATATGTGTATGTGTGTGTATGTGTGTGTGTATGTGTGTGAGTGTGTATGTGTGTATGTATATATGTGTGTGTTTGTGTATATGTGAGTGTGTATATGTGTATGTGTGTATGTGTGTATATGTATGTGTGTGCATGTGTGTGCATGCGTGTATGTATGTGTGTGTGCATGTGTGTGTATTGTGTGTATGTGTATATGTGAGTGTGTGTGAGTATGTGTATGTGTGTGTATGTATGTGTGTGCATGTGTGTATATGTGTGTTGTGTATGTGTGTGTATGTGTGTGAGTGTGTGTGTGTGTGTTACACACCTGCCATAGTCCATGTATAGAGGTCAGAGTACAACTTACAGAAGTTGATTCTCTCCTTCCACTATGTGAGTCCCAGTGATCAAATTCAGGTTGCCAGGTTTGGCAGCAAGAGCCTTTACTTGCTGGGCCATCTCACCAGCCCCAGTGACTTTTGAAAAGTAATATTGCCCCTTATTGGTTGACATGGTGCTATCTGTGGCATAGGCTCTTTGTTCCTCAGCTCTGCGGAATCCTTTTGAGACTAGAGACTAGACTGGTTCGTCACCATGCCCACATTACCAGCAGCCCCCTCCCCAGGAGAACGTGTGGTGCCCTGAGTGAGTCTGCACCCCAAGCCCTGGCTGGAAGTCCCACGGAAGGAAGACTGTCTGCAACGTCACCTGGAGCTGCTGTTCCTTGAACATGTCGGGGTGGGGTGCATTGAGAATATCGTCTGCCAGCTGGGCCTGGCTGTCAATGTTGACAGGAGTGGTGGCTTTGCTGCACAGGAATTTACTGAAAATCTCCCGGGCCCTGTAAGAGAGCTGACAGGTAGAAAAGTCTGAGCAGATCTTTGGACACACAATTCCTGAGGCTGACTCCGCTTCGGGGCTGGAGAGCTGAGTCATGGCCCTGTCCATAGTCTGGCTTATGCAGGTAAATATGGAAGAATGAGGCCGGAAGAGACTCTTGACCCGGCTCCCCCAAGTGTGCACCACAGGGAGGGCAGGAGCGCGCAGTGCTCTGAGCACAAGAGCAGGTCGAGGCCCCTGTGAGGACAGCTGTCGCACTGAGGGAAATGCCATAGACATGCCCAGGGTAGTCCTGGGATGGCTGGAGAGGAACTGTCAAGCCACAGCTAGAGGGTGCAGTTTGCCAGTGCTTCTTTCTCCAAGTCCCTCAAACACTGTTCCTTCCTCCCCATCCCAAAATCAAGTGCCACCTCTGCCAGGCTCTGTGGCAAGACATTTATGCAGGCTATGTTTAGGCAGAATTAAATGTCACACACTTAAGTTTTCATTCCGAAGCAGAAATGTCACTTTTTTTTGAAAAGACATGTAAGAAACATCCCATCAACTACTCAAGCAGCACTTGATGTAACCGTATGCCCATGTGCCACCTGACCCTCACACAGCCCCACCCCTGCTCTGAAGAGCAATTTACCTCTTTTTTGTCATGTGCAGGGACATGACTGAAACATTCACAGGCCTGCCAGAATAAAATGTTCTCTTCACTGAATTCCTTCCGTAGAAAATCCTGAGGGAACACAGGGAGGAGAGCAGTTGTCATTCCACAATCCCTGCATGCAGCTGAGCCCCTCGTCCTTTCCCTGGCCCCCTTTGTCCCCCCTTGTCTACAACATGGCAGAGTAGGTGCTTCTTGAGAGGCCTGGAGAGCAGAGAGGCTGTGCAGCACATTTGAGCGGGCCATCTGCCTCACAGCTCTGTTCTCAAGCGCTGGTCATCTTGGTTTTTTTTTTTTTTTAAAGAAACACATTTTTAGTTTCTAGTTAGCATATAAAATGACATCATACCACGTTGGCACTGTTATCATGGGCTGCTCATAACCATCCCATCACTCTCTGTGGCCCCACCCCCACTCCTGTATCCTTAAGAGCTGTATTTGTCAGCATGCATTTCCAAGAATTTTGAGGAAGCTCTAGGTAGGATGATGTCATACAATTGTAATCCTAGTACTCAGAAGGATGAGGCAGGGGAATTATGAGTTCCAAACCAGCATGAGTAACACAGTGAAATCCAGTCTCAAAACAAACAAAAAAACAAACACAGAAAGCCAAGAATCTGATGTCCTTGCTGCAGAGACATCGAGAGAGTGAGAGGAAAGGGGCCCTCAGGGACTCCCAGGGCAGGAGGCAGGCCAGGAAGGGAAAACTGAATGGATGGCCTCTACAAATGCACTCTACCCTGAGCCTTGAGCTTGGAGCAAGCGCTGGGATGACCACACCCATAACAAGGTGATGTACAGTCTCTGAGGTCTGAGATGACCCAATGACCTCAGCATCCTAGGCAAAGTGCCAGCAGCCCGCAGCAGTCCCCCTGACTCACGGAGAAGTAGCGGACGCCGACAGGATCCTGCAGCAGACGCTCAAATGACACTGCCCAGCTTGCAATTCTCCTCTCTCTTAGGCGCCAGCAGCTCTGCACACTGGGGAGGCTGGCATTGCTGCTCAGGCTGTTGTTGCTGATGCAGTCCTTCAGGTCAGCTCCCGTCAACTCTGCAGATCAACACAGGATACCTGCACCTCTTACCTTCTTGGCAGGGAGGCCACAGGGACCGATACCCAGCTCTACTTTCCATGCCCGTTCAGTCAGCGAGAGGTGTTTATAAGTGAACCACAAATCGAAAAGACCCTGAGTGAAGTCTGAGGAGGGGCTGCAATTGGCCCCATTGTCCTGGTGCTGTCCATTGTGATTTGGAATCCATGGGTCATTGCTTGTGCACTTTTCTGTGAGCAGGTCACTTTTCAGTGACAACATTAAGCCACACCATCTGAATTGGATATTTAACCATGTGTCGTCTGGCAGCTCATTCACTGGTGACCCCAATATGGGAAAATGTTACAGTAAAGAGAAGGAGGTGTGTCTGTCTAGGAAGATCCCACCTGTCATCCTTGTCCACTTAATGAAGCAGCTCAGGGATGAGAGGAGGCCACCACGGGCCAGTGTAAGTGGCACTCTAGAGTTGGTACACGCATTGCTCTGGTCAGCAGGCCCCATGGAGCTTCCCTAGATGAGGATGACCCTGGTCACAGTCAAGGCCATCCCACTGTAGCGTTCTACTGGGCTATGCCGTCAGGGGCTCAGGTAGCAGAGCTGACTAAGGTGATTTTCCACGAGGCATCATTTAGGAAGCATTGCTATATCATGAACTCACACTGGACTCCATCATCTGCTCTGAGCACTCGGGACAGGCTAATCAGGATGGTCTGCCCTGTGGTCAGGCCCCAGGATAATTCCTGGGGACAAGTGAGCAGGCTCTAGCTCGAGGCCAGCCACTCAAGTGCCCTTCCTAGCAGGGAGGGGAAGAGAGGAAGGCAGGGGACTGGAAGCGGCATGGACACTTAAACTTTCCGCTCACACCCGGAATGGCATGCAGAGGGCATGTAAGCCAGACTATAGAGGGCCTCAGAGGAGGCTCAGCATGGACACTACAAGTCTAGAGGAAAGTAACCCTGAGGGCTCGGAGTCTGGCCAAGGGTGTGACTATAGCCTCCTAGTACACCTCCTTCAGATCAACTTGGTACCCAGATTCAGTACTGGGCAGGAGCACTCAAAGCCAGCCGGTATTTAGGTTTGAGGAGACAGGGAAAGCCATGTGCTGACACACTACAGGTATCTGTGTCAGAAGAAATGATACTGTGAGATCAGAACTTGGACAATTCTAATTTTTCTTTAACCCCCACCTACACCCATACATACTGTCTATGCATCAAAAACTGTTCTAAGAACTAGAGGGAGGGGCTTGGGCCGGGATACACCACAGGAGCTCTGACCTGTTCTTCTGGAACACTCTTTTGCAGGGTGGCATGGTCAGAGCAGCTGACACTGCTGGGAACTGAGACTGTGCAGGGCCACCACCTCACTAGTTCACTCAGCCACTGCAAACACATGATGTGAGGCCCTCACACACTCTGTGAGGCTGGGGTTCCGCATGGCTGCTCTCTCAAGTTGATCTGTGTCCAGTGACCAGAGCAGAGACTGCTTTTCTCACTTGCACATTTAAGTCCAAAATAGGTCCCACAGGTTTCCCACTGTACAAGCTGAGTGGGACTGTCTAAGCAGAAAACTAAACAGAAAGCACAGAAAAAGCAGGATGGCTCCACCTAGTCCCACCGCATACCTGGTCCAACCTCACTGTATACCGCTCCAATCCTCACTATATGCCATGCCCATTCCCACTGTCACAGCACCACACAGGCAGGAAGATGTCGTGGGACAAAACTGGTCAGAGGAGCAGAAGGTAAAGTCCAGGAGCAGATGGGGACAGATGCAGTGGAGGTGGGGACTGAACTACATCTGGAAGAAAATCAGGCTGGGCTCTGGCTTCCCAGAGCACATCAAGGCTGACCTCATAGGTCCCAGGGATTAGGATGGGAAATGAAATTGGAGAAAAACTGGGAAATCTGAGTGTGGAACCAAGACACCATGTGGATGGATGAGCCAGAAGAAGGCAGAAGGACGCATGACAGGTGCCAGGCTTCTAAGCACATGGCATGGCTCCTCCTCTTCCGCAACCCACTGAAGGCTGGCTAGTTCAAGTGCCATACCACTCGGCCTCACCTTAGGCGGCTATAATCATGGACTCTGTACAGGCCAGGGGACAGCCCAGGCAGATATGAAGACTTGTGCATCAGAGAAGGTATTGAGCACCTCCAAGTACATGGGGTATCAGAGATGGAGTGGCCTAGGCCATCTCAGAGGCAGAACCAATGCTGACACTCACTGTACATAGGGCACTGGGCCTCATGCAGGGTCCATCTACAATCCATGCTCCCTCTGAGCTCTGCTTCAAGAGCACATACTATCTTTTTGTTTTTAAATAAGACTGATGAAGGTTAGTGGGGGTCAGGCTCTGCTGTGCCCCTGGGCACCATCCCAGGATGGCCAGGGGTAAGGATAGAACCAACACTCTGCTCAGTGTGGGCTTTTGGTGACCAGGCTCCCATGGAAAGTGAGGGTGCTGATGTTGTGGACTACATCCTCTGGTGATGAGGTCACCCTCATCAAATGAAGCACTAAGCCCAGCAGAGTGAACAGAGCAACTTTACCCCTCCCACTTCTCCCCCTGAGCAATGATGTCTGAACTAAGAATTGAAGAAGGAGCAGAAGTTAACTCAGGGGACGTGCCAAGACCCTGTGGTAGAAGGAATGCAGCACACAAGTGTGACTCAATGAGCAGCAGAGCGCCGGCAGGTCACGTGGGCACCTTGGCAACGGGGCCTTCACCTTAGACAAGAGACTGGTAAGGCCACTTGTGCTCCTCACAATGGAGGTAGCCTGGAGGGCAGGAGAGCGGAGGAGGGAAGGCAGGACTAAGCCACCTACTGCCCATAGACCATGTGACTCTGCAAGGGTGATGAAACTTGTGCTTCTGAGTTACAAGGTGTTTGCAATTTCAGACAAGCTCAGAATGAGAAATACCCACTTCCTCTGTGGCCACTGTACCCAAGTGCTGGAGGAAAGGTGGCCCAGCCCTCCATGCAGGCCTGCAGACCTCTCAATCTGCTCATCTGCAGCCTATATCTACCTGCCCTCTCAGCAAGATCTTCCTCACTCCCTCAAACAACTGGCTTTCTGTGTGCGCACCTTAACGACAAGCCCAGTGCGGGGGAGGGTGTGTGTGTGTGTGTGTGTGTCACTGGTCCCTAGTGCTACAGCAGGAAGTGTTGTTTGTAATGGGAGTGAACCTGTTCAGACTGAGTAAGTTAAAGATGACCAGAAGGCTCACAAGTCAACACTGACACTGAATCGTAGCAAATGACTGCTCTGATGAACTCCACTATGTCCCTGAGTGTCCCACAGTGTACCATCAGCCAGGGTCTCAGGCA
Source organism: Rattus norvegicus (assembly GCF_021556685.1). NCBI lineage: Eukaryota > Metazoa > Chordata > Mammalia > Rodentia > Muridae > Rattus > Rattus norvegicus. The sequence goes on from NC_141547.1 coordinate 80,197,382, forward strand.
CAGACACTGGGCACAGAGGAGGGTGGTATGGCACCTAAGCAGGAACATCTCAAGTGGCAATGACAACAGCGGAGAGGTGACACCCCAGGAGAGAAGATCCAGGCCCCATGCCCTGTCAGCTGGACTAGAGACCCACTCAGGAGAGATGCATGGTCAGCGAGAGGACTGTTTCCACGTCTGTAACAAACCACTTCGCCTAGGGCAAGAGGAAGTGTCAGATGCTCTAAAAATGCCTCCCTGGGGCCGTGGGACCATGGACTTGGCCTAGAGTCCAGCACAGCACAGGGACTTAGACAAAGACAATACAAATGCTGACTATGCACACTATGGCTAGGTGTCACTTACAGAGAGAGAGAGAGAGAGAGAGAGAGAGAGAGAGAGAGAGAGAGAGAGAGAGAAGCAGTTCCTGAATCCACAAGAATGACACACAGACATCTTTTGAACAGAGCTCCTCGGAGAGGTTTTGATCTGTCTGGAGTGTAAGAGGGTAAAGGTAGAGCCCCCTTAGAGGCTTGGCACGAGTTGCTCCTGTAAGTTAAATCTTAGTGCTTCTAGCAGGCTACACACACAGGAAGTTCTGTTCCTTTTGTCATCCATTTCTTTGTTCTCTATGTGACTAGCAATGCTGGGACCAACACCACGGTCCAGCATTGCTAGTCGCATAGAGAACAAAGTACCTCAGGGTAAGCTGATGTGGAACAGCAACATTTAAGGTTGCCATAAAATTCCTTGCAAACACCTCTACTGCCACCCCAAGTTCAAGGCCAGGTCAGGAGGTTGACACACGTCAAGTCTGAGACTTGCTGGCCTGCTGGGAGCTGTCCACTTGGTTCTCTACTGTTAATCATGTGAGTGAAACACAGGCTTAGCTGAAGAAGACAGGGCATGGTGGTACCTGCTCACCGACATGGTGGCTTTAGTGAATGTGTTCTAGGTGTCAGTTTTACTGTGGGTTTTCTTCTCTCAGTCAAATGCGGTCCTGGTGAGAACGTGTCTCAAGTCTGTGGCAGATTTGCCGAGAACTGGAACAGCTGCCAGCACAGCTGCTGAGACTGCTTAGAGATGTGGGCTGTAGGTTACACATTTCAGTAATTCCTTAAAACTGACAGCGTGCAGTTACTTCTCTGGTACACAGCCTTAGCCCACTCTCATCTCATCTCACCCAAACCATAGCCCTACAACTAAGTATTCCAAATGCTCGAGTCTCAACTCTAAGCCACGTGGCAGCCCATCCCAGCATAACACCCCCCCCCAACACACACACAGCAAACACACCTGAGGGCTGCACAAGTCAGCTGGCTCTGGCATTCAAGACAAGCTGACAGACAGGTGTGGGACTTTACCTGGGTAGAGCTGATAAGAGCCACTGTGGTGCTGCCATCTAACCAAATACTTCCAACCATTCACCGTAAACCACCCTTCTGAGTCCATACCAGGCTCAGCCTGGGTGGCCTGGGATAGAGGCTTGGGTCACTGGTGGTGAGGACATGGCTCCTTAGTTTAGCCTCAGGGGTAGATGAATTATTGCAGATCCTCAGGGACCCTCACAAAGGCAGTCCTCGGCCTTCTGCAGTGGCTACTGGAAAGGCCCTACTTCCTCACAAAGCCTCAGAGTCATGCATAATGCACAGCCGAGTGCCTGCTGCAGAGGCCTGAATTATTCACATGGCAGAGACACTGTTCTCCCAGTGTTGGGGAGGAGCCACTCTGCAGCTCATTAAATAGCAGGGGGAAGGGGGAGACACAGACAGACTGGATGACACACAGGACAGGGATGTAGAGCTCCTTGTAATAGTTACAGGATGCTGCCTTATTTCCACATCACCTTGAAAATCTTAAGTCCCAAATGTGAGATCTACATTCTCAGTGAGGAGTGACCTAAAGCTATGGAGTTTCGAGGACTGCACTTAAGAAACGATCAGTGTGCACTTGTCCAGTTCCAAAGCAAAATCTGTGGCACCAGGCAGTACACTTCTGAGAAGTGGAGGGGCTGGGAGCCCACCAGAGCTAGGCCTGCCAGCTTTGGGAAAAAATAAAGCTGCTGCCCTTTCACATAAAACAGGGGGCACGCAGAGCGGGAAAGAGGCAGAGCTGGTGAGACTTTGTGAGTTCTCCATGGTTTCTGGAGTGGGAACTTCACCCGGGCAGCACAGGGCCATTTCAGCTTTCTGGCCAGTTCCCAGCCATTCCAATTTGGTCTCCAAGACATATAAGGGAAGGGACTTGAAGCTGAATGACCACATTCCAATGACTGGTGATTTTGGGCGGACACTCCTCTATAAACACTTAGGATTCTCTGTCAGTTCTGGTTAAAAAAAAAAAAGCCATCAAAGCAATACTGTCCTCTAGTACAAACCTGTGAAGGTGCCAGCCTCTGCTGTGCCTCCCTTCCTTCAGCACACTTCTTTACTGTCGGTGTCTAAAGCAGGGGAGACACCCTTACTGCCCATGAGGTGTCCCATCCCGGAGAGAGCTCATTGTACACATGCAAACACTCCCCAATCCCAAGGGGAAAGTCTGAAAATTGAAATACTGGTCCCAAAGATTTTGTATAAGGGACCCTCGGCCTCCCACACTCAGGCAAACTCACACTGCACTGAGACTGCCCCTCAGGCTGTACTGGCTTTTCATTGGTCAGTGGCTCCCTCTCAGTTGTCCAGTACCTTCTTCTCCACTCAGTCCTCCCTCAGGTGCTCTTCACATCCCGCTGAGTCCTCCCATGCACTGAGCCCTGATGGGACGCAGACACAGGCCTACTGTGTGCTCTTTCTGCTCACCCCAGAAGTTGGTCTTTGCTTCAAGATCCTGGTTCCATGTACTGAGAACTATCTAGACACCAAAAACTCCCAAGGCTTCTCTGTCCTGGGTTCCCACAGAGAACAGCTTGGAAGTTCGTATACACGTCCCCATACCTACTGTCTACGGATGGTCATGAGTCTCAGTGACATCCTCAACAATAACTGACACCCCAAGTGCACTCTGGTACCCTTTGGGATCTGTCACTTGCTCTCCAGTGGTAGACAGTCTCCCTTTTACTTCTGATGCCTCCACATATTCCCTCAACAAAAAGCCTCTAAGCTCTCTAGAGTTCTTTTGCAGATGACATTAACAGCAGCCTTGCTGAGCTGTGAACATGCTCCCTTTATTCCCACAATGGGCCTCATAAATGTCAGGCACAAGGTCATCAATGTGCCCAATTCTGGCCCAGGAAGAAGCCAAGCAGACAGCCCAACATGACCTTTTTGGATCTAGGTGACCTGATGATCCCTTACATCTAGGTCTTGGCTTTCTTATGGGGAGAAGCTAACACTTGCAGGGTTGGGGCCCAAGAACAAAGTACAGGTCCCAAGCAACATGGCCAAGTACTAGAATTGTACCAGAAGCTATGACACCATCAAGAACGGCCTTCAAACTACCTGGAGGGCCAGGCAAATATGGAAGTCCTGTGTGGAATGCTGATGTGAGGAAGACAGCACTGGGCTCACCCCATTTCCTCTGTCACAATCTGTGTATCTGAGTTTTGCCACCTTACTCCAAGAGCTGCAGACAGAGCAATTCATTCTCATTGCCAGCCAGGCGACACTTCATATTAAGCAGTAAGGAGTGCTCAGGACCGGACTAGGCAGCACAGTATAAACCGGAGGGCAGCCATCTGGCTCTGTACCTGAGAAAACCACAGCCAGCAGTGACAGATCCTGATGATCATCAGGATGAATGCTGTAAGCCCCACAGAACAGATTCCCTACATTCTTGGTCTGCTTCAAGGGGTCCGTTGTAAGGGGGAAGTTGCTGAGGTCCTAGGACGGTGGTGGGTACGGCTAGGTAGGCACCACAAACGTCGGGGTTTCTCGTGCCCTTTCCTCCCTCTTCCTCCTGCACATCAGTCAGTCAGGCTTCACAGGCTCACAGGGAGTAACAAGGCCACACAGTCCTTTGGGACTCCAGCAGCGGACTGCTGTGGATAAATTGTACGTAGTATACTTCAAGGTCTCCAGGGGACCAAATGGGAGAAACCCAAATGCTGTCCTGAAGCTGAGACCAGACCCATCTGAGCTCAGCAGAACTAACCCAGCATGTGAAATGACACTGTGCTTCTGGAGAAGAAATGCCACGCAGATGGGCAAATGCCAAGAGCCTTCAGGGCCGGAAGAGTGGGTGAAGCAGGAGCTGCCAAGGGTCAGTGTGGGAAGTGGTGGGAGCTTCACTTGTCACACTGTATTTTCACGATTCAGCTGAGGAGCCATCAGCTGCCACCATGAGGATCCCTGGACTACAAGAGGCCCAGAGCATGCCAGGAAGGGGGTGCCACCTCTTTCAAGCCTTGTTCAGATTCACACGCTGGCTGGAAACAAAAGGAACCACGTGATTCTTTAACTAGATGATTGCTTCTCATCATAAAATTACTTCATTTTGACAAATCAAACATGATATCATGAAAGCATTCTCCTTTTATGTTCATATCAATGGCCACACATGAAACGTCCACCTGGCAACAGGACCTGGCTGGAGGAGACAGACACACTGCCAGGTGTGTAAGCCCAAGGACCCAAAGGCTGGGCTCAGGGAGAAGGCTGGAGAGTGGGCTGATCCTTCCCCAAGTCAATATGCAGCCCCTGCCAACAAAGCCAAGCCTGTGCTTACTCTGGCTGTTGTGCAGGACACGGATGAGGACAGGGTGCTTACTAGACAGGACATGAAGTCACAAAGGATACATAGGACAGACTCCAGTAGCAAGGTCCACTTTCAGTGGCCAGCCCCGTAAAATGAAAATGTAACATGAGGTCAAGGTACAGACCCACTTCCCACATTTATGCACATGGTGACATTTTCAGCTGGCAACTACACAGCTTGATTTTCTGTGACGGTTACACTTCACATAATTTTAATAATAAAAGGAATGTTCAATGCAAAACTAAACACGATGTACTATTTACCTTTTATTTGACTATCAATGATAAATCTAGGAACAAAAGTAGGGCTTGACTGGGCTCTGATGGCTCCCCAGTAAGACACACACACACACACACACACACACACACACACACACACACACACACACGATGGCTATTCCCTCTCCTCCTGGGGTCCCATGTGAGGCTCTACAAATCTGCAGCCTCTTGGCTGGAGGCCCCAGGTGGGATGCCAGCATTTCCCTCAACCTTCTTCCTAAAACTGAATGTAAGGATGAAAAGAGAGAATAGTGGTGTGGGGTGAGGGGAGTGGGTGGTGGGGTGAGGGCAGGAGGTGCTCATTAAGCATTTACAGGCCTCCCTGTTCTAGCTGCTCCTTTCAGGCTACTTCCCCTTACCAGCAGGCAGACCTAGCATGGGCTCTGGAGCTACACACCCACATGGGAATTGGTGCTCCTTCTAGAGAGCCAGGCCTCACCTTCTACATAAACGTCAACCAGGGTGCTCTGCCAAGTGTAATAATGGTGCTAACTACATAGGACAGGGCAAGCCCCACTCCTCTCTGGAGAGCCACTTAACCTCTCTATTAAACTCTATAGTAAGTATATACTACCCTCACAGGAAAGCTGTGACAGGTCAGGCACACAGCAGGCACCGAACGTCGCCAACTAATAACTGGGTCATGCTAGCCTTCAGTATCACGTGAAAGGAGAGTAACTCTAGCCGTGTATCTGCTTTGCTAAGTCATGACTCATAGAACATTTTCCCCTTAAAATTTTAAATATAAATCTAGAACCTTCGTTGGTCAGTGTCTAAGATCATGTTCTCATCTTCTCCCTGCAGGTAAGGCACCTCCCTTAAGGAAGGCCCTGCCTCTCTCTGGGGGACTCCATCTGTTTTGCAGGTCAGGGCTGGGTAGGTGCTAGGCTTTGTTTGGTCTGTAAGTAGAGGGCGCAGCTGTACCTGGTTGCATATATAACTTCCTCCTTTCCCTGTCTTTTCAGTCTTGGCTAAACCTATCACCTAAAGTTGCTGGAATATGGACATGCTTGCAGTATGCCTAGTCTAAACAGAAATGCTTCTGATTGTTGAGTATAATTTTAAGACCACCTGAGCCAGTGCTTGACCCTATCAGCTGCCTCCCTGGCCTCCATGGAGGGAGTCACTTGCTGTGACAGACCTGCTCATGTGCCTGCAGTCGTCTGCCCTAAAAACAAAGCTCTGAAAACACCGACCTGATCTGCACCCAAGTGCACCTGAGCCCTTTAAGTGTTGTGAAGAAAGCAAATGCTCAAAACCCTGCCCGGCGCCATGCAGAGAAGAGCACTCCAGGGCATCCAGGATGTGAATGTGAACCATACAACAGTAATAGTTTTCCCTGCATGGTCTTAGGGAGGGCCAAGCAGAACAGGACAAGTGCTACTTAAAGAGGAGATGGTCACTAGGACTATGATAGACTCTGTCTTTTTAGTACTGAAAACCAAGTGCAGAAGGCGTCCTGCACTGTCCGTCCTCCTCAAATGCTATCATGCCTTCTTTCCTCTCGTCATCTACAGAAAACAAGCATGAGTGTAATTCAGATGTAAGCTCTGACACTGTAAAGGAGAACTGTCCCCATAGCTCCAGTATTTGAACACCTCGTCCCCAGTGGTGTCACTGTCTGGGGAGGGTGTAGAACATTTGGGAGGTAGAACCTTGCTGCAGGAAGAACCCCACTGGGGCAGTTGGGAGTGTTCTGAGTCTTGCCTCACTTCCTGTTCGCTTGTGTGAGCTCCCAGCTTCTTGTCCCTGCTGCCATGCCAGCCGCTGCGGCCACGCTTGCCCACCAGAAAGGACGCATCCGTTGGCAACTGCAAGCTATCAGAAGCTTTTTTATAAGCTTCCTCAGTCATGGCACTTTATCCCAACAATGGAGAAGTTGCCAGTGCGTAAGATTATCATAATTTATTATTTCAATCCAAGAATCATTTCCGGAATCTATTTTTTTCAATTTTCTACTAATCAACTAACAACAGCAACATAAGCCAACCAAATGAGAAAACACAAGGCAGGCAACAAGCATCTGCTTGTTTACTTCTGGCAGTGTCTGGAAAGGAATGCAGAGCCTTACGTCTGTTTATCAGGTGCTCTACCGACATTCCTGTCTATGCAGAAGTCTGCACTGAGGATTAAAAACAAAAACAAAACCAAACGGCCACATACAAACCCTAGTAGCTATGATAAACACAACAGGAGGCTCTGAAAGGGGGTTCCTTACACGCTGCGTGGTAGTGAACACACTGCAAACTAGAGTACCATACACCCCTGGCTGGCTCTTCAGGGCAAGTTACACACAGATGTCCATGCGGAGACCTGTACAAGCGTGTACCTCTGCGGCAGCTGAAGTCTCAGCCATCTTAGAAGCTATCAACAGGGCAACAGTGGCCAGAGTGAATGGTAACTGCCTACAAGGTATCAAAGTTCATGTTCACGACAGGAGCCAGGCACCAGAGAGCACACACGGCAGCATTAGTTCAAGTAGGTACAGCAGCCAATCCAGCATCAGTGGTGAACTGTGTGAAATAATTGGTTTATGCTTATTCCTATCTTACAAATGAATAAGGCTCAGACTATGGTTTATTTGGCTTTGGTAGTTACTAGGGTCACCCCTAATGTACTTTTCTTCAGCTGGTCTGGCTACTTCCCCAGCTGTGGACCCCAAATACTCGCTGTTCAAATCTTTCTGGGTTACTTCTGCTCCAGCAATCTGGTGTACTGGGGTGTCATTGCATTTGGGCACGTGCTGCTGGTTCATCATGACTAACCTGTTCTCCTCACCTTCTCCTCCGAGGTCCTTCTCTCTCCCTTCTTTCCCCTTCCCCTCATGGTCACTACCTGTGACCCTCAGCCAGGTAACTGAAAACTTGAGCACCTCTATTCCCTCCAGTAATCAGTAATCAGCTGCAGCCGTTTTTTATTTAACTAATAGTTTTAAATTAGGGAGCACGGTCTGCACAACAAAAGCTGGTGTATGTGAGACTTCTCACTCGTCTTGGGGCAATCAGATCTTGGAGTACAGAATTTACCATTTGAATATATAACAGCACCAGACCACCCCCCAACAGAACTGGTTCCTCTCCGGCCCCCGGTGATGTTCTCTCTCTTGCTGGTATGTATACTTTGCAGTGTCTAAGTTACTTTTCAATAAAAAGTTTTCATTACTTGAAAAAGTTGTGACCAACACTTACCTCATGTGTCTGAAGCAAATGCACCTTCTAGAAATGCTCCCACGACACAGCACAAGACAACTTCCAAGAAGGTGAGTACTCTGGGCCTCTGCTGTTGGCTGTCCTTAGATGCTGCTTACATGTTCAAGTTTGGCAATTCAAATGGACCAAAACAAATGGGGAGTTGCATCCATGAGAAAAGAGGCTTATGCTGGGCACATGTGGCCAGGTGGAGTGGAGGCAGTGAACCAGGGCCTGTGCGTGTGCTTTCATTTTCAACAATGACATAGCAGGGACGAGACATCAGTCCAGAGTGAAAGTGGCGGGAACAACGTGTCCTGGGAACCAGGCAGAGGCTCAAGAGATGACGCCCCCAAGAACAGCCCTCCTCCCCCGCACGCCTCCAGTGTGTTATAAAGATCACTGGCATCAATCACTAAAGTCCCATTAAAGTCAACTCACTTGAAAGGATGCCTTTTAAAGGCAGGAAAGCCTTCATTAGGTCATGAGTCTAGGTTTTGTTTTAAAACATTTACATAAAAGCCATCCTTCTCACAGGATGTGGTAAATTGTCCCAGAAATATGCTGTCTCTAAGTGGCCTTTGCAGGCTGCCCCAATCCCTTTTGTGTATGGCTCACCAAAAAGCCCATGTTACTCAACCAGTATGTTCCACCTCTGTCTCAAACCATGGCAGGGTAAGTCACTGGATATGGAGTAAGCGTGATACAGTGCTACCTAGCTGACTTTGATCATGGTCAGAGCTGGTGAGGTAGTCAGGAGTGCCTTTGCCCTGTCTACATGCCTGCCCTGCACCCTGGGAACAGACATCTCTAAGCAAGTGGTGCTGACTCTCCACCAGCCTGTAGCATGGTGAGAATGGTCTTCCTCACCAGCCTTGAGATCTTGCAGGTTCTTGCCCTCCATGTCTGGATCCCAAATGCAGAGGGACAACAAAGAGTCCAAATTACCGCTGCCAGGCTGAGGTGAGGGCTGGATACACTGTGTGGTTAAGCACTGCTGCACATCCTTACCTAAGGATACCCTTGGCTATCATACCACACAATGCTAACAGTCTCAGAGTCCTCCAAGGAAGTGAGGCCAACTCTTCTACAGTATACAGAACACTTTCAGGATTCCCACACTGCTCCCTGGAGAGCTGGGTAGGACACCAAGATCCACCAGAGGGCAGCTAGGGCAGTGATAACTCAGAAGACAGATTCTGCAGTGGGTCAGGGCCATACTACCACTTCATCATGATGCGCTGACTTTTCATGGCTGAATGCTTTGTAGATGCAGAGAAAGTAACGGGATGTCTAGGAAGGCAGGACTTGCTGGATTCCAGGATGAGGTACCAGCTCTGAATGAAGAGGAACTGGTTACCTCCCATGCCTGGAATGTTTGGGATACAGGATACTCCAGGCATACTGGGGGTGAGACCTGGCACGTCATGATTATAAGGCAGTGTTCATGCTGTGGGACGGGCAGCCATGGAGTACTTTATATTGAGTTCAAAATTTATTCTGAACTTTCCACATCATGGTCCAACACTAGAAAGTGAAAGCATTGTGATCACAATGTTGGTTGTGATGGGCTGGCTGTGACTGGATCCCTACTGCCACTTGTCACTAGGAAATTACACTAAATGTGTATAGCAATGACCCTTGAAAGCTGGACCACTGTCACCCTAAGACTGTCATTCCCGATAGGAAAGCCATCAAGAACATACATGCTTAGGTCACCCTATTTGCCAGAAGGCATATTGGGAACTACAGCAGAGGAGGGTCCCCACAGGTGACACTTCATTGAGCTGGAGACAGATTCGAACTAGAGAAAGCCAAGGGGCTGGAGCGTGCAGTCCAGACACAATTGGTGGGAGGAAGCTGGGGACACCAGGAACATCTCACTATTTATTCTAAGCAGCACATGGTCAAGATGAAGCCTAAGAGGTTGCATGGGATGGTTTGGAGCTACAGGATGAAGGCTGCCAGCCCTTGCATAAGTCTGGGGAAGTTCCAGATCCAACCAGTTCTTGCAAGAATCCCTGGAGGGACTCCATCAAGCCATGAACATAAAGACTCTTTCAGGAGGGGTATCCTTCATATGCCAAGGCTGGAAAACACCTCAGTCAACTGACACAGAAACTGGTACTGCAGAACACCCAGGAAACTAACTCTGGGACGACTGCATTCCTGCCTCACCACATCTCTGAGCAACATTCCCAGGAAGTGCCGGACTGATCTGGAGTCAGTCCCCTTGCTCCGCTGTCACAGAATGCTGCTCTTTGTTGTCCCTACTTCTGCCTCTCATGTGTGGAAAGATCCTCTCAGGTGTGGGCTTAAGACGTTTATGTCTTTGTCCTGTTAAGCAGTTCTCCAGCCAAAGGATCTATAGAGCTAAGGGGGGTGGCAGGGAGGAGAGCACCCCAACACAGCACACAGAAGAGCACAAGCCACGGGCATGCATAGCAAAGGCTTTGCAAGTGAGCACACTATGTCAGCTCCCCCAAGACAGGAGCTGGGACAGGAACTGGAAGCCCTGGGCATCGTGTCTTTGACTCTACCGTCCTGAGTCTCACAGCCGGGCTGGAGTCTTGTTCTCTAAGAGTCTAACGAACACATTCCCTTGCTTAGGGAGGGTGCATAGCCACCACAGGTGAGCCTCTGAAGACAAGAGGGGAACTAAGGGGAACCAAGGGGACCCCATGCCCACTCCAATGTACTAGAGACAAGTTCTGAAGCCAATACACCCACAGTTCCACATGGAGAGAGAGGAGGGAGCTGGGAGGGAGGGAGGGGAGGAAGGAGTCACTGGCTTTATTACTTTTGAACTTTGCTTGAAAAAAAAATTCACAACATAGTTACTAATAAAAACTCCTTCCAAATGTCTTGTAAAACCAGAAAGAAATGAGTGTGTTGGGAGGCATCTTGGCAGAAACGAGGTCTGTCTGCTTCCCCAACAGTCTACAGTCTGACTGGCATTTGAGTTTTAAATCCAAAAAAGCCATAAAAAATGTGAACTACTGAGCCAAATAAAAGGCTCTGGTTCACACACCTGCTCTCACCCCACATGCTACAAAGTAGCATTCCCGTCCCGCTAGTTCCTGAGCAGCTCCGAAGAGCACTAGAGGAGGCTGTAGCACCACAGACCGCAGTCCTGCTGCACTGTACCTGAGGCACCACGGAGCTTCTCGATCCCTCATCTGCAGTCTCACAGAGCATGGATTCACCTGCCAAGTGCCTTCACGACTGCAAGGCTCCGAATGCTGAAAGGGAATGTGGCCTAACTCCAAATTCTACTGGTAACAGCGGCCCTTCACCACGGAACAGCATCACTCATGTCAGTCCATCACACCAGTGACATGGATTGGGGCAGCCACTTCTGTAGGACAGAAGACGCTGGCAGGCTGGACCAACGGGAAGATGGCTTCCCTGAGTGCAGCCCTGGACCTTCATCCCACGGCTTAGGGTGAGGCTGATCAGTTAAGAAATGCCAGGGTAAGGGGCAGAAGGGCAGTCACTCTCAGAACACCAAAAAGTGAGGGCAAGTTTTCACAGTTGTTTGAGAGGTAGCAGTCCTCCAAAGCTGGAGACAGTACAAACTAAACTAACAGGCCTAGCAGTCTCCTCAGGGCCAGTACCCACAGCCCCACATCCTCAGGGAGGATCTGTTGGTGCTTCAGAAGGAGAGAGGCTAAGCAGACCTGGCGAATCCCACAGGCACCTAGCACAGGTCATAAGAGACAAAAACATGGAACAAAGATGTCTCCCACCACCCTCAGCAGGCATGCTAGTCCTCAACATATCTGCTCATGTCGCCAGGATAGAGTCTAGCAACTGGCCTAGGGACCTAGATCAGCACTCAGGCAAGTGTTAGGTCAGTCAAGAGTGCAGACAAGGATCTACAGGGCCCAGCCTAGTCCAGTGTTCCAGTACCTACAGCCCCACACCCACAAGGCACAGTAAGCTAAGGATAGCCTTGGCCCAAAACTCTCTTCCCTCAAGTTCCTTCCTCCAGAGTACAGTGGGAGGCTGAGAGACCTGGTATGCTGGAGGGTCACTTCAGGGTCACTAGAGGGTGGTTTGGGACAACAGTGCACTGTGCTCAGGTGAAGTGTGTACATACCACAACTACTGCCCTATGAGAGACTGCAGAGGACAGGCACAGTCGGGGAGGGGAGGAGGCCACTGCAAGGCTAGGGGAGGCAGAACCCCCTGTCTACATAAAGGGTTGATGAATGTGATGGGGCAGGGGAGTTACAGAATTGAAGGGTCTGTCAGGAGGACATGGGGAATGGCAGATTCCAGGAGAACCTGGACAACATAGAGAACTTAGGTGTTACAGAGATGCCAAATACACACCCAGGCATTGATGTCTCACTGCTACAGTCTGACTATGCCAGAATGACGGTCTAATTCCTCCAATATATTTCTTATGGCATACTTTAATTCTTTATTTCTCTCCCCGCCACCCCTCCACTCCTGTCAGTGTGTGTGTGTGAAGGCACTTTTCAGGAGTTGGTTTAAAGAGCCTTGTGACTGTCTACTTTACCAAGGCGTGGGAATAGTCAGAGACAGGTGAATCTTTCCATAGAAAGAATGGGGCTCTGCCCCCAACCCAGGCAAGAGGCCACAGGAGGCTACTGTCTTTGTGACAAGATCATCCTGTTGGTCCCATTTCTTTCTCACACTTTTCAGACTCCTCTCTAAGCTCTGTAAATGCCCTGTTCCCAGGGGCTTTCAAGCTGTCTGCACGCTAAAACTGGTGGTAACGTCTAACAGTCTGCCCGCAGTCAGTTTGCCCTCACACCAGAACTACTGAACTTTTAGTGGGAAAGGCACACCTAAATGTCCCCAAGCAGCAGAAGGTGGTGTACCCATACTCCATACAAAGGAGTATGGTGGGAGGCGAGACCCTGGCCCAGCTGCTAGTATGAAGTTAAAGAGCTCCAGGAGAGCACAGAGGTGATGCCAAGATAGATCACTGCAGGAACACAGAGGTGGAGCACTGTGGGAGCATACTGGTGAGGTACCACCGATGACAGTGTGAAAGCCAAGCCTGTGTCTGGGTGGAAGGCTCCTTCCAGCACCAGCATCAACAGTGGGACTCTCACATTTATGACTCCTCTCCTCTTCCTCCCTCTTTCTCACCTTCCCTTCTACTTCCCTAAAGTTGGGATAAAACCCCTGGGCTCATGCATGCTGGGTAAGGGCTCTAGCCTGAGCTACATCCCTAGCCTACACTTGGTTTGCACATTTTCAACCTTTCAGGTTAACCTTGTTTTCTGTTTGGACAGGTTTCCAACAAAGCGAATCATCAGAAAGTCTCTGAATGCTAGGGATACCCCTTCTCTAAGCAGGATCTGCTGTCCGAGGTACGGTTTGCCTTCCACAGAAGGCCAGCATGCAGACTGTGGTGCAATAGTGGCCTTAAGCCCTTTCCCGCTGAGTAAGTGTAGTCATAAGCGGCACCACCCAACTTCCCTAAAACAGCATGGTAGAAACACACATTATCAAATGTTACATATGACCTGGTATGACAGCAAAGGAGTCAGTGCATGTCAAGGGCATGGTTCGCTGGATGCCGGACACTTGTGAAGAGTACTAGATTTCCTAGTAACCATAGCCCAGGCTGGGTGAGGAGGCAGCTGCAGCTGTAACTGAGCAGTGTTGAGCTGGCCCTCACCCTGCCTGCACTTGGGGCACATTTTTCCACAGAAGCAGTGGAGTGCTGTGGTTCCCAGGCTCCGTGTGGGAACCTGTCTACTACTGACAAAGTCTATAAACTATCTCTATGTGGAAACATTTGAGCTTCTGCCTAGCCCTTCTCTACAGGTGCCTGAGCACGGGGGTTGGGGGTTCCTGGTGCCTGCGGAAAGGGAAGGTCTTAGCTGAATCAGTAGTTGAGGGGCAAAGTCTCTTCTTCAGGTCTGAGCCCCAGGGACCTCCACTAGGGAGGCAGTCACTGCTGTAGCAATGTGGCAACGGCACAGCTGGCCTCCCGGACTAACACACGGACCAAGTCACAAAGTCCTCATCTTCATCTTGTAATCAGAAAAGGAACGCAGAGCAGAAAAATAATAAAATGAGGAAAAGTGACTAAATAGAGCATAACTGGCTGTCTAGCTGGGTTGCTGAAATTCCTCTTGCCATAGCAGGTCCACCTTGAAAGAACAGGACACAGCTCTGGGATGGGATCTGAGGTAGAGGAGGAGGGGACAGAGGGCGGAAAGCCCCCAGGGACAGGGGAATCACCTGGCCAGGACAGCACTTCCTCAGAAAGGCACAGTGGGGGTTGGGAGCCAGGGGCTTCCCACCCTCAGAAGGGAGCTTCTGAAACCTAGAGGGACAACTTGATAAGATGCTGGGGGATAGGAAGGAGGTGGCTTCCCCAACTCCTAACAACAGAAAAGAAATCTGGGATGTCAATAGAAATATTATATATAACTAAACTGATGGATTATGGACTCTCGAATCTATGGATTTCCCACAAGAATAAACAGAGAGAAAAACAGGAACCAAGGCTGTGAGCCTATGCTTTTCGCCCAGGCTGGCGGCACGTCCTGCTTCTTTTCTTGCAGTAAAGAAGCTTTTCCTGCTTCTAGCTTAAGACAGATTAAATGACATGATCATTATTGTACATAACACAGGAAATATAACCCCCTTTATTCTAAAATACATGCTTCTAACTCCCGTGCCCAGGCTCCCTGTGGTCTGCATTCCAGCATGAGCAGGTTTGTAATTCAAGCTGGATTTCCCTCCATTCCCACGGGGTGACCCCAACAGAACTACTGGGCCCCACTCCTCCCTAATGCCAGAGGCTCTCCCTGCCCCTTCCTGTGGGAGAAAGGTGGGCACCAGCGTGAGGTGGGCGATTATGAGGAGAGACAACAGAAGTTTCTGGAGACTATACCAAGTTCTCTGAATGCTACTAGACACATGAGGAGCGTCAGGATGAAACTCTCCACGTAGTTTTAGACGGTGTTGGGTTTTTGGTTTTGGTTTTTAATCACTAAATGAAAACCAGGAACAATGTCAGAGAAATGGAGTGAGACCTGGCTAGCGATTTTTTCTTCCTGGACAGCCCCAGTGAAAGAGCCATGTACACAAAATTCCTTAAAGACAAAAGAAAGGGTTGGATTCTTCTTCATCCCACATACAGTTCATCTGCTATGTTTTTCTTAAAAGGAAACGTCAAGAATGGCCCAAATTCAGCAAGAGCTTTGAGACCTGAACTTGCCTGTTTGGAAGCTGGTTGTACAAGAGATCAGCAAGCATGTTTTTGCTTGTTGATCACAGGCGTGCAGGAGCGTGTACTGCAGCCCAGCATACTGCCAGTGCTGGCTACCAGAACCTCTATAGCTATGTTAGACAAACACATGCCTAGGCCACCAAGAAGCTAGCTTCCTCAGCCCAACTCCAACTGAAGCACTCCCACGAGGGAAAGGCAGAGAAAACATCTTTCCCGAGTACACTAAATGGCAAATATATGTTCACAATTTGAAAATGGCAATAAAAGTAATAAAATATATATGACTTACCACCATCAGACACAGTTGCAGACTGAAAAAAAAAGGAGAGAGACATGAGTTAATTACATCTCATGACAAGACTGAGGGAACAGCACTTCACTTCCTCCATGGAGAACACAACCCAAAGGTCCTGGGAAGCTCCCAGCTACCCAGGTAGGCACTGTGAGAAGCAGACAGTGAGTCAAGCCTTGGGGCTCCAACTCCGCCCCAGCTGGTGACTCCCAGTAAGAGGAAGTTGCCGTCATTTTCACTTGAAAAGAACAAATCCCAGCATGTCTGACATCAAAGTCTTATTAACAGCCCCTGTGATAACAGCTGATTTCCAGTGGGGGCACCCTGCAGGGCAGGGGCTTGCCAATACCAGACACTGTTCAGCTCAGGTGCTGTATACCCACCAGTGTTACTCCTACCCAGAGTGGTACCTAGGCTGTGAGAAGGCAGGGTAGGAAGTGTGTGTGTCTCTAACCACACACACCCAAAGCAGGAGAGTGGCCACCTCAAACCCTGGGAGTGGCTAGGAGGGGGGTGTGGATTGAAAGAGTTTTGTGGGGGTTGGGGGTGGGGTGGGGGAACATATTAAGAACTGCTGTGCAAGAAGGCTCTGGGAATAAAGCTGTCAAGAGGTCTCTGAGGGAGCTCAGGCTAGGCCCATTTGGATGCTTGCTATTGGTCAAGCAGGTGGTAAGTGGCTCAGGAGAGAAAGGAAGCTAGAAGAGAAGGCAGGCATCCCAGGGTCAGCAGAGAGACCTGGTTGTTGGAGTATGGAGGGGCCAGTGTGGCCTATGGCTAGGGTCCTGGCCTCTCTGAGAGCAGGTAGGGCACTAGAGCACCAAGATGGCTCAGAAAAGGTATGTGGTGCCCAGTAGATCCAGTGCCATTGCTTTTATGTCTGCAGCATGCCAAGATGTCCCCTCTGTGGCCTGGGCTGTAGCTGGCCCTACAGAAAGCTTCCCGCCCTCGTACCCCAGGCTTTGTCTCCCCATTTTGTCTGTCACTTTTTGCCACGGTGCTCAGGTGTCCGCTCACAGGGCTTCTAAGGTGCAGGGTGAGGCAGGCAGAGTGAGCGAAGCCTGGCTCTCATCAGATCTGGGTCTTCGGAGGCATGTAGGTAAGAAAGACAGTCTAATCAGGTGGGGTCCAACAGATAGTCCAGAGGTAGTCAACTGGACCACCTAGAACCAATGTCCATAAACTAGCCACCCTCCCCAGGGAAGTCAAAGAACATGCTTACAATCCATCAGGACTATTAGATTTGTGCACTTCCTGTCTGACTCTACACCCCATATCTCCATCCACCTTGGCTGATCTTGAAGGGCCCCTATCACTTCCCTGGTATGATACATGCTGAAGAACTCAACTGGTTAACCTTGATGTCTAGGCTCCACCCATGACCTGTCATGACACATAGAGAGTTACTACTATGACTATTACAACCGGTGATGGGGTCTGGACCCATAAAACAACCAGGTCTAGAGAATCCGGGTTCCCTAGCCACCAACGAGATACATCCAATTAACTTAAAAATTTTACTTATGTAGATGGTCATTTTGCCTGCCTGTACGTCTGTGACCACCTGTGTGACTGGCACCCTTATAGGCCAGAAGAGGTCATCAGATTATCTATAACCCTGGAACTGGAGTTACAGACAAGTGTAATCTACTTTGTGGATGCTGGGTATTGAACCCCTGTCCTCTGGAAGAGCAGCCACTGCTCTAAAGTGCCAAGCCACCTCTTAGCCCCATAGCCATTTAACGTTCAATTGGCTGGCCATCAATAAGCAGGCTATACACTGGCCTATACACTGGCCTCTTTCACAGGTCTTGCCTTGGCAGGTCCTCTGCCACCACAGTGTAAGGCTGAAAGGTACCAAAGCCAGCTCTTCCTGGGGACTGTGAGGATGATCCATGCTATTGTGCACATTCAGAAAACCTGTCAATCCTAAGAGTGTAAACCTCATAAGGTTTCACCTTGTGTCACTCAAGACAAACACAGGCCCTGGAATCATAGCAGACTGACAAATACCAGGAAACACAGTGGAGCCCACAGATAGGGAGGCCTGGAGGTCTAGGAATGGGGAGGGGCCTGGAAGCCAAAGACAGACAGTGAAAAGATGGTGGAAAGTCGGGGGGGGGGGGATGAGCACAGCACAGCATTTGTCTGACAATGCACTAGGCTAAGTTCAAGGGACACTTTTTGTAAAGGTAAGCTTTCAATTTTTAAAACAGTTTTAAATTTGCAAGAAAAGGGCAGCACAGAGACAAGTGTACTTCTTAATACATTACTATTACAAAGCCAGAGTTCAAGAAAGAGGAGATAGGCAGGGGACTGAGAGCAGTTAATAAAAGCCATGGCCACTAGTGGGGCAGCCCTGGGTGAGCCTGGCCACGGTGCTGTCACCTACTCTCTCTCTCATCTGAGATGCTCCATTCATTTGGCACAGTCCTCAAGAAGGCTATCTTGGGGCAGATAAAGGATACAGCACTTTGGGAGGTAATAGTGTGACTGAACCTTCAAGAGCCCTTTTATGTCCAACACCAGAGCACAAACTCTGCCATAAACAAGGGAGGCCTACACAGGCAAGAGTCAGGAGAAACAGGAGCTGGAGTAATGGCTCAGCAGTTAAAAGAGCACTGGCTGCTCTTCCAGAAGACCAGGGTAAACACCCACAAAGTGCTTTACAGCCATTTGCAACTTCAGTTTCAGGGCATCTTCTGATCTCCACAGGCCAAAGGCACACATGTTGTGGTACACAGACATACACATAGACAAACATTCATACATACAAAATACACATGAATGAATCATTTTTTAAAAGGAGCAGTAGAAACAGCATCAGTTTCACACCCTAGAAAGGTCTGGACAGGGTGATCAACAACCATGAAACAAACCACAGAGAAAGGAATGGTGCAGGGAGGGAGGGCAGGCATCGTGTTTGGGGAGCTTCGTGTAAGGGAGGCTGAGGAGGCAATGGGAACCCCAGCTCACTCCTCTCTTCCTTGAGATCACTAACAGTCCCAAAGGATGCTGGCACAGCGCTCAACCAGTCACCTGCAGTCCAATGTGACTTTTTACATTGTAATTTCCACATCATTTACCTCCTAAGGCAGTGAAAGGACGGAGAATTCATAACATGGGCTCAGCACAGCAGTCAGACTGTGTTGCCAGGACCTGATTGGGCTGGCCTGTGTTCCCAAAGGAGGGAGGTCAGGAGGAGCCAGAATAACCAGAGGTGTACATCATACTCCTGAGGGCATGTGAAGGAGGACACTGGGCTAAATGTGAGAGGCACAGTCACCTGTGGTGAGAAACTGAACGCCTGTTATCAGTGCCACCGCAAACAATGCAAGTGGTTTCCACAGTACTGTCACAGGCGTGTCACTTCCATTGTAAACATGAGAAAAGACAAACTCCATATAGGACTGACATCAGTTGGCTGTGCCTGTAGGGTGGTGGCTGCAGCTTTCTGGTACAGGTAAAGACCATGCATGAATATCTAAAGTGCACAGCATAGTGTTTTGATTACATACTCACTACATGATAGCTATAACCAAGATAGCATATCCTCATCTTACAAGGTATCTGTGTGGCAATCTACTCTCAACCACCCAAGTGTGGGCCCACGTCAATGAGTATGGGCATCCCTGGGTTCACAGCACTTTACTGATCTGATGTCTCCCTGCCACCACTTCTAGTCCTGGCAGCCAGTGCTCTATTCTGATTCAGGACCTTGCCCTCTGAGATTCCGCCATGCCAGGGAGACCATGGAGGATTCCTCTTTCTGTCTGACATACATAAATCGACATAAGATGTTCTGCTCTATGTGGCCACAAATGGCAGCATCTGCTTTGAAAGGCAGAACACATAGGCATCATACACAGCATTTTCTTTTTTGCAGCATCCCTAGGGATCAGCAGGTACTTGGCTTGTGTCTGTGCCTTTGCTGTGGATAATGCTGCAGTGGGCATAGCAGGGGTGCTGTCTCAGGCTTAAGTTTCCAAGGAAACTACACCGTTCGTCTCTGGCTGCACGGAGTGCCATCCCACCAACAGGGAGCCAGGATGTCGGTTCTCCCACCCTCGCCCTAATCTCTGCCCTTTAACATTGTGAGGGCAGGCGAGAGGTAGCCCCACTCTGTGTTCTCACCTCCCCGATGAAGGGCACATATGACATGGTCTGCACGTGGTATTCAGAAAACCAGCTCTTCTGCTATGTTGCAAAAAGAATTCTAGTTCTTTTCTTTTTCTGAGACAGGGTCTCACTATGCAGCCCTGGCTGGCCTGGAAGACACTACGTAGACCAGACAAGTCTCAAGCTCACAGAGATTTGCTTGCTTCTGCCTCTGCATCTAGAGCATCGGGATTAAAGGCTTGGCTAATACACCCAGCTTGTAAGCAAAAATATTTTGTTTTGATTTTTTTCTTCTTGGTACTGAGCTGTTTGAGTTTCTCATATATTTTGGTTATGATCCCTTCCTGCATCTAAACACAGTATTTGTAGCTACGACCCGAAGCCTACCATTTCTTGATGGGCTCACGCACAGTACATACTTGAATAAACACAATACAGTAATTTTTTTAAATAAAGGGACAGCTGGAGAAAATGTCCTAGAACACGGTAGAAGAACATATCAGGTGCACACCTAGAAGTTGACAAGAAAGAACTTTGTGACCTAAGAACCAAAGCAGATGTCAAGGCAGAGGGGAATGTTCTCAGTATTTCTGCTTAGAGCTTTCAACAAACAGTACCTCAGGGAGAAAAAGACTTAGTATATGGAGGGCACTTGGAACAGTGAAGAATGGAGCAGGGAGGGAGAGAGAGAGAGAGACAGGGAAAGATTGAGATTGTTAGGAACTTTTCTGTTTTCAATAATCAAAAGACATGGGGGTCAGGGAAACTAAGGAGAATATCTCTCACAGAGTCTCATATCTACATTTCTTTCACTGCTGTGAAACCTCGGAAGACTCTGAGATGCACCCAGTCCACACATGCACTGTGTGGCAAGGTGCCACACGGCAAGCACCACACAAACACACTCAGTGCCACATTTGACTGAAATGGTTTCCTGCCGAGATGTTTAATGGGAACACCACCTTGTCCTCTGTCCTGGTGCCTCCTACTGCAAGGCAGGCAAACCTCCATCCCTCTCCCAGCAGCCTCCGCTGTGTCTAGGCACCACCCTGGGCTCTGGTAATTGTGAGACACAAGCAGGACGGGCAGTGTGCAGAGAAACACATGCCGAGAATGTTCACACTCACACACTGACCACCTATGCCTGAGGTGCAGGCCCTTCTTATAGAACTGAACACAGAAACCTAGCCCACAGAGCCTTTCAGGGAACTCCCTGTACAGAGAGCCGCCAAAGGCCCATAGTCTGCAAGCACGGACTCAGCACTCAAAGTAAGGTAAAAGCAAGGGGAGGTGAGAACACGTGACCTTGGGTATGAGTCTGAAGGTCAAGTTCACAGCTGCTCATGGGAAAGGATCAGATTGTCTGCGCCTGAGTCAGAGGAAAGAGGCTAACTTTCCCTGAGCTGAGGGAGCAGATATAGGGGCGGGAAATGAATCAAGTCTGATGGGGCTCTGAGATCCCCAGGGTTCTGTGGCCCAGGCAGGCAGTGAAGGCTGTGGAGGTTGGCAGTGTGACGGTGACTCGGTTTTAAGGTCTGAAACAAAGCCTGTGTTGACAAAGACAGAGTTAGGGACATCACCTCTCATGGTGGAGGGGCTGGACGTGCAGGATCCAGAGAGGATGTGCCTTTGCAGAAGTATATTCTTGTGACTCAAGCGTTAGTGGGCCACGCCAGGCCACAGCCTGGACCCATGTCAGCAGCACTCTTTCAACTGTGCTTCAAGGCAGCTTCGCACTTTTTATTTCACTTTCTACTGCTAGGAAAGTATGTCAATGGATATTTAGCCATGTGTGGCTAAATGACTTGGACTGCTTAAATTTCTAATGTAAGTAAGTTGTTTATGTGGAGCATATGTTAAGCATGTAGGTGACATGCTCATGTCTTTTTTTTTTTTCGGAGCTGGGGATCGAACCCAGGGCCTTGTGCTTGCTAGGCAAGCGCTCTACCACTGAGCTAAATCCCCAACCCGACATGCTCATGTCTTAAGTACTAGCTGCTCCTTGGTTCCTACCTTTTTCTTTTTTCTATTTTTAGGAGCTGGGGACTGAACCCAGGGCCTTGCGTTTGCTAGGCAAGCGCTCTACCACTGAGCTAAATCCCCAACCCGGTTCCTACCTTTTTCAATCCTACAAGCGACCGACTAGCTTCACCCTGATGTGCAGAACACTGTGGGTCTACCAAGCTCAGCTTTGGTCATGACATCATTTCAGAGCCCTACAATAGGTAGTTAGTCCATGGGAGATGAGCAAAGGAATTTAATTTGGCTAAAAGAGAAACTTAAGGTGTGGGGTGTGTGTGTGTGTGTGTGTGTGTGTGTGTGTGTGTGTGTGTGTTCAGCAATAGCCAGGCAGAGGCAACCTCAAACACATCACCAGAAGCTGGACTACCCCTTCCTCATGTCCCCCAGCTGCCACCAGCCTGGCTGCCCTCATTGTACCAGTCATAGCCCTCACAAAATCCTAGTCTCTTCTCATATAGAACATGCAGTATGAGAACAAGGCAGAAGGTTCCAGACACAAGAGGCAGAGGGCACTCTGGACACTGGATGAGCCACACCTCATGGCACACAGTCCAAGTCCCCTTGTCTACTCACGTCGTCCTTGCTATTCATTTACTTCCCCTCATGTCCCAGCTGTAGTCAACAGAGCTCCCAGCAGGAGCCTGTACAGGTCACCCACTAAAGTCCTACTCACCACCCCAAAGAAACAGTTCGCCTGCCACACAAACCCTGAAAGAAAAGTCACTCACTTTCTTAACAGGGCCAGTTTTTATTTTCAAATATTAGGCATACCCCGATACAACCTAGTCCTCTCTCCTACAACGATGACCACATGGCCCACCCTGCTGGTCCTGACATCTGAGACCTAAGGAAGAAAGAAGGATGATATGCCACTTGTGGCCATGTTGACTGTCACCTCACTCCACAAGGGGCCTTAAATGCTTCCAGGCACTAAAGCCACCCCAACAGACCACCCAGGAGAAGGGAGGGGCTAGAAGGGTATGAGCAGATTGGAGATGTTACCTGTTTTCTCTCTCCTCAAGTGACTCACACCAGTGCCCAGAACTAACACAGCAGTGCTCCCGCACATGTATGTGCTCATGCAGTCTATCACATATGTGCTCCCAGGCTGCATAATTTGAGGAAACCATGGTTAGGGTTTTTGGCCTCTGAGAACCTCTTGTCTCTCTGGGTCTAACTGCTGTGAGCCCTGAAAGACATTGCACAGGACCTAGGAAAGCTGAAGCACTTCCTGCCTCGGGGCGAAGAAAGCACAGACATCTGTACTTTAAGAAGGCTGCAGTGAGCACAGGCCCTATACACAGAACCGCAGTATTCTTATGAGGCCCCATTTCAAAGACAGGCAATCTGAGGCTCAGAGGAGAGAGAGATTCCCTTGGGATCGGGGGTTTGAGAACACCCGCTCCACCTTACATCCGATACCAAAGGACTAGGGGCACCTGTCTCGGCCTCTGGCCAGCAGAATGAATCAGCTAGCCATCTGACCAGTGGGAAAGAAAATGACAAGAAGCAGGGAGCTGCACTACTTCTAACATAACCACGTCATCTGCACATACTCGACCCAGTGGGAGCTGCTCCACCCTGGAGACTCACCCCTCACCCATAGGGCCCCTTCTGGTCCTGCTGCAAAAGGAAGGGTATGGCCAGCCTCCCATGCACTGATAGTCTACACCCACACCTGGCACTGATATTCTAGCAGCTTCTCCTCCAGGAAGTGTGACTTAGGTATTAGGAAGAAAGATTAAGCTATTCCCAGGAAAGGAAAAATTTGAAATCAGTATCCAGGAATTAATGACAATCTTTTATATAAGCTTAAATTTATTTTTATCTTCCTATCAACACGAAACCGGCACAAAAGAAAAATGCCATTTTTGTCTTCTCTCAAACTTTCAAAAACAAAACGCTATTACATATTTAACTTCATACACTCCTATAATAACCAAACATTAAAATCTGGTTGTTGTCTGTATGTTCCTCCAGAGCCAATTTGTTATATTTTGAAATGTGAGCTACAAGCTAGCAATTTAACAAGAAGAGAAGTGTTAATGTTTATCCACTTGAAACTCAGCATTTCAACAAATCTGATAGACTAGCATCTTTAAGAGATGTTAGAATCACTATGGGTACTAAAAGAAAATGTTTCACGCTTTCAGACAGGCTCACAGGGTACAAGCAGTGCAGGCTCACAAGGGGTCGGGGGACCCAGTGTCCCAAGAAGCCACACAGACAGCCCTGCACTGCGGCCATGGTCTCATCGCACACTCACCCATGGAGCTCACTCTGTCCTCGCTAACCAGCCCAGCCCTGCACTGGGGCCGTGGCCCTCAGTGCACACTCACCCTATGGATCCCATGACCCAAGGAGAGCAGCCTCAAAGTGCATACTGCAAAGTGTAAACTGTGGACCTGGAAAGCCCACAGCTCCTACTCCCAGACAGGTGAGGATGAAGTAGTGACCTGGACGCCAGACTTTCTTACAGCATTCCGTTTACACAACACTCAGCAGCTGGACAGCTTACCTGCTGGTCAATGAAAACGTCCGAATCATCTGACAGCCCCTTTTCCAAATTCATCTTAAGACAAGAAAACGTCCATAACGTGCCAGGTACCTGGATCTAAAACCCCATCCGACACAGCAGCGTGCCTGTGCATGTCAGAAAAGTTCAGACATTTCAGTTCCATGTGCTCCCTTCGTCACCCATAGCAACAGGACACCGAGGAAGCTGTGGTCTGCCAGAGGCTCAGACTCTATCTTGATCGTCTCATACAGAAGAGCCATTTATATATAAATCACCCCGTGAGATCATTTTTAAAGCATTTCCTCTACAGAATCTGAAGAGCAACACTGGCTGATGGGGTAATTTCTCAGTACAACAGCTGCAAAGAATTTGTGTTTTAGTGGCGTGGTATGGTTTGCAACCTTAATTACAGTTGCTGCTGATTCTATTATAAGCCTGCTCCATATGCACGCGCTTCCTCCGTGGCAGCCAGCAGGATCTAGTATGTTCCTAAAAACCCCTCCACCTCCACGCAGCGTCTGTGATACACGATTGGTTGCATTTGCTTCCCAAGTATGAACAACCCAAGAGTGTGTGAACCTGATGGATCCTGCCTTGTGGAAGCAAGAAGGGGAAAAGAAAATAGGGCTATAACCTGGGTCCCACTGCAAAATTACCTGCCACTTTCCTGAGACTCAGTGAACTGCTTATCCGGTGCCTCCAGGCCTTGTGGCTTGGCCAAGCAGGCCCCACAGTCCTCCATCACCCTTGAGTGAGGGAGTGACAGCCTCAGAAATTACAAATGAAGTGCCTTTGGCCCTTAGGCTGTGATGCACCTTGGGTCTGTATCAGGCCACCAGATGGAAACCCTAGGGCTAGACTCACCTTTGCTTTTCCTTGAGAGAGATGTGTGACCACAAGACAACATCAAGGGCTGAATGCCTTCCCTTCAAAGTAGAAGCTACAGTGAAAGCTGGCCAGGAGGAGAACTGGCAAAAGCTCAAGTCTCCTTAGACCAACGGCTTTGGGGGAGTTGCAGTCATGAGCATAGGAACAAAGTCAGTAAATGCAGCAAAGTGTAGGGTTCACATGCACCACCTTCGTCTCCCCCTCACCCCCCAGCAAAGGTGAAGGATGATAATATCCTACAGGGGACACAGGGGGAGAAGCCAACTAGGGCAGTGGCTCCCATAGCTACAGATGATGCAGATAGCCTAACCCTCCCCTTACAGAGCTGCCCCTTGCTGAAAGGGAGAACCACATCTACTCTGTCAGAGACTGTGGTCTGTCCCTTGAATCCAATGGCAACTAGCCATAGGGCACTGGAAACTGTCTCTATGCCAAAGAATCTAAGTGGCCTACAGCAGTAGAGTGACGATTGTCTGAGGGCCTAGCACTAATGTATAGCTTTGGAAAAGGTGCAGAGGACAGCACATCCTAGCCCACAAGCCCTCCAGACCCTAAAAACATCTATGAGTGATCAACGTGCATATGTGCCAAGCAATGGTTAATGTGCCTGCTGGGACCTTAGGAGGCAAACCAGCTGTATAACACTTAGGAGCCTCCTGCAGAAAGCTAGATGTTTACTTTTACCCTCTCAAACAAAAAGGCCTGTATCCCAGGTTGTTCAGTCAGGAATGACAAGGGAATAAAACAATGGGATCTTGTCTGTATGGATGCTATGGCTCAGACACAACCAGCCTGGGGCCTTAAGGTCACATCCTCTCCTCTCGTACATACTGTCTCACCTGGCCTCTGTAGCCGATGAGGTCATGAGTAAGGCTGAGAGTAGTTTCTTCTGAGGACAGGCCTTGAAGAGAGCAAGGCCAACACCCAGGATTGTGCATCCTACTGCTTCCTGACCCACTCGTGCTCTGAGAAAGGCTGATTGGCTGCCTGCCACATCAGGGCCCAAGGATGACAGATAACGGTGGTGGTAGCCAGAGCCTCATGTGCCTTCCTTCCTTCTGCCCACTCCCAGGGCTGTGGGATTATTGTCAAGCCTGGGCCACCTGGCCCAGCACAGTTCTCACAGACAAAAGCCTATGGCCAGCTCAGGGGCAAGAAGACAGGAAAACAGCAGTGGAGGGCCTCACCAAGACATTGAGATGTGAACAGAAAGCACTGGACACCAACTCAGAGTGAGTGAGTCACTATCCACTCTCCAGCCCAGGCCAGTCACTTCCCACAACAGCTACCTGAAGCCCAGCGAAGACTGAAAAGTCACCATCTGGCAGACCAGCAAGTGCATGTGGACTTGGCACCAGCCATGGAGTCAGGTGGAAAACTCAACCTAGAGTACCCAGAATACTACCACCTGGTCAGACAAGAAGCACCCACTAAGTGCCACAGAGCCCAGGAATTGCTTCACCAATGCTTTTGCCCCAGAGCAAAGGTAAAAAGGAGGTTTGAGTCCACAGGATGTGGACAAGGGACTGGACAGAACCACGGGGACAAGAGGAAAGCAATGACAGCATTGTAAGTGAGCAAAAGACCAAGACCAAACAGAAGTTAAGAACCCACGGGAGGCGAGCTCTAAAAGTTCTAGTGTAGGCAGGGTGCTCCCCCAGCCTCCCACTCTCAGCCAAGCATCACCCACTGGACAGCACCATGGGAGCATAGCCTATGACCCTCACTACCTCCAACCCTTTCTCACTTTGCCAGAGCAGGCCCAGCTCTGCCCTCCACCACCTTTAATTTACAGGATAATGTCTTTCTAAAAAATAATACATCATAAGCATAAATTCAGCGTTACTTGAATTTAGACAATTTTTTTTGTCTACCTGTCTACCACTACAGCTTGCTCCTGCCCTCGGGTTCTGTTGGCTGCTGTACTCCCAGAGCTAAACAGTATGTAGAAATGGAAGGGGCCCCAGTGAACAGGAACTGAATGAGCAAATACTCCAGGCAAGGAGAACCCCAACTGTGTATCTGAGCGAATAAAGAACCACAGTAGTTTCCCATACAAACGAAGAGAAGATAGGACTGTGGAAGACCAAACGAAGCAGTGTTCTAATCTACATTCTCTGAGAATCAGGAAAGGATGGGTTAAAACACTTTAAAAAAAGAGTTTATTTTGAGCTGTCTGCAGAGCCATCTTAGAGAAGGTGACACACTCTGCAACCACCGACTCTCAGGTCAGGGGAGGCTGCAGTGGAAGTAACCAGACCCACTAAATGTCACGAAGGCGCCTTCCCTCAAGTCCTGTCCTGGCTCCCACTTGGAGTTTTGCATGCTTTGCTAGGAATTGTGACCATGGTGAGCAGGGAGAGTGGTGGGGTCTATAGATAATATCAAAGCACCCACTACCTGTAGGGCCTCCTCCCACTACATGACAGTTCTCCAACATCTGGAGCATAGGACTACTTTGGATGGAGGCAAAACTGTGACTTGAGCGCCCCCTGCTGCCTGGACACCTGCCATAGCCAATACCTGAAAAACAGTACTGATGTCAGAATAACTCTGCAGGGCACAGATACAAATGACAGATCCCTTGAGTGCTGGAAAGTCAAGGAGGAGAGGCTAAAACATGGGCTTTACCCAGGGACAGAGATCAGGGTAGACAGGACAGGCGGTCCTGGCCCACAGACAAGGAAATGTGGGAGCCAAAGAAGATCAATGCGGAAGCAAAAAATGATGGTTTAGGGCCAGCCAGGCTACTCGATGACACCCTGTCTCAGAAAGCAGAACAAGAGCCAGCGAGATGACTCAATGAATAAAGGTACAGGCACCAAGCTTGAGGAGTTTGATCCCTGGAACTTACACAGTAGAAGGAGAGAACAGAATCCCACAGGTTGTCTTCTGACCTCCACACTCAGGCTGTGGCACAAGCATGCGCACATGCGCGCGCGCGCGCACACACACACACACACACACACACACACACACACACACACACGGCGGGGGGAGCGAGAGCCACAGAGAGAGCCAGACGGGATTTTACCTGCTATAGTCCTGTAGGCTCTTCCTAGACCATCACAGGGAGGGGGCTCAGAGCAGGACACAGCAAGCTAAGTCAGCCAACAGTGCCTGAACCACTCAGTGCTCATATGATGCAGAGACAGCTGTCATACAGGTCTTGGTGATGTAGCCATGGCCACTAACTGGGCTCCAGCCTAGAGCACCAACTCCAGCTCTCAGAACCCCGTGAGCCACCTTATATCCACCCTGTCCTCAGGTTCTCCTGCTGTAGCCCCTCCTGCCACATGAAAGCACGACAACTTCTTTTAGATGCATTCTGAGACCAGTGCCACCTGGACTCTAGGTGGCTGTGCAGGCTGTGGCCCTTCCCTCTTGCACTGCCCTCCAGGCTGGTTCCGGCCCCAACCTAGCTACCACTTGTTGGCAACAGCCATCCCATGGGGTTAAGCTGTACCCCTTTAGAAGGATTGTTCCAGCTGGGCTTATTGACAGTTTAGGTACTCTCATGGGGGCTTGGATAGGGTCACAAGCCCTCTCATCTGAGTATCCAGCCTCTTCCTATCACGTGGTGTATGTAACTGCTGAACTGTACATGGCCTGAGGGAGAGCTAGAGTAGGTAGGCTAAGGGAGTTGAGGTAAGATGAGGGAGCTTCATCTATGAACTATGGGGAAGACCTTATCCTTGCTGAGTAGTCTTTCCTGGCATGGCCTGTTGGGGGAACTGTAACTAATCCCCTCTCCATGCTCTGTAAGGAAGTCTGCCTTAGGAGTCCTGCTGCTGTGATGAAACACCATGGCAAAGCACCTTGAGGAGGAAAGGGTTTGACATACACTTCCATGTCACTGTTCATCATCAAAGGAACTTGGGACAGGAACTCAAGCAGGGCAGGAGCTGACGCAGAGGCCGTGGAGGGTGCTGCTTACTGGCTTGCCCCCATGGCTTGCTCAGCCTGCTTTCCTGTAGAACCCAGGACCACCAGCCTAGATGGCACCACCCACAATGGCTAGGCCCTCCCCCATCCACCCTACAGTTAGGAAAATGCCCTACAGGCTTGCCTACAGTCTAATCTTCTGGAGGCATTTTCTCACTTGAGGCTTCCTTCTTTCCCATGACTTTAGCTTGTGTCAAGGTGACATAAAATTAGCCAGCACAGAGCCCAGTAAACTCACTGGTTGTGGATGTGGGAGGGAATGTGGCCTTGGACAGTAATTGGACCTTAGGAGAAGGGGTTAAATAGTGCTTACATCTCCCTCTGGGAAGGAATTTTAACACCAATGTCATACAGTGCAGGATGACAAGTGGTTGGAAGGACAGGTGACCAGCACCTACAGTGCCTTGAGAGGCATGACGGACATGCCATCAGGACTTGCCTGCTAGGACAATGTCCTTCGAGTAGTCCTCACATACTCATGGTGTCAGACATAATACTCCTGGCATCTTGCTAAGGAAGGAACGCTGGTGTCCCTGCCCAGTAGTAACTTTGCCACCTCCATATGGAGTGAAGACACCTGTGTCTCCTGAGTATGTACAAAAGCTCAGCATGGGATCACTGGGGGGCCTCAGGACAAGCTAAGTAGACAGCCAGGGGACCTCAAGGTGTGGTGACTATTATAGGCGCTAACATCAATGTGATCAGAGCCAGGCCTTGGAGGATGACAGGGCTTTCCTCATACTTGCACGGTGGCCCCACAGCAGCTACAATGCCTCAGTCCACACAGAGCTATGATTTTCAATGGAAAGTGGTTCCTGTCCACTCCTTCAGTGCCAGAGAACATCGCATTTCAACTCATGGGTGCTGCAGTCAAGAGAATTGGAGACACCCAGGCACACAGAGTTTTACGAGACACGGACTTCCCGTGGGAGGTCTATGCCTCCCTTCCGACTGCTCCCTGGCTATGTCTCCTCCTAGCTTCAGACTCTGCTGAGGCTTCAGGACAGCTTTCTTCCTAGGACTGGTCCTGCAACCTCCCATCTCTTCGCCCCACAAATAGCAAAAGCCAATGGCAGGGATCCTGCTGCAATCAGAGATGCAGTCAGTAAGGGGGCCTGATGCTTACCCAGGTAGCTTCTCCCCTGCAGGAATCATACCATTCTCAATCTCACCATCTCATTGCTCAAACTGCCACCTGACCTCGGGAGCATTATAACCAGCAAGCCAGGCATGGCAAGACTAGGGCTGAGCATCAACAAACAAACAAACAAACAGGCTATGGAGATGGTTTAGCCTCCATGGTAAAGCGCTTGCCTTGCAAAGTTCTCAAGTTTGCAAAGGACTCAAGTTTGTTTTAAAGCCAGGGATGTTGACCTGTTAAGACCCTGATTGGGAGGTAAAGAAAGCAGATCCCTAGAGCCTGAAGCTGTTGGGCAGTGAGAATCTCTCGCAATGCATGAGGAGAGGCACCCAGGGATGTCCTTCAGTCTCCACATACAAGGACACACATCAGCACCTACACCTGCACATGCACAAAAGAAATACAAAGCATGAAGCTAGTCTTAAATTGGAATTAACGCATGCGTGTGTGTGTGTGTGTGTGTGTGTGTGTGTGTGTGTGTGTGTGCTGAGATGGACCCAGTTTTGCACATGCTAGGCAACTGCTAAACAAAGACTCTATCACTGGGCTATAATCACAACCCTGAGTTACTTTTTGATCAATATTTCTCTTTTAAACACTTGGTTCTCTTTGACAACCACTGGACACTTTACCTCTTGGCATAGCACAACATGGTGAGAATGCTTGCTGCCACAGGACTAGGACTTAAGACAGGCTAAGGAGATAGAGACAGAGAGACAGAGACAGAGAGAGTGCCATGGCTTCCAAATAGGGCATGGGCATACTCACACTGCATACTCCAAGGCTTAACACAGAGCAGCCCTCACTTTCAGCTCCCAGGAGGTCTGCAGATCCACTCCTGTCTGCCCTCTACCAGACTGGAGTCCCAGCTCATCCCATTTACTCTGCCAGATGACCTCACTCTTCTCACCAGGCTGCCTCTGGAGGAGAAGAACACTGGGCATATAAAGAAGAGACTCCAATGCACCCTAAGGGCAGCCTGCAGCTGCTTCCTCAGACCTGCTCCAAGGCCCGCTTTCCCTCTCATCAACTCTCCTCATTCCCTTCTTCCCTAGAATTGAGATCAGCCTGTCCAGACCACTCCCACTGCCTCTCTGGCCTGCATCTCACCCACCCTCTCAAGCATACCTGCAAAATCGGACCTAGCTATGTCCACGCCTCCTCAGGTCCACACAGAGCAGCCACCATGCAACCAACTTAAAGATGGAAAAAATGATTTATGTTTACAATTTCAGAGGTTTAAGTTCATGGACAACAGATGCAATTTTTTTTCTAGATCAGTGAGAGAGAACAAATGGCAGAGGGGTATGGAAGAGTGAAGCTATTCACTTTACATTGGCCAGCAAGGAGAAAGAGTGAGAGAAAAAGCAAGAGAGCCAAAATGGAGTGCAAGCAAGAGACACCAAGACTGAGACAGAGAGGGAAGGAGGGAGGGAAGGAGGAAGAGAGGGACAGACAGAAGGAAAAACAAACAACTCCTAAGGATCCACCCAACAAGTGATAGTGACTGGATCCTCCAGCTAAGCCCCACCTACTACAGCTAAGCCACACACACTTTGACAAAGTTCCACCCACCATGGCTAAGTCACACCCACTAAAGATCCTAGCACCTCTTAAACTAGCACCAAGCACCAAGACAGGAATAAAAATCTTCAACCCATGAGCGCTAAGCCCCACCTACTACAGCTAAGCCACACACACTTTGACAAAGTTCCACCCACCATGGCTAAGTCACACCCACTAAAGATCCTAGCACCTCTTAAACTAGCACCAAGCACCAAGACAGGAATAAAAATCTTCAACCCATGAGCTTGAGGGTACATTTCAGACTCAAACCATACCTAAAAATGGTTAAAATGGCAAGTTTCATCATGTGCATTTTCCCACAATAAAAATTTTAAATATAGATTTTTTTCTTGTCTTGGCCCTTTGTATTTCCACAAACATTTTATAAAAATAATCTTATTCAGTAAACACCTGCTGGAATTTTGATTAAAACCGCACTGAACCACAATAGCATAGAGTAACGCAGACGGTTTTTACGTTAGGTGACACAAATCAAGCACATCAAGGCAATGCACGATGAACTCTCTGTGAAGCCTGAAACGCCTGACTGCATAGAACAGAGGCAGGAGAGGCTACCAGAGGCTCAGTCGATTCAGGGACAAAGCTGGAGTGCAGCTAAAGGACACAACTCTGCCCTTAGGAATAAGTGTGTGTGTGTGTGTGTGTGTGTGTGTGTGTATGTGTGTGTGTGTGTGTGTGTGTGTGTGTGTGTGTGTGTGTGTGTACGCACCAGAGCACACATGTGGAGGTCAGAGGATCTCTCCTTCCACTAGATGGGTCTCAGGGATTAAACTCAGATTTCCCAGCTGGGCAGCGAGCATCTTTAAGAACTTCTGAGCTATCTTGCTGACCAGGGTGTTTTCTTAAACTACATGATGATCCACAGCAGACTGTACTCTTAAAAATTATCAAGAAATCTGATGTTCAATGTTCTTAACACACACACACACACACACACACACAAATCACTATATGGGGTTACATATGATATTGATTAACACCTCAAAACATGATGTTGCACATGATAAATAAATACAGCCTTATGTCAAATCAAACTTGAAAAAGAATGCATTGCACTGAATCACAGACCCTTTTCTAGCTGTGTTCACAGCGGACTTTTGTATGTGGCCATGTATCCAGCAACCTGGCTAATCCACTCATTACTCTCAGTAACTGGCCATCACTTAGGATTTTCTGTTATAACTTTTATTACTTGAGAATACTAACATTTCCATTTATTTTTTTGGCAAGCATTTCGCATGTCTGTCGTTTTTATCTCCTGTGTGTGTCAATAATATCAGTAAAATTTAAATGGAAAGAAGCAGACACCGTGCCTTGTCTTAGGAAAGCTTCGTGTGATGTGTGCCACGCCATGCCACACCACACCATGGGCCATTCTGAGAACTCTGTGGGACCTTGGGTGCTCCTTTTCATTCTTATATTGTTAACTTTTGCTCACCATATATGGACAATGAACTATACCAAATGCCTTTCCTGCCTGTTTAGATAATATGTAAGTTTGCCCTATTTTGTTAATGTGGTAAGTCACACTCTAGGGGGAGGGAGGATTAAAATTTTAAATATTAAACAATGTATCCCTAAAATAAAAATTGCTGCACTCAGATTGCTAATACGTGCTTACTATTCTCACATATAGTATTAGCCAATCTTCTAAACTTTCTCCTCAGAGTTTTTAGTTTGCACTCATAAAGCAGTTGAGAGTAAAGCACTCCCTTTATCTACTGTTAGATTACCTGCTGCTCTAACCTTGATTACTGCCCTGCTTCTGCTTCCTGTGATCCTGTTCTATGGCTCTTGTCCGACCTGAGATGACGTTCCAGTTCCACTCTCCTTGTTGCACACTGTTGGGGCTGGGGAGACAGCCCGATCTATGCAGGCCTGTCCACAAGCATGGAGACCTGAGTTCAGATTACCAGCACCTACATAATGGCTGGGCACAGGGCTACACAACTTCAGTCCCTGTGCTCGGCGGGCAGAGACAAGATCCTTGGGGCTCACCGGCCAGCCAGCACCAAGTCACTGGCAGAATCAATGAGCTACAGTTTCAGTGAGAAAACTCGCCTCAAATATAAAGTGAAGGCAGATCAAGAAAGACACCAGATGCCAACCTCTGACTTCCATCTGCATGCACATGTGCATACAGTCACATGAACATTTAATACATCCCCCACACATACACACACACAAAACAATAAAAAATAAAAAGACACTATATGAAAGTTAAATTACTAATCCCTTGTTGGAGCTTTGTGTCACTGTGAGAGAACTACTCTGGAGAGAGATTACTTGAGGCAGTTGCAGAGGACTGCAGTTCATCCTGGGGATGGAGTGGTTGAGATTCATGGTGGCAGTAATGTGTGTCAGAGGCTGTTTACATGGCAGTAAGCCAAGAATGAAAGCACAGAGTTAGAACCAAGGCAGGTATAACCTTAAAAGAGCCACACCTAGGCCCTAACTTCTGCCTTTAACAGTTCCCCAAAGTAGTGCTAGCAGCTAAGGACCAAGCATTCAAAACACAAGCCTATGGGGGACATTCCAGGTTCAAACCTAACAAGGTTTAGCCACAGCCTGCATGTCTAGGCAAGTGGCATTCCCATCACTGTTCAGTTCGAAACACTTCGTAATATCCATGGGGATTTCTTCTTTGAACTGGATGAGTTAGCAAGGAATGGTTCACTGAGCTGACAGGTGCTGCTGTTTCTAGTCTGCCTGCAGTGAGGCAAGACCCGGTTGTGCACCCTTTGTCACTCACTCTTCTGAGACTTGCGTTATGGCCCAGCATGTGCTCACCTTTGCAACCTTCCATGAAGACGTGATGAGAAAGCCCAAGGCACCAAGTCACAGCAATGGAGAAAGAGCCTACTGTGTCCAGAGGGGCTGAGCACAGTGAAAGTCAGCGGTGTAAGAGACAGGATGAAGTTCATCCCTACAGTCGGAGGGTAGGCAGGCAGAGGCCTCCAGAGACCCAGGTAGGAGACACAATGCTTGGCTCCAGAGCTCTTCCCTCACAGGGCAGAGCAAGGTGTTCCTGGGAGCCAGCTGGTCGGAATACCAAGGGTATTGCTTAATCAATACAGAAGAAATCAAGGTAGATGACCAGGAGGCCGAGTACAGACATGATTCTCTTAACTTGCAAACCTAAGCCACTTCTCAAACTGGGAATCACTAATTAAGGGAAAGATCAGGAGACAATCAAGAAGGTTCTAGGACACCAAGGCAAGTGGCATCAGCAGCAATGCCTCAGTTTTCCCTAGTGTTCAACTTGGCAAAATCTAGAATCACCTGGGAGATGGGTCTCTGGGCAGGCCTGTAGAGGACTACTGTGTTATTTGAAATTGATGTGGAGAACCTCATCTTTTTGTTTGTTTGGTTTTGGTTTTTGGAGACAGGGCTTCTTTGTGTAGCTTTGGCTGTCTGTGTCTGTCTCCTAAGTGCTGGGATCAAAGGCCTATGCCATGCCACTACTGCCTAACTGGGAACCCCATCTTAATCATGGGTGAGGCCACTCCCTGCAGAAGAGCGAGGTGTATAAAACTGAGAAAGCCAGTTGAGTACTACCATGACATGTTCATCACTCCCTGCTCTGTGACAGCAGATTCAATGTGAGCAGCTGCTTTGAGCTCCTGCCACCGTGATTCCTCTGCTATGATGACCAAACCCTGCGCTGAGAGCCAGAACAAATCCTCCCTCCCTCCCTCCCTCACACTGCTCTTGCCAGGGCACTGGGAGAGCGTATGCGGGGACACAGGGAGAGCGTATGCGGGGACACAGGCAGCTGTTCTACACCAACATCAATGTCCCACACTGCCACAGGACAGTCAGAGAGAACTGAGTCCCGGATCACCACAACATTGCAGGGCTCATTAGACGATCAAGCAGCAGGTCCATGGGCCTTAGCCCCGCCCTGGAACCTGGGAGGGCAGGAGACAAACCTGCATTCAGGGCTACCCAGTAGCACAGTGGTCAGAAGTTGGATGTCCCCTCTCAGGAGACAAGTCACGAGCACACACCTCTTACCAATCACAAAGAAACAAAGGTCTGGGGGCTGGGGATTTAGCTCAGTGGTAGAGCGCTTACCTAGGAAGCGCAAGGCCCTGGGTTCGGTCCCCAGCTCCGAAAAAAAGAACCAAAAAAAAAAAAAAAAGAAACAAAGGTCTGGAGGCATGACTGGGCCCTCCTTTGGGAACATGGCTCAGACCCTCCTGCCTACAGTGTTCCCACCTCTGCCTCCTGCTGCTAAAAGTAGTTCCCAGTTAGGCTGGGCCAGGTGAACACAAAGTTTCTACATGGGACTAGGTCAGCTTCCAGGTATCGAACTGTACAGCATGAGTGTGATACTGGTCCTTTCCTGGGGTAAGCCCAGCAGCAATCTAGGAGAGACAGCGTGGACACACTTACCCAGGGAGGAGCAGGCTGCAGACCCCAGGTCACTCACAGCCAGGGAACCCACACCTAGGGCCACACAGGGAAGTGTTTGTAACCAGCGACTGAGGAGGACAGTGATGAGATGGTGATGCAAACGGGTCAGGACAGAGAGCCCAGAAAGATCAGACTGTGACATAGTAGCCTGGACACACTCATGTGTAAGAAGAAGCCCAGGTGAGACTATGCAAAGGATTGTGAGCAGGACAGGAGATGACACTGAAGATCTCAGCTAGAAGCACAGAAAGGGAAGGCCTCAAAAAGGCAGGAGTGACCAAAAACATGAAGACCCTGTCCCACATGACCGTATCCACCACTAAGCATCCTAGACCCCCAGCCAAGTCCTTCAAAGGACAAGGCCAGCCTCCGGCACCAGGCTGAGAGTACAGGACTGGAGAGTGTGGCACAGGAGCAGCACCACACATCATCTCATGTGGCAGGCTCAGTCCCAGCTGCCTCTTGACCACAGACAGCTGCTTGTCATGTGACCTCCAGTGAGTGAGCTGCTCACTATCTAGCTAATCAGGGCGATATCTGCTGCTCTACAGTAGCCCTGGTCACCAGGGTCAACTGACCCAAGGGCCATGGAGCCCACAGAGGTTTGGAGAATCTTCTAGCACACCTGTCCTCTGGAAGAGCAGTCAGTGCTCTTAACCACTGAGCCATCTTTCCAGCTCTAGCACAGCCATAGCAGCCAAGGCAAGTACACATGGATGGCGCCACAGCTCCCCAAGTGGCCTAGGTTATTTGTAGCTTATGCACTTTGAAATCTTCAGGGTAAACTCAGAAAGATTAAACAGGAGGCTACCTATGTGATGGAAAGCCACAGCTCCACTGACCTGTGGCCCAAGAAGTATTTCATAGCTGGTTGCATTTGGGCTTCCTAACTGTAAAAGGCGAAAGATTTATACGATCTGAAGAGAAACCAGAGTATGGGCTTCCTAACTGTAAAGTGGCCATATCAGTTAAGACACGCTGGCCTGGAACCCTCGTCCTTAGAAGGCTGTGGCAGAAAGGCTGTGAGTTCAAGGCCAATGGGTATGAAGACAACCCTCTTATCATCTCCTCTGAGGATAGGAGGGAGAGCGAATGGGTCAGGACAGAGTGCTGCCCTTACTTACTCCTAACTGCTGACAGCAGCAAGCCTCCAGTTGCTGGCCAGCAGAAGAGCACATTCATGAAGAAGAATGAAACAAAACAGTAGCCTAAACCTCTGCAGTGGCTTCTCAAACCACCAGGAACTAGATACACGCTCAGGGCTCAGATCCACTGAGGCCTCTTCTCGCACAAGCGCAGACACGAACACCCCTGGCAGAAAACCCCACCTGGAGGCAGGCTAACCGTAATCCACCCTTCTGGTGAGGCCCAGCAATGCCATAAGGGTCCTAAGGCTGGACCTGGCTTCACGGCCTCTGCCTGACACCTTTTTCTCTTCTGCACCCTTGGAACAGCTCTGCAGCAGGTCTTCACTGTCACCTCGCCACACGTGGAAGCAGTCATTGGGGACATGGAGGGACACCTGCCACTCAGCTCTTCCACTTACAGAAGCACCCTAGGACCAGCACACGTGTGCATGAGATGTACGTGAGAACATTTACACAGCTTCTTCAGAGCGTCTGTCAAGACAGGAGTTCATAACGCTATGCCACATGAAACTACAGCATACACCTGAGGGAAAACGGGCTGCATTTAGATGGGTTAGAACACAGCATGGAGTACAACTGTGTCTGCAGAATTAGAAATGAAGTCAGCAACATGATCTGTGGGTGCCAAGGACTCAGAGAGGGAACAGGAAGAGCACAGAGGACCCTGGGGAACTGCTGCAGTTCTGACTTGTGTGCCCATACACAGAGGACACCCTCCCGTCATTGCTGCTGCACTGTCACTAGCAATGCACCCACAGTGCCCACTGGCTGTGACATGTACTCAACCCTCACATGGTGACAACCAGTGCACCACCATCAAGACTATTCTTAAAATAAAGAATAAAATAAAATCTATTCTTAAAATGACCTTTG
Source organism: Rattus norvegicus (assembly GCF_021556685.1). Lineage (NCBI taxonomy): Eukaryota > Metazoa > Chordata > Mammalia > Rodentia > Muridae > Rattus > Rattus norvegicus. Next base: position 80,235,696 of record NC_141547.1, read on the forward strand.
ATCTAGGATGACCAGGCTTTAGGAAGGGCAGGGGACAGTCCTACTTCAATTGTCCCAAAGGATTAAACATACTCCCTTCTGATCAGGGCTCCCCAGTGTGGGGACTCAGGTACTTTGAGATAGGAAAACTACAGCCATGTGCCCTGGAAGCTCCTGCTGAGGGGAGAGTCCAATGGGCTCCCAGCAGGGCAGGTACAACTCTCTGGAGGGGAACAATGGAAAATTAGTGGCCAGAGCTCACAGTGGTCAGCAAGGATAATCCACCTACCTCGAGATCATCAAGGGAGCGCGTGAGGCTGAATCTCCTAGATCGTCCAAAGGATCTGCGAGCTGAAGTGCGCTGAGAAGTCTGGGCCAGGGCAACTCCCCGCCCCAATTTGGAACTCTAAATACAAAGAAAAAGATGTGTTAGGTTACCCTCCTGGGAAGAGACTATCAGTTCTGTCCTTTTTGCTCCACTGAAGGAAGAGCCAAGACCAGTAGCCCTGTGGGAGGTTCACTTGAAGTCACTGTTTGGTATACTTTAATTAAAATATTTATCACAAAATATGCAAAAAATTGCAGGAGTCTCCCGAGGATCTTTAGCTATCTGTTGTTAGCTACCAACTGTGTGCCCTAGGTGATAAGGCCCACCCTGCTTTCCCACCGCATACAGACAGCCTGTTCCAGGGAAGGACTGATAGTGTATGAGGTCTTCATTTGCCTGTGCTCTGTGACATCTTAGATTGCTTTAAGAAGCCAAGAACACCCTAGCCAGTGTCTGAGGATCATTCCAGCAAAAAGCTTGTGTTTCTTCCTCCAGGAAATGACAAGGTCGTGCTGCTATTTCCTCCCAATTCAAACACCCACCCCTGAGAGGCTTAGAAGACTTAGGCAGCTAACAGAGTGAGTATGACTTGGGAAGCTAACAGAACCAGGTCTATAGTCTGGAGAGATGGCCCAGCAGTTAGGAGCATTTGCTGCTTTTCCATAGGACCCAAGTCTGAATCCTAGCACCCACAAAAGGTGGATCACAACAGTCTATGACTCTGGTTCTAGGGGCTAGGATACCTTCCTCTGGCTTCTTGTGGCACCCACACACATGGCATACACATACACATTTTACAAAAGGGAGGGGGAGGCACCACCCAAGCAGACAGGTAGGCTGGCTTGGACAGCTTAGAAAGTTGAAAGGACTCACAAAGCCTCCCCGGTGAAAGCAGTGAGCTATAGTGAAGTGAGGAACTCTCAAGATACAGCTTTCATGAGTTCCCACTCATACTGGAAAGAGCTTGGCAGTGATGCAAGTGCCTAACAATGCCACGGTCCTGTAGCATCCCCCAGCAATACTCTCAGCACACTCACTAGTTCAGAGCTGGCCCTACACCACTCAGGCTCCCCACAGAGAAAGCACATGGAAGACAGTGTTCAGACATGACGTTCAGCTGCACAATTTACCACCATTCCTCGGCAGTGCTAAGAATGAACACCAGTGTTGGCAGCCATCACCCATATCCAGCATTTACTCACCATCCCACGTGGAAACTGTCCCCTGTCTGTTCTCCTGTCTGATAATGACCACTCAGGGGACTCGTGTAAGCAGAATTACTACATCCTCATCTTTCTGTAGCTGGCTTGACTCTTTGGCTATACTACCCTCAAGGCTCATTCATGCTGTAGGGCATGTCAAGATGTCTTCCCTTTCCAGGGCTGACGTCCACTGTCTGAAGAAGCTACATTTTTTTCTTCTATTCTTCCATCCATGGACACTTAGGCTGCCCCCATGCCTTAGCTGCTTGAATAATACAACTATAAACCCCAGTGTGCAAACATCTGTTCCAGTCTCTGCTGATTTCTTGGCTTTTCTCCCAGGCCCCTGTTTTTTGTTTGTTTGGTTTGGTTTTCTGGTTTGGTTTCTTTGGAACAGGGTTTGCCTGGGTAGCCCTGGCTGTCCTGGTACTCACTCTGTAGACCAGGCTGGCCTTTAACTCAGAAAGCTGCCTTCCTGTGCTTCCCAAGTGCTGGGATTAAAAGCGTGCACCACCACCATCCGGCTAGTCTCTGCTTTCAATCCTTCTGGCTATACCAGAAGTGAAATGGCTCGATCATATGGTGATTCTACCTAAAAGAATTTTAAGGACATGCCACACTATTCCACTGTGGATTTCCGCCAACGGTGCACACAGCTCTAATTCACAACTGGACCTGGTACTTTCCAATTTTGACAGTGGTCGTCCCAAGGGGCTGAGGTGTGCTATGCTGTGGTTTTGAGAACCACCTGCCTAGTGACCAGCATTAAGGGGTTAAACATTTTCTCATGTGCTTTTGGCATATGAGTATCTTCTTTGAAAAGATGTCATCTCGAGTCCTTTTGTTTAAATCAGGTTTTTACTTTTCTGATACTGTGCTGTGGTGTCCATATGTGCTGGACCTAAGTTCTGTCTTGGGTTCTGTTTGGGCATTCTCTCCATCTGAAGGTCATTTTCTCATGTTGCTGATTTTCTTCAACTAAGCACAAGGTTTGCATTTTGAGATAATATAATTTTTGCACTCCCCCCCACCTTTGTTGCCTATGTTGTTAGACTTAAAGTTGTTACTCCCAAAGTCTCAACCCCAGACTACAGGCCCCAGTAGAGCAGGAACTTAAGTCTATCCTGGTAGTGCCTATCTCTGTCCTCCCAGTGCCAGGGACAAATCAAGTGTTCACTCAGTCTTACTGAGCAGATGCTGAACAGGAGGTGGGCTGGAAACAGAGACCAGATCATCTGAAGGTTCTTCCAGATGTGACACAGGAGTCTGACAGTATTTGGAACTGACAGGTTTGCTTCTCCTGGCATGTCACTCAGGGCACCCATAAGGCATTTCAGTGGAAAGAATTCTGTGTGTCAAGCAGTTGACTTGGTATGGGAGGACAGGGCAGGCAAGGAGGTCCTAGGATGTCTTAAAGGAGGAGGGGGATGCTTCACACTGAAGCTCCTAGGAAGGACCACAGAGGTAAGACTCAGACTTCAGGGCCACACAGAATCTCTGAGGGGAAGAAGTGAGGCCAATGAGCTGGGAAGCCCTGAGCTGGACTCTAGGAATGGAGGGAAAAGATCTCTGCGATAAGAGTTACTATAGTGACGCCCCTGTCCTGCAGGTTCACTCTAAGGCCCCTGGAGGCAAAGCCTGACAGTACATGGCTGCAGAGCAAGAAGAGGGTGCAGACCCACTCTTCAGATCACAGAAGGTCTTAGGCTGGGGGTTCAGCTAGAACCGGGGTACTGGTTAATGTGTTACCACAAAGCTAAATGAAGAATCCAAACCCCAAGATCAAAACCACTTTAGAACCAAGCTCTGTCAAACAAAACAAAACTGGACATGTATAGCTGTGCTGTGGTCTGGGTCTGTGTTCTGTGTTTATGTGCATGTGCGCATATGCACATGTATGTGCATGCATGCAGAGGTCAGAGGGCGAATTCAGGTGTCACTTCTCAGGCGTCCTCTACCTTTTTGCTGAGACAATGTGCTGATTAGTTTTATATTGACTTGAGCCAAGTTAGAGTCACTTTGGAAAAGGAACCTCAGTTGAGAAAATGCCTCCCCTACCCCCTGACTAGCCTTAGGGCTTGTCTGTGGTACAGTTTCCTGGTTGAGTGTTGACTGTGGGTGGATCCAGCTCACTGGATGCAGTACCATCCTGGACTCTTGGTCCTAGCTGCTATAAGAAAGAAGGCTGAGCAAGCTATAAGAGTGCCCCTCTATGGACCCTGCTTCAATTCCTCACACCAGGTTTCTGCCTTGACTCCCTTTGATGATGGAGTGTGAGCTGAGTGTTGTTAGCCAGAATAAACTCTTCCATCAAGTTGCTTTTGATCACGGTCTCATCACAGCCACAGAAACCCTAATTGAGACAGACAGGTCCGTCATAGGCCTAGGCTGACTGGCCAAGGAGCCCTGCAGTGTGTTACCTCCGTGCCCATCACTGCTAGAACTGAATTCTGGGGATCTGCAGTGCTTTACCAAATGAGGCCTCCCTTCCGCCCGTTAGTATGTTTCCTGCAGACATTGCTGAAGAAACCACTGGTCATTGTGAATCACCTTTCTGAGGAGAGAGGTCCAGGTCTTCTACTCAAGAAAGAAAGGACAACTACACAGGACAAGAAGTCATCAGTTTAGCAAATATCTAAGAGCCAAACATCTGTCAGGCAAGGCCAAGCATCTTTAAAGATGGCAACAAAGTATACATTGCCACGCCAAGGGAGAGAAGGGACTGAGGAAACAAACCACACAGCCTTAAAGTCAAAAGGCAAAGAGCAAAAGGAGGCCTGGTGCTTTCAGGAGCCCCAGACTCACCCCTCCTCCCACTCCATGGATGGACATATCTGCAGATTCACTCACATGCTAACAGAAGGATCTCAAATAGGACTGGGAAAGAGATCCACCTACTTGCCTCCGTCACAGAAATGGAAAAGTTTAAATGAAAGAGAGTGCTGACTTGGACAAGGCTGGTGTCACTGGAATAGCCTGACTGCTTTGCTGATATTGTTTAATAAAAGAACCCAGGGCTGGGGATGTACCTGAGGTGTGGAGCCCTTGCCCAGCATATGAAGGTCCTGGGTTTAATTCCTAGATGGAGGCTAACACAGGAAAAGGGGAGAAAAAGCCCAGTGTAATGGCTCACACCTTTAATCCCAGAACTCAGAGGCAGAGGCAGGCAGACCTCCAAGTTGGAGGCCAGCCCTGTGTACAAAGTGAGTTTCAGGACAGTCAGGGCTATTACACAGAGAAACCCTATCTCAAATAACCAAAGGAAGGAAAGAAAGGGAGGAAAGAAAAAAGAGAAGGAAGGAGAAAAACTATTAATTTGATATAATACAATTAATTTTATAAGACAAAAAATGTTACTAAAACGAAAGACAATGAGAAAAGGGAAAAGTTACAGTAGAGTCTCATAAACACAGATTTTAAAAACTTATAAAAATATTAGCAAGCCAAATCCACTAGCATATGAAAAGCTCATTGTGCTGAGCTAGGTTATCTTGGGAATGCAGATGTGGTCTAATATTTGAAAATCTAATGAAGAGGAGGAAGCCCACACAATCCGATGTATGCAGAACACTCAGAAAGAAAAGCTAAGCTAGAACACCCATTGGAGTGTTCACATTAACAAAGGAAGAAACGAAACTTTCCAAACTCAGACAGCTGCATTAAAAAAGAAAGCTATATAAGAAAAACAAAAAACAACCCTCAACTCTCATGTTTCACCAGAGGTGGCATTTACAATTATGATGGTATTGTTAATAATAGCAACAAATTACATAAAACAGCTAGGAATGACTCTAATGAAGCAATAAGCCTATTAAAGACACTTAGGAAGGTAACTGCCAAAGTTTGTTGGGAGAGAGGGGGAAAAAAACAAGAAGAGGCTGATGGATGGCTCAGTAAGTAAAGATCTTGCTGCCACCAAGCCTGACATCCTGAGTTTGGTCCCTAGAACACACATGGAGGATTGGAGAGAACAACTTCCCTGGCAAACTGTCTTCTGACGTCCACATATGTGCTCTGGTATACAAGTGGACACACACACACACGCACGCGCGCGCGCGAGCGCGCGCGCGAGTGGCTGGGAGAGGGTTTGGTAAATAGGGTGCTTGCTGAGTGAGCCTGAGGACGGACTGAGTTTGGATCCCTGACACTCACAACCACGCATAACTCCAGATCCAGGGGATACAAATGCCTGCATTCATGTGCACACACCCACACACAAATACATACACATAGTTTAACATAGTAAAATGAATCTTTAAAAAAATAAGCTGGGGGTTGGGGATTTAGCTCAGTGGTAGAGCGCTTGCCTAGCAAGCGCAAGGCCCTGGGTTCGGTCCTCAGCTCCGAAAAAAAGAAACAAACAAAAAAAAAAAGCTGGCCAGGCAGTGGTGGCACACACCCTTAATCCCAGCACTCAGGAGGCAGAGGCAGACAGATCTCTATGAATTTGAGGCTAGTCTGGTCTGCAAGCCTTGGGTTCAGTGAGAAACCCTGGCCTCAAAAACATATGGTAGAGAAGCTATTAACTTCCTCTTTTACCAAGACCCATCAACACAGGCCACATTCTCATGAAGACTGTGAAGAAGGCGGCCCGGGTCATCATCAAGAAGTACTCCATGTGCCTGGGTAATGACTTCCACACCAACAAGCGCATGTGTGAGGAGATCATCATCATCCCCAGCAAGGAACTTCGGAACAAGATAGTCGGCTATGTCACGCATCTGATGAGGCAGACTCAGAGAGGTCCTGTGAGAGGCATCTCCATCAAGTTGCAGGAAGAAGAGAGAACGAGGAGAGATAACTATGTTCCTGAGGTCTCAGTCCTAGATCAGGAGATCACTAAGGTAGAGCCTGACACCAAGGAAATGCTGAAACTTCTGGACTTTGGCAGTCTCTCCAACCTCCAGGTCACTCAGCCTACGGTTGGGATGAATTTCAAAACACCATGTGGAGCTGTTTAGTCTGTTATGCCATATTTTCAACAAAAGAAAACAAAAAGACAGCTCAGTATCAACCCCTCTACATATACACAAACAATACTATCTCACGTGCATGGACGTATCCATGCATATACATCCCCCCCCACACACACACACTTGCATGCACACATTAAAAGTTAACTCTAAAAAGACTGTGGAAGAGAAGGAAATCTGACCTTACAGTAGTAGATTTTACTACTTACAACAAAGATTATACATATGGTTACATGCAGGCTAGGGACTTCTAGGTATTCCAAAACACACGAAGGAAGTAAAAGGCTGGGGTGGGAGTGGGTACCTGTGTGGTCACAGGGTAAGGAGCCAGAATCTATAGTCCTGCTGACCCAGAACAGACAACTTAGCAGAAAAACCACAGGCTGAAGTACCAGCAAGAAACAACTTTTTTTTAAATCATATTTGATAGCAGCTTTTTTATTGGTTACAAAACCTAAGCCCACATACAAAATTAGGAACATGCTTAGATGCCTCTTTTGAAAGAACATTTTAGCCTTTTTTTAAAAACTGAGCTTTTTAAAAAATAAAAACAATGCAATTTTAAAACACTGTTTTGAAAACTTAAAAGTGCAACAATAAACTTAGTTCCCTTTATCTGCGAAGTGGTGTGATTCCAATTCCCACCAAATCAAGCAGACGCAGAGTCCGTACTACTCGATGCTAACGTTACTCAAAGGTTAGTGTGCATTTAAGACGCAAGAGGAAATAGGAATCACCACAGTACAGCCCGATTTTAATCTCAATGTGTATAAATTTTAAAGGGTAATGTCAAGTTAAGTAGGAAGAGTTTTATCTTATATCTGAAATGGATACAAGCGTATGTTTAAACGGCAAGATTTTTACTTGCTAGAGAGTCTGTTTTAGTATAGTAGTTTGGTCTCTGATTATTTATAGGTTTTATAAATTTTAGAATCAATTTCTCTTTAAGGTGGCTCAGATTTTCAACTCTTGTGCACATAAAATTGAGTTGAAGTTCACTGTGCCTTTTTTCTTTACCCAAATTTTGAATTAAAGCTTCATATGGTGACTGCATCCTGTTCAAACACTTGTCTACCTTTTGAAACTGTGTAGAGTTCACTAAAAGGGGGAGTAACAAAGTCAGAATGAATTACGGTCACACACTTTGGTGAAACCCTTAAAGTCAAAATCTTCTTGATATTGTGAATTGTCTGCCTTCCAGTTTACTTTCTTCTGGATTCTCCCCACTTCACTGACAGTTGCCTTTAAATGTTTGCCCACATTAAGTAAACAGCTTTCATAATGAAGGGAACCCAAGCATAATCACCGTGAGCCACTGCTGCAAGGGCTAGAGAGTCACGGTCAAGAAGCCCAAGCACAGCTAGACACGGACAAGAATGCGCACATGGATTAGTACTGCTGTAACAGAGGGCTGGGGAGATGGTTCAGTTAGTGTATGCCAATCCTCCACATGGCTCAAGTTCACGTCCCAGCAGCCATGTCAGGCAGTTCACAACTGCCTGTAACCCCAGTTCTTGGGAATCCAAAACTCTCTTATGCCCTCTGTGGGCCCCAGGCACACATGTGGCCCAGATGTGTACACAGGCAAAACACTCATGCACAGAACACAATAAACCTTAGCAAACTAGGAATGGAACAGCTGTGACACATGTGCACAATGGGATGGCACACAGTGGGAAGGTGATCAAACTGCAGCTACCCAGAACATCACGGGGAAGCTCTGAAGCTGCACTGGGCTACTGTAAGCCCAGCAGTAAGTAGGCTCTTGTAAGACTTCTGCACACAGTGAAAGGGCAGGAATGCCCATGTTTGGGAAGCCAATCGCTCAGCTGGGGCTATTCCAGCAGGACTCTAAATAGTCTTCCTTCCTGGAAAGTAAACAGAGGACAGGGCCGCAGGCACACCCGTCTGCAGCCCTCCCACCTCCGGGGCCTCCACTGCAACCCACTTCCACCAACCCTCCCAGCAGCACCACCCAAAGGTCAGACACCATCCTGGAGACCGGCACTGTAAGGAGCTCTGATGCATTAATGGTGGTGGGGGCTACACAGAACACACATCTCCAGGAGTCACTACTTCACATAGGAATCCTGCTTCCTAGTCCATCCAAGACTTGGGGTGGGTACTGGGGGCAAGAGTCCCAGTTTATACAAGTGATGGTCAGATACCCTGCTCAGGGAGATAACACTATGGGGCCTTTCTAAGGTGTGGTCTTTGTTGAAAGTACCAGAAGAAAATATTTACATCTATTTTGAAACTTCCTCTCACCCAGGGAAAAACTACACAAATCTGTTTTGTTAGATAGAGAGCTCTCTGGACTTAGATCTCTGGTGAGCCTCTCATTGCTGGGACAAATGAAAGAGGAACTACAGCTTCCGCCTCCATGCCTCACTACTTCACAATGTCTGCTCTTTGGGAGGCAGGGTTTCTTGTAGCCCAGAGTAGCCCCAGCAGACTCACCTTATGGCCCTGAACTCCTGATCCGCCTGCCTCCATATTCTAAGGGCTGTTGAAAAGCCAGTTGCAGGTGGCTTTGTTCTTTTTAGAAGAATCTTTAGGGGTCAGCAGATGGCTTCCCATGGTACCTCAGAGCTCAATCCCCAATCTTTGTTAGGGGATAATCAACTCCAAAAGTTCTCGTGTGACCTCCAAGTGCATGCTATAGCATATATGTGCATGTGCTCAAGCCCTCTCTCCCTCTCTCCTTCTCTCCCTCTCTTCCTCCCCCACACGCATGCACGCACATATGCACACACATATGCACACACATATGCACACACATACACACATGCACACGCATACACACATATGCACACACGCACACACACATGATCATGATCATGATAGTAATCGATAAAATTAAAAAATTTAAAATAAGCTAAAATGTTTTTTTCTCTAAGGGAACTGTTATAGTTACTAAGTTCACGTTTCCATCATAAGAAATTGACACAAAATGAAAGTGTCATAGGTCTTCCCTGGCTCTCACTGGCCTCTCAGGTAACAGTTACCACCAGTCTGCTTGGTGTGTGTGAAGGACGGGTTGGAATAGGATGCAGGGTCTTACACATCAGGCAGGCATCCCACCACTGTACTGAATCTCAGCCTCCTTTTCCTTACTGATGGAGGCTCACTACACTGCCTAGACTGGCCTTGAACTCTAGCCTAATCAGCACTTGAATCTGGTATCCTCCTGTCTCGGCTCAAGAGTAACTGGATTAAAGGCCCACACTATCAAGACGGGCTCCCTCTATAACGTCCCATCTCTTGCATTAAGTATGTACATACTTGGACTAGCCAGCTGGTTCAGAGGGTAAAAGCTGGTACACAAGCTTAATAACCAGAATTCAAGCCTAGAACAATGGAAAAAGAGAACCAGCTCTCAAAAGCTGCTTTCTGACCACTACATGTGTGCTATAGCATGTGCATGCCTACCCATGCACACATACCCAATTAGTTTAAAAGCTTAAAAAAATATGGACAGTTAACAATGGCCTAAACCTTTAAAAAAAAGAAAGACATTGAAATATGCGTTTGTGTGACCTACTGCTTCCACTTGGCATGAGGAGCCCCTCATTAGTCTTGTACTCACGACTCACTGCCTACTCTCTTGAAACCACACCCCAGACCCCAGTGGCTAGAGCTCTACCTCCACCCCCAACTAACACATCTATGAACTCAGGCAAGCAAAAGGGTGAACCTGAAAATGAACACACATTGCATATAGTTCAGGTGATTCCAAGCCCGAGTGACATCCAATGCAAATACAATCTGTTTACAAAGAGTCGAGTCAGCTGATTTTCAGTCTGACCTGGGACTGCACCACATTAAGTCAGAGTTCCTCTCTGCTGTGTTTCACTGCCTGTCCCTCACAGCCCGGTGGATTGGCGGGAACATTCATGTAACTGCTGCTCTAAGTCTTCAGAGCGAGAGACACTGCTATCTTGTTCCTGTGCTCATCCCACTCCCAACATCACTCGCATGGCTGTCACTTGGCATATGTGGTGCTATCATTCACAACTCTGGACTAGTTATTCTAAGAGACAGACATGGCCTTGACCAATCCCAGGAGGGCACTGCCTATCATGGATTGCTCTGTGCTCCCCAATATCCACATGTTGAATCCTTAACCTAGAATCTTAGCACATAACTACACTTGGAGACAGGGCCTTGACAGCGGTACCAATCAACGGAGCTCACTGGGCAGGCTCTAATGCAATATGATGGGATACAGAGGAGATCACAGGGATGGCTCTGAAGCACATAGAGAAGACCATGTCTCCACTCAAAGCTGACGTCAAGAGGAGCCAGCCTGACCACCCAGGTCTGTGGAGAACACGCCTCCACAGCTCGCCTTCAACTCACACAGTCCTGTAGGAGCCTCTACATCCATAGAGGTACGCATGAGGTTTGGTCCCCAAGGAGACTCTTGGGCATCTCATGTCCCAGGGCAGTCCTTCCTACACACTATACACACAGTGAAAACACTTTTCTGACTCCTGGGACCAAAGAGAGGGGGTCAAACCTGCCTGGCCACCATAAAAGCCCAAACAAAGTGAGGAGCTTCTCAGTTCCAACCACCTGTCTCCAAGTCCTTTCAGCTATCCTTCCTTCACATAGGTGGAGGTGGGAGGGATCCATGTTCAGGGTGCATCTCCATGCTCACAAGCCCTACCCCCAGCTGTTCACTGGGAGTCCAGCAGCTGAGTAAGGAAGGTGAAGGCAAGTACACCCTGGCAGGAGAAGCCGTGGGCCATGGCAGTCCTGCTGTTAGGGGTATACAAACCTTGTGCTTCCTGACGACCTCTCTCAGCTGCCAGGCTCAAGCCCACAGTTTAGTGTTGTAGTAATGGCAAATAAAAAAGCCCTTCTAAAGGAGACAAGTGGCAAGCAGCACCTGAACATTTTAACAAGTATCCTCATAGGCAGATAGACCCCACACCTAACTTGAACTTCAAGCAACTTTGGGTGGAGTCAAGGCTCCTCCCTTCCCTACACCAGGCTGGCCCTCTGTTTCCTGATTAATCCTACTTTCACATTCAGCCAGTCAGGGCCCAGATGAGTCCTATAAACTTGGGCTTTAGCAAGAGGGAGCATTAGAACTCCATGGAGGAAGGGACGTGAGGGTTCTGCAGAGAACTTGGTGGGTCGGTGCAGACGGAGGGGACTTCTCTGCCTAGGTCTACATGTCACAGGTTGGATGCAGGCAGGAATTTATTCTGGCTTCTAGACAGAGAGACGAGAGCACCCAGTACTTCAGAGTCCTGCAGGCAGAGCTGCAGACACGGTCTTCTCACCAGCATCCCAAGGCCCTCGGGAGCTTTGAGCAGCTCCCTTCCCAGCTCTCAGCTAACTTCCTGCCGCTCTCCAGAACTCAAACTTGTTTCACTGAAATCCTGTGTGGCAGTCTGTTTTACCTCATTTAAAGTCACTCCCAAACTGACAACAGAGCAACTGGGATTTGTTGTCCCTGTCTGCTCTCCTGCCTGTCACTTCAACCTTACCAGGATGGGGACAGGAGACCATTTCCATCAACTGCCTAACTGGCTAAAATGCACTTGTCCCTGCTGCTCGCCACAGCTGCTTCTGGTCATAGGAATCTCCTCAAAGGAGCATCTGGCCAAGGCTTGCTCAAAAGAAAAGGCTAGGGAAGCAGTGTGTGAGGAGAGAAGGAGAGGAAACTACACCATATTCCTGGCAATCTAGAAAGAAGAGAACAAAGCTGGAGGCCAAGGCTGGAGAACTGACCACCTCAGGCATCTAAGATTTGACACTGCTGTCCCATCATGAGCCAGTCACAAAGCTAACCAGGAGGACATTTCATGGGCACATAACAAAGCATAGCTTCCACAGACTCCTCTTCAAGGAGGGCAATTAACAAAAAGAAGCAGATAAATAAGAACTACTCTGATTGCTCTGGAAGGGGGGGCACCCCCACCATGAAGCCTGCCTTCCAGGTACACTGGGCTGCTCTGTCTGGTATTGTACAGGAGGCTGGACATGGATAGAGGGTGCACAGGGACACTGTGCCATGCCAACATTAGGCACTAAGCCACCCTTCATGGCCAGCTTCTGTTCTTGCACCCTGGGCTTTGCAGATCACCCTGCTCCTACCCATATGTTTGACATTCAGTGCCGTCATAGAGGCACTGGAGGAGACATCCACATTAAAGTATCTATCCCTTCCAAGTGGTGAGAGTAAATCAGCGTTCAGTGACCTTGACAATATTTTTCTTATATTTTCAGTTGTGAACCTAACCTTTAATGGCTGAGCCATCTTTCTAGTCAGACAAAATTTCTCACAGGTAGAGCCACTACAGGCTGCTCCATCTCCCAGCCTCTCCATCCCAGGCCTCCTGTCAGTAAAGAACTGACCACCTGCTGCTCCTCACATCTCTCCCACTCTGCAGTGTACCTCACACTGCCTGGCCTCTTCCATGTCACTCTTCTAAGCCACACCCCCTTTCTGCATTCACTACCTTGTCTCCTAACTCAGTAGCTAGGGTCTTTCCTGAGCTTCCCCCATCCACACTAAGGCTCCCTGATCACATCACTGCAGCGTGTACTGTGTCCCCA